>NC_133399.1:36115677-36418707 GCF_047511655.1 Castor canadensis
GTGCTCAGGGTTCTTGAGCCCGCTCTGAAGATGAAAGCACAGGCGGACTCCAACAGCAGAGGTCAGAAAGATTTTATTTGTAGAGAATTTAGTTGGAGAAAAGAGAAGAGAAAGACTGCATGTTGGGGAACGCAGGGGGACCGGGATCCCGTGGGTTAGTGTGGGGAGTGGGTTTTATAGCCTATTTGCATTGCCTGATGGCAGAGATGCCTTTCAGATGTAAACAGGCATTTCCTAGGGAGGAGAAGTGTCTCCTTGACCTCCTGAGGTCTGTCCTTCAGTCCTTCAATGTGACATCTTAAGTCATGTGATAACGTAGCAAGAAGATCCCAGCTAAATGTTGACATCTTCATGTTGGACTTTCCAGCCTCCAGAACCATGAGCTGAACAAACCTCTACTCTGTGTACGTTACCTGGCCTGTGGCATTCACTTATAGAAACAGACAATGACCTAAAACACTTCCCCTGCTCTTGGGCCTCCCCAACACACACCTGAGTCTCCTGGACAGAGGAAAGTAGGAGATCTTGTCTATGTCTTATACAGACACCTATATTTAAAAAATGGAACAGAGTGGCTCAGTGGCAGAGCACTTGCTTAGCATGTGAGAGGCCCTGGGTTCTATCCACAGCACCCTCCCCACAAACACACACACAGATACAGCGGCTCACACCTGTAATCCTAGCTACTCAAGAAACAGAGATCAGGAGGATGTTGGTTTGAGGCCAGCCCAGACAAGGAGTTCTCAAGACCACATCTCAATCAATAAAAACTGGGCATGGTTGAGCATACCTATCTTCCCAACGCCACAGGAAGCATAATTAAGAGGATGGCAGTCCAGGCTGGTTCAGACAAAACGCAAAACCCTATTTGAAAAATCACAAAAGCAAAAAGAGCTGGAGGCATGGCTCAAGCAGTTCAGCCCCTGCCTAGCAAGCTCAAGGCCCTGAGTTCAACCCAAGTACCACCAAAAAAAAAATTAATAATAATAACATAAATGTTAGCATACATTATTCTGTACCTGTCTTTTTCCCTTTTTGTAAAAAAATTATTTTACTGGAGCTGGGGTGTAGCTCAGTGGTAGAGCACTTGCCTAGCATATTAAGGCCTCAATATAAATATAAATATACATATATTTATTTGTAAATTACAACAGTGCCTCTCAATGATTATCTTCTTTAAAACGTTTCTTTTGTTGCTGTGAAGCTCGCATAACATAAAGGCTGCCATTTTAAGACACACAGCTGGGCGGTATTTAGTTCATTCACGGTGTTGTGCAACCACCTCTGTCTAGTCCCAAGAGATTCTCATCTCCCCAGAAAGAAGCCCCACCTCTATTAGCAGTGGCTCCTCATTGTTTTCTTCCCTTCCCCCGGCCACCGCTAATCTACTGCCCATCGCGGTGGATTTGCCTCTCCTGGTTGTTCCAGACAAATGCAGTCACACAGAACGCACGTGCTGCTTTAGCCTGGCTTCTTTCACCGAGCGCAATGCTTCTGTATGGGTCCTATTCACCAAAGGTCCACATGGAAAGGTTTGGTCCCCACAGTGATGTTATTGGAAGGTGCTGTGGGCCTTTAAGAGGTGGGGTCTAGAGAGTTGGGGGCGTGGCCTCAAAAAGGATTCTGGACCTTGATCTCTCAGTCTTTCTGCTCCTGGGTTGAGCTGTAAGATGGGGCCGTTCTTTGTCACCATCACCATCCAGCACCCTCATGAAAGACTAAAACCAATAGGACCAGCTGATCTTTTCCTTTTTTATTTTGTGGTACTGGGGTTTGAACTCAGGGTCTTCACCTTGAGCCACTCCACGTTTTTGTGATGCGCTTTTTTGAGATAGGGTTTCGTGAACTATTTGCACCAGCTGGCTTCATACCACCATCCTCCTGAGCTCTGCCTCCCAAGTAGCTGAGGTTACAGGTGTGAGCCTCTGGGGCTCAGCAAGGGCAAGCCAGTCTTGAACTTGAACCTCCAAAACTGTGAGTTCAACAATCTTTTTATTAAGTTAGCTGTGGCTATTTCCCTGTAGTAACACAAAGCTGGCTAATACAGATGGTGGTGTTGGGCATGAGGAGGGTAGGAAGAAACGATGTCCACAAAGACACTTGGAATCAGAGGCAGGAACCCCCAAGAAAACGGAAAATATCATCAACAAAGAGAAAACAAACAGAGAGAGAAGATAAGAAGGGGCAAACATTTCTTGACCAGAAGGAAGGCAGACAAGGGTCCTGACTTTTCCATGTCCCCACCATACAACCCCCAGTCTGTCCATCAGAAAGTCATGCATTGGAGGATCAGGAAGAAGTCTTAGGGGTTGGGGACATGGCTCAAGCAGTAAGAACGCCTGCTTAGCAAGCAAGAAGCCCTGAGTTCAAACCAAAAAAAAAAAAAAAAAAAAGGTGGAAATCCTGGAAGACTGTTTGCATTTGTAACCACCAGAAGATAATGGAAAGTCATGCCAAACTTTCAAGAATAGGTAGAGCCAGGTGCCAGTGGCTCACGCCTGTAATTTTAGCTACTTGGGAGGCTAAGATCAAGAGGATTGCAGTTTGAAGCCAGCCTGGGCAAATAGTTTCTGAGACCTCCCCATTTCCAAAATAACCAGAGCAAAATGGACTGGAGGTGTGGCTCAAATGGTAGAGTTCCTGCCTTACAAGTACAAAGCCCTGAGTTCAACATCCCAGTCCCACCAAAAAAAAGAGGGGAGGAATCCCAAGAGGAAGCTGCTTCACACCCACTGAAATGGCTATTATCAATCCCAAAATAGCAAATATGGGATCATCTTAAGAAGCTGACTCCCTCATGTCTTGCTGATAGACATGTAAAATGGGGGTTAACAGTACGGTGAGTCCTGGAGATGTTAAACGTAGAGGCACCTGGTTGTTATGGTTTGGATCTGAAAGGTCCCTCAAAGCCTCATGGATGGAAGTCTTGGTCCCCACTGCAGCAGAGGCAGGGCTTTAGGGCAGTGATTGGCTCATGAGGGCTCTGACCCTCAATGGATTACTCCATTGATGGGTCCTTAATTTCACAGGCTGTTGGGAAGTGATGGAAATTTAGGAGGTGGGACCTACTTGAGGGGGGTGGATCTTTGGAGGCGTGCCTAAGTCTGTCTTTTCTTTCTTTTTTCTTTCTTTTCTTTCTTTATTTCCTTTCTCTTCCTTCCTTCTTTCTTCCCTCCTTTCCTCTCTTCCTTCCTTCCTTTCTTTTCTCTCTCCTCCTGTCATGTCTCTGCCTCTCTGCCATTAGGTGAGCCATCTTGCTCCACCATGAGCTCCCTGTCATGATGTTCTGCCCCACCAAAGGCCCAGAAGCAACAGAGCCAGTTGACCATGGACTGAAACATCTGAAACCATGAGCCTCCTTTAAGTTAATTTTCTCAGGCATTTTGTCACAGCAATAGAAATCAAACACACATATGATGTAGCAATCCCATACCTAAAATAATTAAGTGCAAGGATTTAAACATATAAGATACACATAAGATACATATAAGATTCACAGTAACTAAAAGGTGCAAACAACCCAAGTGCCCATGGATGAATCCATCGATGGATAAACCCAATGTGGCAGGTCTATACACTGGAGCATGACGCCTCCTTGGTTTAATTTCCAAACAGAGAAACACATATGCTATTACAAAACCATCTTTCAGAACGGCTTTATATTTGTTAACCAAAGCTGCAGGAACAAAGCCCCAGAAACTAGGCAGCCAAGACTCACAGAAATGTGATTTGGAGGCTACAAGTCTGAAACCAAGGTGTCCACAGGGTTGGTTCCTTCTGAGGACTGTGGGGAGAAGTCTGTTCCATGCCCTTCTCTGAGCTTCTGGTAGCCTCTGGCAGTACTCTGGTCATAGGTGGCCATCTTCTCCCTGTGTGTCTCTATCTGGGCTTTTCTCTCTCTCTCTCTCTCTCTCTCTCTCTCTCTGTTTGCCTCTATATTAAACATGACTTTAAATTTTTTGTATTTGATGCTTTGACATCTGGGGCTTTGTTGGCCCTGATGGATGCTCCCTCCTAGGGCTACCCAAGTCAAGGACTCTTGGATGTATCTTTCACAGTCTATCTATGTCAGAGCACTGGGGAGCCATTGAGGACTTTATGCAGGGGGTGACCACAGGTGGTTCTACAAAGATTGCAACACCTGCGTTGGGTATGAATTACCTTTGCTGGGCAGATGGTGGACCCTGGCACCTATTCATAAACTTGCACCTGCACCCACTTGTCTGGAGATCTACTATCTTCCCAGAGTCTCTCCTTGTGGTCCAGGCTCCACTTTCTGCCCTGCCCCCAACCTCCAGGATGTCATTAGTTCAGTCAACATTTATTAAGCATCTATTGTATGCCAGATGTTTTACATTCATTATGCTACTGAGTTCCTCCAATAAAATCAAACAAGGAAGGTGTACAGCTTAGGGTCAAATGAGAAGACTGAGGCCCAAGAATAAAGTCGATTAAGTGAAACTGCCAACCCAAAAGCCCAAGAATGTGAATATGTGCAGGGCATCCCCTTGGCACACAGGAAATGTTCACTGAATGAATGAATGGTGGGCAAGCCTGGTGTGGTGGGGAGTAGGAGTGGAAATCACTTGGGAAGAGCTGAGTAGGACTCAGAGGGAGAGGAGTCATGAAAGCCAGGAGCATGGATGTGACCTGGAGGCAGCAGGGTGCCATGGAGGCTTCCAGGCAAATAGCCACAAGATCAGGCTTAAGAGGAGTGGGGAGTTCGTCGAGTCTGTCACTAGGGGGCGCTCATGTCTTCGCAAACATTGGCTTCAGAGCTGCCACTGGCCATTTGCACTGAGATGTAAGTGTGAAATACACACCAAAGTGAAAAGACTTCTTATCAGAAAGCAATGTATCATGCTTCATAAAACCTCAATGATACACTTGAGGCACATTGAGATAAATAATTATCTAATAAGATATCATCCTTTTTAATTTTTAAAATGTGGTATCTGAAAGAGTTGAGATTGCAGAGATAGGTCAGGTTTCTTTTTCTAGTGGCCGGTGCTGATTTAGAGAGGTAGAGGAGTTAGTGTTTTCAACAGTCGTGAGGGGCCACCTGCCCTCTCTTTTTCTCTTGTTTATGGCTCCAATGTAGAGTGCTTGCCTCCCAAGCACTGAGATTACAGGTGTGAGTCCCTATACCTGGCTCCAATTCTGGTCTCAGAAGACCTCTCTGGGGAACAGGAGGTCCTTCTTTACACACTCAATACCCTACTGTGACCACCCACTCATCCACACCTGTGCTTTGTGGTTTATATTCGTCTCATGCGGGATGCTCTTTCATCCACTTTAGACTCATTGAGGGGAGGACCAGAGGGAGCCCTCCCAGATGAACCCTCTCCCTTCCCAGCCTGGGTCTCAGCTCTGTCTCTACCCTCTGACCTGCTCACCTTACACAGCATCTTGGATGAGGTGCTTTTTTTTTTTTTTTTTTTTTTCTCTTCTCTCTGCTCGCAGCTGGCCAGACACTGAGGTTGGTCTGTGTGGGAAACAGGGCCTGGTGCCCTCTGGTCCCACGCCCTCTGCTCCTACACAAATCTCAGCAACTGCAGCCAACAACGCCCCCTCTGATGGCCTGGAAGATAGTGTCATTGGCAAATATAGACCCATGCTTCAGGCACACGGAGACATGAAGGAAAACAAAATGGATCGTCCAGGAGCAACCCACACACCCCAGTCCCAGAGGTCATCAGAATGCCCCATTCCTTTTGGTCTCTACTCAGACCAGCCCTGCTCTTCCCAAGGTAAGCATTGCCCATGGCACCCACAATGCCACGGGTCCCCAGCCGGCCTTTCCAGCTCTCACTAGGCCATGCCCTCAACCAAGCTCACCCCCCACCATCATTTCCTACAGATCCGATGACTCTGCTTCCTTGTTCCCTCCTGGAACTCCTCCTGACCTTTTTGCACTGCCCTAGCCCAGGATAGGGCAGGGGCCACCTCTGGACACACTCTCCAGGCCTTCCTCTCCCCTGCACTGCCCCCCACCTCTAGGACTGTTCCACCGAGCTCTGAGTCACCCACACCCTACCCCATCTTTCCTCCGATAAACCACAGACTGAGCACAGACTACACTTTTGCTTCCCTTTTTCTGAGCTGGCTTTCCATTCTTCAAGGAGGTCACAAAAGAAGGCAAAAGGTCCCCATGTTCAAGGGGGCGGGACTAGGATCAGATCTGGGTGCTGGCTGAGGGCCCAGTTGCTAGGCCTGGCAGTGAGCCCAAGGACACAGGTGGGTGGCTAATTTGGGATCTGTCCCTTAGCCTCAATGAGACACAAGCTCTCCTGCCTGGCTGACTGGCCAGCTCTCCAAGATACCCAAGCCAGCTGGGGCAAGGGGAAGGGCTCCATGAAAGCGAGGTGAAAGCAGCTACAGGTGGCATTCACCTGCTTGATGTCCACTTCATGCCAGCAGAGCCAGGGCATAGGGACTACCAGGCCAGGCTCTCATAGGGACATAGGGGGACAGCATAGATCTGGCTCCTGGTTGGCCCCACATGGGACAATCAGTAGAAAACACGGATACAAAGTAACCTAGATCAGAGCAGAACAGAAGCATGGAGCTCTGGAGGCCCAGAGGAGGTGCCTGTTTCTGTGGGGAAATCAGGTAGGACTTTCTGGAGGAGGTGGGAAGTTTAAAGTAACCTTCCCAAGTTAGGGGCCCCTTCTTCATCCTGGCCAACACTACCAGATGGCAGCCCATGTGCCGTTACTATGATGAAAGACTTCAGTCTTGGTCCTTTACAAAAAAAAGAGGTTAAGCCAGGTGCCAATGACTCACACCTATAATCCTAGCTACTTGGCAGGCAGAGATTAGGAGGATTGCATGTCAAAGCCAGCCCAAACCCCAAATAGTTCACAAGACCCTAGCTTCAAAATACCCAACACAAAAAAGGGTTGGTGGAGTGGCTCAAGTGGGAGAGCGCCGGCTTAACAAATGTGAGGCTCTGAGTTCAAATCCCAGTACCACGCACAAGAAAAGAGGTTTATTTAGCTCCCATTTCTGGAGGCTACACAGCATGACCCTGGCATTGGCTTGGTTCTGGTAAGGGTCCCCTTGGGTGTGTCACATGGTGGTGGGAAGAGCATGTGTGGAGAAGAAGGGATCCCGTGGTGAGACAGGAAGCCAGAGTGGGGAAGGGACAGCCTTGATCTTTTTATAACAACCCTCTCATGAGCACTAACCAGGCTTCCACAAAAACTACATCAATTCCTTCCCAATATTGCCAGTGACCTTACAAGCTCCCAGTACACACCATCTCAGGGTTTTGTTTGTTTGTTTTGGTAGGACTGGGGGTTTGAACTCAGGACTTCACACTTGCAAAGTGTGGCTCACTGCTTGAGCCACACCTTCAGTCCACTTTGCTCTGATTATTTTGGAGTTGAGGGACTCGGGAACTGTTTGCCCAGGCTGCCCTTGAACCTCCATACTCCTGATCTCAGTCTCCCAAACAGCTAGGATTACAGATGTAATACCAGCCACCAGTGCCCAGCATAAATGTCTTTTTAAAGGTGGGATCTTTAAGAGGGGATTAGGGCGTGCACCTGTTGCTGTGAGTCCCAGGCCTGGTGCACTCAGAAGGAGCCAGGGCTCTGGATGGGATAAGGATGCCAGAGGGCTGCTATGTGGATGGGACACAGATACTGAATGTCCATATGACTGTCACCCTGAGAGTGAGAAGGAAGGTGCACTTTGGAGGGGTGATGCTCAAGTTGATGAAAGACCTGCTACTGAGGGTACTGCACAGTCCATTAAAGGAAACTACTGGAAAATGTGCACCTGCTGGCGTCAGTCTGAAGGTTCTGAAGCTAGGACACAATGAAGTACAGTAAAATGTCATCTGCACTTCCAAAGGGTGAGGCAGTGTGTGACATATCTATAGTCTGTGCTGGAAGTCGGCTATTTTGAGGATTCAGTTTTATATTGCTGTAACAAGCCAGTGAAAAAGCTTTGTGTGAAAAAAACAGACTTAATAAACTAATTCGAGGTTGACAATTTTAAAAAATTAAGAGGTGTTTGGCCCATGAGGACTCCTGCTCTCTAAATGGATTGTCTTTGCAGGAGGGTGTGCCTGATTAAAAATTAAAAAAAAAAAGGATGAGTTTGACCATATGATCCTACTACATCACTTCTGGGCATATATCCGAAGGAATGTAAGTCTGTGGGTGATAGAGACACCTGAACACCATTGGTGCCATCAAACAATGAATAGATAAATACACCAATGGAGTATTATTCAGTCATAAAGAAGAATGAAGTTATGTCATCTGCAGAAAAACAGATGGAACTGGAGATCATGATGCTAACTGAAATAAGCTAGACTAAGACAAATATCCTATATTCTCTCCATATGTGGTATCTAGATATACAAAAAAAGTGTGAGGTGAATAAAATAGGAATTTTTTTTCATTTTTCTTTTATTATTCATATGTGCATACAAGGCTTGGTTCATTTCTCCCCCCTGCCCCCACCCCCTCCCTTACCACCCACTCCGCCCCCTCCCTCTCCCCCCCAATACCCAGCAGAAACTATTTTGCCCTTATTTCTAATTTTGTTGTAGAGAGAGTATAAGCAATAATAGGAAGGAACAAGGGGTTTTGCTGGTTGAGGTAAGGATAGCTATACAGGGCATTGACTCACATTGATTTCCTGTGCGTGGGTGTTACCTTCTAGGTTAATTCTTTTTGATCTAACCTTTTCTCTAGTACCTGTTCCCCTTTTCCTATTGGCCTCAGTTGCTTTAAGGTATCTGCTTTAGTTTCTCTGCGTTAAGGGCAACAAATGCTAGCTAGTTTTTTAGGTGTCTTACCTATCCTCACCCCTCCCTTGTGTGCTCTTGCTTTTATCAGGTGCTCAAAGTCCAATCCCCTTGTTGTGTTTGCCCTTGATCTAATGTCCACATATGAGGGAGAACATACGATTTTTGGTCTTTTGGGCCAGGCTAACCTTACTCAGAATGATGTTCTCCAATTCCATCCATTTACCAGCGAATGATAACATTTCGTTCTTCTTCATGGCTGCATAAAATTCCATTGAGTAGAGATACCACATTTTCTTAATCCATTCGTCAGTGGTGGGGCATCTTGGCTGTTTCCATAACTTGGGTATTGTGAATAGTGCCGCAATCAACATGGATGTGCAGGTGCCTCTGGAGTAACAGTCTTTTGGGTATATCCCCAAGAGTGGTATTGCTGGTGGGAACCAGTGGGGGGAAGGGTGAAAGGACAGGGTAAAGGGGGCGAATGTGATCAAAGTACTTTATATGCATGCATGGAAACAGAATAATGAAACCCATTTAAAATTGTCTTTTTTTTGTTTTTTTTTTTTGGCAGTACTGGGGTTTGAAGTCAGGGATTCTTGCTTACTAAGCAGGTTCTCTACCACTTGAGTCACTCCACTTGCCCTGTTTTTGTGTTGAGTATTTTCAAGATAGGGTCTTGAAAACTATTTGCCCAAGCTGGCTTTGAACCGTGATTCTCCTGATCTCTGCCTCCTGATTAGCTAGGATTACAAGCGTGAGCCACTGGGGTCAGCTTAAATTTCTTTTTAAAAGGAGGAAGGGATAAGAAAGAGTAATAGAGGGGTGAATTTGATCAAAGCACATTATGTACATGTGTATAAATATCACAATGAAACTCCTGTGTACAATTAATATGCCCTAATAAGAAATTAAAAATAAGAAAGATGAAGGTGGCCAAATTTTTCTCTGTCCCATGTTTGCTGCCATGTTAAGATGAATCACAAAGGCCCTTGCCACATGTTGGCACCATTTTGGCCCCTCTGCAATCTCTAATCTCAGAGCCAAATGCAATTCTCTGGTTTATAATGTAACCCAGTCTGTAGCATTCTGGTACAGCAGCAGAAACGCATTCAATGATGGCCAACCATCTCCAGGGGAAAAAGGTGAGGCTGCTTCACTGCCAGGGCAGCTTCTCCTCCTCCTCCTCCTTCTCCTCCCCGGTGGGCCTCAAATGACATCCAATCCGGTATCTGACTGACAAAGGGCAACTTTGAGAAGTCACAGTATGGGCATGCATTGTGGGTGTGACTTATCCATGAGAACAACCTCAGGGCAGGGAAGGACGATGCTCCAGTGCCCAGCTGTCCACAGACAATGCTGAGACAAGTTCATCCAAAAGGGCACGTGTGGGACCCTGCTGGTCTCACTTCTGGGGTTCCAGAAAAGGCTCAGGCTGCAGAAGCCACAGGCAAGAGAACATGATAGAGGCACAAGGGGCTGGTGACAGAGCTCTGCCTTTAAAAGAAGACAGGCAGAACAAGGGACTCAGACAGGGAGCAGGTGCACAGGTACACGGACACAGGTCAGCAGAGTCACTGGGGAGAAGGGATGTGTGTATCACGCCCTTCTTGCCTTTCACGTTCTCTGGATTTTGTTTATTTCCTGCTGTGCTGGGGATGGAACCCAGGGCCTTTCACATGCTGGGTAAGTTCATTGCAGCTAAGCTACACCCACAAACCCCATTTTCTGATGTTCTGATATCTTGGCCTTGCCCATTCTGGAGCAATAGCTAATTAGGGTTGGCTAATTTCTAGAGACAGCAAACAACTGGTTTATCCAGGAGCAAAGCCTCCATATGCAAACCAACCAGTTCAAAGATCATACCCCACAGCCACCTCGTTTAGGGTGATCTTACACCCCATGATGACATTCTTCTGCCCTAATTGCCCAGGGCCAGGTGCCAGGCAAGTGAGGACAACCTGGATGCTCCAGAACCTACTGAATGGATTCAAACCAGGTAATCCTAAACCTTACTTTGCTTGCTTTTTCTTTCTCATGGAAATCACAATAAAGGTCCTGGCCCATTTTTTGTTGTTGTTGTTTCCCCTGCTTCTTGACTCACCCCAGTGCTTCCCTGTCTACCCCTGTGTGGGGTGCGGTGCTCCTCTTTGAGGGGACTGTATGAATTTCACTCATGACAGTTGTGTTCACATCTGTACAGCTTCACATGTGTCTTAGTCTGTTTCTGTTGCTACAACTGACCACACAGATTGGGTAATTTATAGAGAAAAGAGATTACTTGGCTCAAGGTTCTAGAGGCTGGGATGTCCACTAGCATCTGGTGAAGGCCTCCTCCTCACTTCTTCTTTGGATGGCAGAGAGCATCATCACATGGAGAGAGATAGAACAAGCATGCCAGAAAGAGCTCACTTACATATTTTTTTATTTTTAATTTTTAGTGGCATGGGGCGGAGGGTGGGGAGGGTTGAACTCAGGGCCCTGCACTCGGTAAGCAGGTGCTCTACCACTTGAGCCATGCCTCCAGCCCTTTTTGCTCTGGTTATTTTTGAGATAGGATCTCACTTTATGCCTGGGCTGACCTGGATGGCAATCCTCCTGTTTATACTTCCCACCATAGCTGAAGGATAGGAACCTGCCACCATGCCCCATCTATTCATTGAGATGGCGTCTCATGAATTTTTTGTCCAGGCTGACCTTGAACCACAGTCCTCCTGCTCTCAGTAGCTAGAATTACAGGCATAAACCACCAACACCCAGCTCTCTTTTTTTATTAGCATAGTTTAATTGTACAAAGGGGATTTAATTGTAATTTTGCCATATATGCATATAATGTACTTTAACCAAATTCACCCCTTCTATTACTCTTTCTTTTCCCTCTCACTCCTCCCTCCTCCTTTTAAACAGATTTTGGTGAGGTTCATTATGCTACTTCCACACATGTGTATAATGCACTTCAATTATATCCTCTTCTCTTAAATACCATTGCCATATGACCATAGGGATTAAGTTTCCAAAACATGGTGACATACACCTGGGAGGTGGACATAGGAAGATCATGGTCCAAGGCCAGCCCAGGCAAAAACATGAGACCCTATCTGAAAAACAAACTCAAAGCAAAAAGGGCTGGTGTTATGGCTCAAGTGGTAGAGACCTCACCTAGTAAGCATGAGGCCCTGAGTTCTAGTCTGGGACTGCAAAAAAAAAGTTTCCAACATGTGAAATTTAGGGGACACATTTAAACCATAGCACTATGACTGATTCAAACAAACCCCTTGTATATTTTAATGAGATGCTTTCTAACAGTGTAGATGGTCACTGGACACTGGGCATGGCACCTGTAATCCCAGCACTTGGGAGACAGAGGCAGGAAGATCATAAGTTTGAGGCCAGTCTGAACCAAAGACTAAAATAAAAACTGAAAGGCAAATTCTCAAAGGAAGAGGTACAAGTGGCCAGTAAATACATGAAGAAGTGCTTGTCTTCCCTGGCTACAAAAGTGATGCAAATCAAAACAGCACTTAGATTTCATCTCACCCCAGTTAGAATGGCCTTAATCTCAGATAATAACAACAACAAATGCTGGAGAGGATGTGTCAAAACAGGAATCTTTATACACTACTGGTGGGAATGCAAATTAGTACAACCACTATGAAAAACAATATGGAGATCCCTCAAAAAGCTAAAGACAGAACTGCCATATGATCGAGTGACACTGCTCCTGGGCATCTACCCAAAAGAACGTAAGACAGGATACAATAGAAACATCTATACACCAATGTTCATCGCAGCACTCTTCACAATAGCCAAGCTCTGGAAACAACCCAGATGCCCTACAACTGATGAAAGGATCAAGAAATTGTGGTACACATGCACAGGAAGTTAATGTGAGTCAACTCCCTGTATAGCTGTCCTTATCTCAACCAGCAAAAACCCTTGTTCCTTCCTATTATTGCTTATACTCTCTCTACAACAAAATTAGAGATAAGGGCAAAATAGTTTCTGCTGGGTATTGAGGGGGTGGGGGCAGGAGGGAGAAATGACCCAAGCATTGTATGCACATATGAATAATTAAAAAAAAAGAAATTATGGTATATATACACAATGGAGTATTACTCAGCCATAAGGAATAATGACATGTGGTTTGAAGGTAAATGGATGCAACTGGAGGACATCATGTTAAGTGAAGTCAGCCAGGCTCAGAAAGACAAAGACCACGTGTTTTCTCTATTACATGGAAGACAGATACAAAGATAAACACCTACACAAAACAAACATGATCATATACAAACTCAGATGTAGAACATGTTTGTAACTGTGGAACTACACTATGGAACTCGGGGAAGGAGGGAAAGGAAAAGAGAATGACAGAGCATCAGTAATATCGCATACCATAAGATGTGAAGGTAGAGGATTTAAGCATGTGTACTGAAAGCTGTTGGAAAAGGTGGAGTGTGAGGTAAAGGGGAAGGGTTGAATGGACCAAAGTAAAATATATCCACAGTAGGAACACTTTGAGAAACCCCTTTGAACATCAACTTAAATGTTAACAAAAGACAGGACTGTAAAAGAGGTACAGTGTGCATAAGGGGAGTTCTTGTGGGAGAGAGAGAGTGAATGAAGGACATTAAGGTGAGGGAATATGGTTGATGGACTTCATATACTTGTAGGAAATAGAACAAAAAACCTGTTGCAGTAGTTTTAAGTGGGGTGGGGAGGGGAAGAAAGGGAAAGGGGGAGCGACGGTGGTGGTGATCTAACCAATGTACAATATAAGCCTATTTGGAATTGTCACAATGAGTAACCCCTGTATAACAAATATATCCAAAGAAAAAAATAATGGAGGAAAAAAAAATAAATAGCTTAGTTCACCTCAAAAACAAATCAAAAGGCATGGACGGTCAAGAGTGCCAGATGCTGTGGGAGGTTGGGGTGGCTGAGAGTGACTGGTGATTGCTGAGGACCACCATCTTGGTAGCACATTAGAGTGGTAGCATCTGTAGTTCCGTTCCTGGCATCCAGCTCCTGATAACAAATTCAATGATCACAGAGTGTTCAGCTGCCATCTCTTTCCCTTGCATAAATCCATTAGAACTACTGAGTGACCCTGGCACCCATTCTCCACTCAATAAATTCATGGTAGGATTCCATATCTGGGTTCTATGGGTGGGTCCTGAGCCTGGGTTGTTTTTGTTTGTTCGTTTTTTGTTTTTGTTTATGTGTTTTGGTGGGGCTAGGGTTGGAACTCAGGGCTTCACGCTTGCAAAGCAGGAGCTCTACCTCTTGAGTCATACCTCCAGTCCATTTTGCTCTGGTTATTTTGGAGATGGGGTCTGAGGAACTATCTGCCCAGGCTGGCCTTGAACCTAGATCCTCCCAATTTTGGCTTCCCAATAGCTAGGATTACAGGTATGAGCCATAGGTATCTGGCCTGAGCAAGAATTTTATGGCCATCTTCCGTGGTTGGGTTTTGTGACTTGGTTCGATGGTTGAGTTTTAGGTTGGATTCTGTAACTGTGTTCAGTGCTTGGGTTTTTGTTTTGTTTTGTTTGGCCTCAAACTTGGGATTCTCCTTCCTCAGCCTTCTGAGTGCTGGGATGGCAGGCGTGCACCGACATACCTGGCTAGTGCTTGGTGTTTGTGTCTTGGTTCTGGGTTTCTTGTTGAGCTCTGTGGCTGGATCGTATGACTTGCATTCTATGGTTGGATTTGTGATTTGTCTGTGTGGTGCTGGCTGTGTCTTTCCCCTTGTGGTGGGGGAAGGGAGACTGACTGGGAAATTCAGCTCATTGCACCTGCCCAGCATCACAAGAAAGACTCATACATATATCACTAGCTCATAAAAAGATCAAAGTTCAAAGTATAGCTTTTACCTGAATGCATATCACTCTCACATCATCATAAAGGCCAAAATTCGTTCAATCAAATCATTGTAAGGCTCTAGTTAATTATTTGAGAGGGAAAAAAAGATAGACCTTTACCCTCACACTGTATCAGAACTACTTTGGAGCAGCATTTGTCTATGTCTACCCAAAATCAAACGAACAAAAGCCCAACTAATAGTGACTGAAAGAAAACAAGGAGGGAGGAATACATTGTGCTATTTCTCCCATTATACAAGAGCCCAGCAATGATGCAGAGGCTGCATGGTACCGGTTGGGACCTAGCCTCCATCCATCACCACCATCCTGAGCATGTGACTTTTGTCCTCACAGTCTCAAGATGGCTACTGCACATCCAGACATCCTGACCATGTTCCATGCAGCAAGAAAAGGCAAAGGTAAAGACAAATGAAGGTAGGTGGTTAGTCAGTCTTTTCATTGCTGTGACCAAAATACTTCAGAGAACAACTTAAAGGAGAAAAGATGTATTTTGACTAATAATTTCAGAGGATTTAATCCATAGTCACTTGGCTCCATTACTTTGGGCTTGCTGGAGAGGCTGAAAATCATGGTGTCAGGAGCTTATGGAGGATGAGGTTTTTCATCTCATGGCAGAAAGGAAGCAGGCTGAAGAAGAGACTGGGGATCAGATATAACCTTCAGGTCACACCCCCAGTGACCTACTGCCTCTACGAAGGTCACTACATAAATTTCTACATCCTCTCAGATAGTTCCATCAGCAAGAGGCTAAGCATTCAGCACATTAGAGACATTTCATATTCAAGCCACAACATTCCACTCCTGGTCCCCACTATGCCCATGGTCATCTCTTAATGCAAAATGCATTCACACTGGGTCCCAGCTACTCGGGAGGCAGAGATCAGGAGGATGGTAGTTCCAAGCCAGCCGCAAGTAGTTTGAAAGATCCTATCTTGAAAACACCCAGAACAACAACAACAAAAGGGCTAGTGGTGGCCTGAGGGGTAAAACACCTGCCTAGCAAGCATGAGTCCCCACAGTCTGAACCGTTCCAGCATTGCTCAAAAGTCTCTGTGCAAACTCTTCTGAGACTCAAGACAAGCTCTTAGCTATGAATCCCTGTAAAAACCAAAACCAAATTACATACTCCTGAGATCCCCACTCCAGAAGGGAGGAATAGGAGGATAGGAAGGAAGGATTAGAGTAAACTGGAACCAAGCAGGGCACACACAGGGCATCCAGACCCCGTGGGAAAGTGATGTGAACTCCAACGGGCTAGGGCTACCCTGCCCCATGGCCTTCTGGCTGCACCCCCTGTGGCATCTCCCTTGTTCCTGCTCCACTTGTTGTCTGAAGTGTTCCTTGGTAGGTGTTCTTGTTCCTGGCATCTGCACCATCCTGAGGTCTCTACTGCAGCTTGGGATTCACCCTGAGAGCTTCTCACATCACCTTGCAGGGATTCTGACTGCACACATTCCTGGGCCGCCTTTGAAATCTAGGTGGAAGCCTCCACAACCCCAGAACTCTTACATTCTGCATATCTGTGAAACCAGCATTGTATGAGTGATGCCAAGGTTTGTCAGCAGCTCAAGCAGTAGCCAGGCCAGCTTGGACCATGGTTTCAGTGGCTGTTGAGTACTTGGGTGGTTAAACATGGTGAAACAAATCCTAGGGAAACTTCTTAGTGGCCCTGTGTGAGCAGAGTACCCTGGAGGCCTGGTCTCCTTGAGGGAAAATCTTTCAAATGAGTTTACTCTTTGCCAGGAACCAGTGGCTCACACCTGTAATTCTAGCTACTCAGGAAGCAGTGATCAGGAGAATCACAGTTCAAAGACAGCCTGGGTGGATAGTTTGTGAGACCCTATCTCGAAAATACTCAACACAAAACATTTGGTGGAGTGGATCAAGTGGTACGAACACCTGCTTAGCAAGTGTGGTCCTGAGTTCAAACCCCAGTAGCACTAATAATGACAATAATAATAATAATGAGTTTACACTTCCATTCCCTTGAGGGTACAGTGAGTGGGGTCTGACCAATTCCTGGAATGTCCTTAAGGCAATGCAGAGTTGCTTGACTCCTTTTTTAATGGTGCCTGTCTCTTTCATAACCATGCCCTTTTGGCCAAAACTGAACAGACTCTTTTTCTGACTAAACTGCACATTTTTCAAATCATTCCACTCTGTCCTTTGTTCCTGATTCTTACCGTAAAAAGAAGATCATAATTATCCATGCCACCATCAAAATGCTATGCTGTCTTTAAAGTTCCTCCACCAAGTTAATTACTCCCAAGTTAATTTCAATTAACTCAAAGTCTCAGGACACAGACAAAATGTAGACAAATTCTGTCAGAATGTAGCATGAATGGCTTCTTGTCCAATTCCAAATAGGGTCCTTGTTCCTATCTGAGCCCAGCCTTCACTGTTGGCTTTCTAGCCTTCCAGTCTTCTGAGCGCCTATCAAAATTCCTCACTAATCTCTGCTTATAACATTCTAGGACTTCTCTACGTCCCCAAACTTTTCCAAATTCCCCCCACAAATCAGTTCCAAAGGCCTTAGAACCCCATGGTTAGGTTTAGGCACAACAATGACTCCAGGTGTCCAGGACCAATTTTCTGTATAAGCCAGTCTTTCCATCACTGTGACCAAATACATGATATAAACTGTTATGGAAGGTACATCAATAGGCATGATCAGGGACAGTAACGAGGAATGCTCTAGGCTGAGGCTCCACTCTAAAACCGCCAAATGGACCATGTTCTGGGCTGATGACTAAAATAATGGCCATTAGCCCCATGGAACCAAATCCCCATATCAAGGTTAAACCAGGAAGGGCAAAGAGACCAAATGCACATGTGTATGACTTTCCACACCCAGGCAGCCTCTGTACAGTACTGTCCAAACTATTTGGAGAGGACCACAGGGGAGAACCTCAGTTTTATGCCATCTAATACCACCACTCTATTGGATAAAACCCCAAGCTCCCACAGCTTCTGGGAAGTTATTTTGGAGGGAACTTTTTCTTTCTCCCTCCTTTGTTAGAGTAAGCTTTCTCTCACTCCTGGTTATTACCGAACTAAACTGGGCTTAACTGGGGGAGACTGGAGATTCAGAAAAGACACAGGATAGATAGACAGCCAGAAAGTGGGGTCAGGTGTATTGGGCGCTTGGGTGGAGATGGACAACCCTCATTGCTTCTTTTCTCTATTCTTTAAGGCCTTACTCCTTGCAGTTCTTTAAAACCTTGCTTCTAAAGTAGTCTTTAAAACCTTGCTTAAAATCTTTTTTCATTAGACTTGCTCCGTCCCATATTTTCTCTTAGCTGTTCCTTACCATAATCTCTCTTAAAGTATTTTGATCCCAGACTTGCACTGTCCCATCTTTCTTTAGCTTTCTTAAAGCCTCGGTGCTCAGACTTGCAAACAATAGCTATGCCTAAAAACTGCATATGCATAACTCTTAAAGTCTCGGTTCTTTATCTTGCACTGCCCCATGTTCTTTTTGGCTTTTCTTTAGCTTAGCTTTTGTAAAGTCTATGTTAAAGTTCGTGGTGCAGACTTGCAGACTTCCTATCAACTCCTCTCTAGCAATTCCCCTTTAGCAATTCTTTTCCCTTCCAAAAGCTTCCCACACCAAAAAGCCCTAAAGCAAAAAGCAAAAGCCCCTCAAGCAAAAGCCGAAAGTAAAAGCCAAAGGCAAAAGCCACTCTTCTTCCTTCAGAGGGCCTTTTATACCCAGTGGTAAACAGGGTGGAGGAGTGGTTGATGGGGAGAGGCATGACATTGTAACAGTAGAAACCTGGTTCCAGCTTCTCTAAATGTAAACAATTTAGGAGCCGCAGCTGTTCTGCTTCCCTGTTTTGTGGCGAGGGCTGTGCCTATCTTGGCCTACACATAAAAGCAATTAAGCTGCATCTTGCCCTGCTTACATCCGGTTCTCATAGGCTTCTCATAATCCACTCTCCACATTATTCTTTACCCTAACTTCCTGTCTTACTCCTTGAAGTGTACTGTCCCTGATTAGTACACTTAATCCTTATCAGACTTGCCCTTTGCTTTGCTAATAAATCACTCTTTTTTTTTTTTTTTTTTTGGCAGCACTAGGGTTTGAACTCAGAGCCTCATGCTTGCTAGGCAGGTGCTCTTACTGCTTGAGCCACTCTGCTTGCCCAATAAATCACTCTTTTCTCTTCATGGTTCTTTTTCTATATCTGGGGCAATGTTCTAATCTTAGGCATTGTACCCAAGAACCAAGTACCCAAAACCCAGGGACATCTGGAACACCTCAAACACTGGAAACAAAACTACTGAAGGGAGAAAGGATTCATTTTGTTTATGGTTTCAGAGGTTTCGTCCATCATGGCAAGGAGGACAGACATGGTGGAGCAGAGCTGTTCAACTCATGGCAGCCAGGAAGCGATGCAGGGACTGGGGACTGGATATAACCTTCAAGACAAGCCCCCAGTGGTCTACTTCCTGTAACAAGGCCTCATCTTTTAAAAGTTCCTCAACCTTTCAAAACAGCACTGCCAGTTGGGCACCAAGCGTTCAACACCTGAGCCTTCAGGGAGCATGTCACATTCAAATCATAATAATAGAAGATTTTTTTATTTCTTCCTAATACTTTTCTTTTCTAATTAGGAAAACAATAGTTTTTTCAGACACCCTACTCTCAACATCTAAGTGGATACCTCATGGCCACAAATGGGTCACGTGTTCAATTCTAGCTATGAAGGAATCTAAGCATGTCTGTGTTTTGCCCAAAGCAAACATCAGCATAATTTAGTATGAAAAAGAAAAAGGAAATATTAGGTAGGCAGCCATGCACCTGTGCAAAATTACCTGCCAGCCGATTTCTGGTGTGTGACATTGAGGCTTCAAGACAGCTCCCAGAAATCCTCACTTCTTGTATCCAAGACCCTCCCATATTAAACCAGATGTAGGGTAACCTGTGTGTTTGATAGAATACTGTATGTGACATCCCAAGAGTAGGTTGTAAAAGACATTGCAATTTCTGCCTTGGGCTTTTGCAATGACCAGCAAACTTTTTCAGTAAAGGGCTAGATATTAAATATTTTTGCAGGGTGAGGGGTATAGCTTAGTGGTAGAGCACTTGCCTAGCATGTCCGAGGCAAAATACATATGGATAAAAATCACATTTAAATTTTGGACATCATGTATCATACAGTCTCTGTGACAACTCCTTAGCTTTCAGTCATAGTACAAAAGCAATCATAGGGGCTTGTGGAGTGGCTCAAATGGTAGAGCACCTGCCTAGCAAGCACGAGGCCCTCAGCTCAAACCCTAGTACTGCCAAAAGAAGTCATGGACAACATGTAAACCAATGGACATGGCTGTGTTCCAATAAAACTTTATTTATAAAAACAAACCATGGCCCAATTTGACCAAAGGGCTGTAGTTTCACCACTCCTGGTCTTCAGGTTGCTTGATCTGAGGGAAATCGGCCATCATGTAGGAAAGATGTTGGAGCAGCCCTGTGGAAAGGTTGTGTGGCTAGGATTGAGCTCTTCCACCAATAGCCACTCCAGTTGGGTAAGCAGGCAATGCACCACCTTCAAAGTGAATCCTCCAGTCCCAGTCAAATCTTCATAATACAGCATCCCTGGGAGGCATCTGACTGCAACCATGTGAGTAATCCCTCACCAGGGCCTCCCAGCCATTTCTGAATTTTTGATCTGCAAAAATTGAAAAGGGGGCCATGTGTCAGTGGTTCACGCTTATAATCCTAGATACTTGGAAGGCAGAGTTCAGGAGAATCACAACTCAAAGCCAGCCTGGGCAAATAGTTTGGGACACCCTATCTTGAAACTATCCAACATAAAAATAAGGTTGGTGGAGTGGCTCAAGTGATAGAGAGCCAGCTTAGGAAGCATGAGGCCCTGAGTTCAAACCCCAGTACCATCAAAAAAAAAAAAAAAGTAAAAGAGGGCTGGAGATGTGGCTCAAGTAATATAGCAACTGCTTAGCAAGTGTGAAGCCCTGAGTTCAAATCCTACTATTGCTAAAAAAAAAAAAAAAGGAAAGGAAGCTAGGTATGGTGGCTTACACTTATAGTCCCAGCTACTAAGGAGGCAGAGATAGAAGGATCACAATCTGAGGTCAACCCCAGCAAAGTTAGCATGAGACCTATCTGACAAACAAACAAGTGAAAGGACTGGAGACATGACTCAAGTGGCAGAATGTAAGGCCCTGAGTTCAATACCCAGTACCAGAAAAAAAATTGGAAAGGTAACAACTGTTCATTGCTATTTTTAGCCACTACGTTTTGGAGCAATTTGTTATGCAGCAAGAGCTATGAATACAAAGTGATCTGAAGGCTAAAGGTAGAACTGAACACTATGTGACTAGCAGACCAATGGATTCCAAGTCTTTGGGATGTCGAAATTCTTTCTCACCCATGAGCAATGGGAGAAACAGTAGAGGAGTATACTGGTTGTCTGTTTAAAACTCAAATAGCTTTTACAAACTGATTTATACTAATATTCCAACCAAGAAATGAAGAGGATCATGAACAGAGAAATCACAAATACCTTGATGAGGACTGGATTGTAGCTCAGTGGTACAGGGCTCGTTTGGCAGGTGCAAGGGCCTGGATTCCATCCCCAGCACTGAAAAAAGAAAACAAAGCAAAACAAAAGCAAGCAACCCCATTGCCTCCATATAGAGGAGGCAATAACATCTTTGATCACTCAAAGATGTTAATTGCAGGCCAGGTTCAGTGGCTGATACTTGTAATCCAAGCTACTCTGGGGATCAGGAGGATCAAGGTTGGAGGCCAGCCCAAGCAAAAAGTTTGTGAGATGCCACCTCAACCAGTGGCAGGGCATGGTGGCACATGCCTGTCATTCCAGTTATGCAGGAACCATAAATAGTAGGGTTGTAGTCCTGGCCAGCCTGGATATACAGCAAGATCCGATCTCAAAAATAACCAGAGCAGCTAGGCACTGATGGCTTACATCTGTAATCCTAGCTATTTGGGAGGCCGAGATCAGGAGGATCACAGTTTGAGGCTAGCTGAAGCAAATAATTCTTGAGACCCCCATCTCCAACATAACCAAACCAAAACAGGCTGGAGATGTGGCTCAAGCGGTAGCATGCCAGCACAGCAAGTGTGAAACCCTGAGTTCAAACTTCAGTCCAATGAAAATAATAATAATCACCAGAGCAAAAAGGATTGGGGGTGTGGCTCAAGCAGTAGCATGCCTGCCTAACAAGTACAAGGCCCTGAGTTCAAACCAGTATGCCAAAAAAAAAAAAAAAAGCTAATTGCTAATTAAAAGCGAGACCGCATTTGTCTATCTTACTAGCACAGCAGCTATTTCAATTACAGAAGCTTGGGTCACCCTGCTCCCCACAATATAAATTCCAGCACTGGGGCGAGCACTTGCCACGTGTATCAATCATTGCCTTTACGAGCCAGTTTTTCCACTTCTGAGAGTCCATTCTGAAGACACATGAGAAATAGGCAAGTATTTACATGTCACAAGACTGTGGGAGTATCCTGCTGGCACAAGTCTAAGGTGTCTGCTTCAGTAAAACCTAAGTACAGTAACATCTTAAAACCCATTATGTGGTCATTTTAATGTCTTTCCATTTTTGAATAATATGGAAAATGCTTTCAAACACTGTTTTAGAAAAAAAAGCAAGATACAGAAAGAATTCAATTTTTTTTTGTTTGTTTGAGACAGGGTCTTGCTATGTAGCCCAGGCTATTGTTGAACTCTTGATTCTCCCATCCCTGCCTTCTGAGTGCTGGATTACAGGATGGTCACCACGCCTGGCATCCCTGGCACATTCTTACCCTTTGAAGTTCGGTTCCAATGGGCTGGTTCCCGGAAGACTCCCCCTGCCCTAGGCCCTTGCCTCTGCTCCTACAGACGTCTAGGGGCTGGGAGGCTTTGGGCTGGCTTGATTTTTTATTTTTTCAACACACACACATATTGAGTTTTGCAAAATCAAACAGAAAGCTCTGAGTAATGTGCAAAAACTTACCTGCTCATCACAGAATCCTCTCCTTCAGGGAAGCCGTGGGTCCAGAGGACCCAGGGTTGGAAAGGCCTGAGGAAAACCCTTGGCCTCTGTTCATTCCCTCCCTCTTCACGGGGGAAAAGTCAGGAACCCCAAAGGCCCTGAGACTATTTATTTTTGCAGTGCTGGGGTTTGAACTCAGGGCCAACACCTTGAGCCACTCCACCAGCCATATTTTGTGTGTGTGTGTGTGTTGGGGTTTTTTGAGATAGGGTCTCAACCTATTTGCCCAGGTGGCTTTGAACCGTGATCCTCCTGATCTCTATCTCTTGAGTAGCTAGGATTATGGCCTTAGCCACTGGCACCAGACTCAATGGTACCCCTCTCACTGCAGCATCTGCTTGTGTAAAGCTGACCCCTACCCTCAATCCCACCTTGGGATCTCTGCCGCCATTCATTTTATTTCCACGGGATACCTCAGCCTGTATCTGCTGCCAACTGCCCACCAGAAGTGCCATGTCAAGAGCCAGTGGCTCACTCCTATAATCCTAGCTACTTGGGAGGCAGAGATCAGGAGGATCTGGGTTTTAGTCCAGCTCCAGCAAAAAGTTCATGAGACTGCCCATCTCAACTAATAAAAGCCAGGCATGGTGGTGCCCACTTGTCATCCCAGCTATTCGGGAAGTGTAAATAGGAGGGTCTCAGTTCAGCCCAACCCAGGCAAAAAGGGCTGGGGCCGTGGCTCAAGTGATAGAGTACCTGCCTAGCAAGTACAAAGCCTTGAGTTCAAACCCCATTGCCATCAAAAACAAATAATAAATAAACTAAAATAAGTAAATAATTAAAAATTTAAGCATGAGCACTCGAGCAGTTGAGACAGGATTGAGCTGAGCCTGGGCTATACATAGCAAGATCCTGTCTCAAACGAGCAAACACAACCCTCAAAACCAAACCAAGCAAACAAACAACAACAAAAAAACCACATTTAAAATAAGATAATTTTAAGATATAAACTATAAAATAGTGTCTGGAGGCTGGGGCGTAGAGCAGTGGTAGAGCACTCGCCTAGCAAGTGCTAAACTCTGGGTTCCATCCCCAGCTCTAAAAAAAAGAAGGAAGGGAGGGAGGGAGGGAGGGAGGGAGGGAGGAGAAGGAAGGAAGGAAAGAAGGAAGGAGAAGGAAGGAAGGAAGGAGAAGGAAGGAAGGAAGGAGAAGGAAGGAGAAGGAAGGAAGGAAGGAGGAAGGAAGGAAGGAAATAATGTCGGGCACACAGGCATGCTGTGACAATTCACACCTGTTATTTTTAATAGCTGCCAAGTCAAGGACACACCCTGCCTGTTCAGTAAAGTAGTCAATAAATGCTCTTTTTCCTCCCTGGCTCCTTCCCTCCCTGAAGTTCCTTCTCCCTGCCCTGCTCCCTCCTGTGAGGCTGGCCTGGAAGAGTCAAGGTCGCGGTCTGAACTAATCTTTCAAGGACTGTCTTCAGCCTCAGCCTTTTCTGTCTTGTTGCCCTTGTAGCTCACCCAAGGGGTCCTCAGAGAGACAGAAGAACCCCAGCCAAGTGTCCCCTTGTGGCTAGGATGGGGCTGTCACCCATGGGGTTGCAGGCTACCTATCACTGCATATTTTTCTTCTGAGCGGACACTAAGGACATCCAATCTCCAGCTCAGAAAGACACACTGAGCCTCCCATATGTACTTCCTCCCATAACACCAACCGAATTTCTAGGGCAGAGGCCCCACTCCAGGGGTTCCACACGTCAGGTCAGGTCCGGCACCACACCAAATAAATCTGAGCAGTGGTGACAGGTAGAGAAAGGAGGCTAATTATGCAGCAGCCACAGGAAGGGGCACAGGAAGCACTCAGCCACTCTTCTGGGTACAGGCATGAGCTTTAGATTTAAAAGAGGAAGAATTCGGGCAGGAGGCAAGAGGTGCATGTAATTATTAAACAGTCCCAGGCAAAGTGTGGCCTGGGTGATAATGACCTCAGTTCTGTTTCTGCAAGGGATTCTGAAGAAGTCGTGTAAGAGGTACTCAAATTGCTTTTGCTAAAAAGCACTGACTCCTTACTTGGGCACATGAGTTAACTGAAAACAGGAGAAGCTTGGCAGCCCTGCTCCATTTTATATCTGTCTTTGTTCTAAACCGTTCTCTCTGCAGTCACTTTGCAATCACCTTGGATTCCAGAAAGGACAGAACTGATAACATCTTTATGACAAGGGACTGAAACTTGTCATGAGGAACAGCAGAGACAGCAGATTTGCAGGACAGACCACCACTCCAAATGAGGGCAATTACCTGTAATGATGAGTCTGCACCCTGGAGCAGGAGCAAGCACCTCATGGGAACCAGATCACCCCCCTCAAAGTGATGAGAGTGATAACATCTGCTCTGGAACCCCTCCGGGAACCCTTGGACTGAGATAATATTCAACCAGAGCACACCTGTGACTGGGACTGTTTAACTATGGATGCCTTTGTCTCCTGCCCCCCAGTTCTTTTGTCTACTTAAAACTATAGTTCATGTCTGTACCCCAAAGATGGCTGAAGATGGACTAAGTGCTTACTCTGCCTCTTCCCATGGCATGCCCTGAGTTGGATAATACATTTCCTTTCTCTGACTTCACCATGCCTCTTTATTCAGCGTTTAGGGGCGGTATGGCTGTCATTTGGGGAGTGGTCTGTTTTCACAACCACTGTTGTGATTGCTGTTCTTCGGGGTAGCTTCACTCTTCTGTTACACTTTCAATCAGTCCTGTCCTTCTTGGAGCCCAAGGTGGCTGTGGGAGAGAGACTCAGAGCAAAGGAGACAGATACAAAATGGAGGTGGGGATGCCAAGCTTTTCTCCTGCTTTCGGTTAACTTATGGGCCCAAGTAAGGAGTCAGTACTTTTTCCATGTGCCTGTTATATGGCCCAAATAAGTCTGGACTTCACTCACCCAACCCAGAGTCTTCCCTCCTAACCTGCTGTTGTCCTGTGCTTCCAGGAATCCCGACCTGGCCACTGAGCCAGAGGTGGCATCCTTTGTGCGAAGCACACACGCCTTGACACAGTCCAGGCCCTCAGTGAGACTCCCACCTCCCTCTCCTTCCTTCCACCTGGGGCAGCCTCCAGACACCCTCCTGTTTTGCAAGCCAGGCTCGTGGTTCTTGTCTCCACGTACTTCCCCCACTGCTGCTCTGGTAGTTCTTCAAATTGCAAACCAGCATGACTGTTTCCCAATAAAAACCTGATCACGGGCGTCCTGGGGCTCCATGAAGTCTGGGCCCTTCAGTTGGTACCCCAGGCTGGATTCAGTAGGCTCTGGTCACGCTGGACTTTTGTTTAAACCCCCCCCTTCTCTCCCCTGCCCCCTACCTGTATCCACACCTACCTCCTTTTTGGGAAAGCCACCTTGGCCTCTTAGGTGTGTCCTGAACACCCCATTCTGGCCTCCTAGCCCCACTCACACCTCTCCAGCAAATACCTGCCACTCCACCCCGGATTGTCCAAGGGGCCTTCTGATGTACTTCAGCTCACTGGTCCCAGAAAAAAAAGGTCCCCTCCGTTTAAAACATCCACCAAGCCAGGCACTGGTGGCTCACACCTGTAATCCTAGCTACTCAGGAGGCAGAGATCAGCAGGATTGAGGTTCGAAGCCAGACTGGGCATATAGGTCTCAAGACCCTATCTTGAAAAAAAAAAAAAAAAACTATCACCAATAAGGGCTTGTGGAGTGGCTCAAGGTGTAGGCCCTGAGTTCAAACCCCAGTACCATAAAAATAAAACAACAACAACAAAAAAAACACTACATACCAAAACTCCAGAACAGGACACCAAGAGACAAAGGGTTGACAAGAAGAAACTGTATTTTTCAAAAACAGCAAATGACATAATGAGTTTGATCTCTGTTACAGTTAAGGAGATGGGGCTGTGATTTAAACAACAAGCTAATTCTTAAAATCAAATAAGAAAATCTTTCTGGAGAGCTTTTTTCCTTCCTCCCTTCCTTCCTCCCTCCCTTCCTTCCTTCCTTCCTTTCCTTCCTTCCTTCCTTTCCTTCCTTAGTGGAGGAGGCATTTGTAATCTTCCCTTCCCCCAAAACACACACACAATTGGTTTTCTCTTGTTGTTGTTTGTTTGTTTTTTAAGATTTCTTTTGAAAGAAGATCTTGCCATGTAGGCCAGGCTGGCTTCAAACTCACCATCCTCCTGTCTGTGCCACCTAACTGCTTGGTTTACAGGTCACCATGCCCTGCCTGCCACACACATTTGTATGCCATATTTCCACTTATTTTTCAATATGATTCTGGAGAGATTCATTGGGATGGTGGGGGGACAGACAGACACACACACACATGCACAATGCTTGAGGGTGGTGTGGTTTGAACTGTGTCTTCCAAAATTTTATGTTGACATCCTAAATGCTGGTATCTGTGAATGTGACTTTTATTTGGAAATAGTGTCTTTGCAAATATAATTAAGTTAAGATGAAGTTAGATTGGTTTGGGAGGGGCTAAATCCAGTGCCTGGTGTCTTTATGAGAAATTTGGAAGCCAGGGGCAGTGGCGCACATCTGTAGTCCCAGCTACTTGGGAAACTGAGGCAGGAGACTTGCTTGAGCCCAGGAGTTTGAGACCAGCCTGGGTGACATAGTGAGAACTTGTCTCAAAAAAGAAGAGAGATGAGGGGAAAGAAGGAAAGAAGGAAGGAAGGAAGGAAGGAAGGAAGGAAGGGAGAGAGGGAGATGAAAATAAAAAACTTTGGTCCCAGACTGAGTGATATATAAAGACCCTGTCTCAAAAACAAACAGACAAACAAACAAAAAAGCCCAGCCAGGCTCAATGACTCACATGTGTAATCCCAGCTATTTGGGAGGCAGAAATTGGGAGGATCATGGTTCAAGGCCAGCCTGGGCAAAAAGTTATTGAGAACCCTGCCCCCATCTCAACCAACAAGCCAGGCATAGCAGTTAGTACCTGTAATTCCAGCTATGTAGGAATCAGAGGTAGAAGGATCAAGGTGCAAGGCTGGCCTGGGCAAATGTGGGAGACACTGTCTGAAAAACAACTAAATCAAAAAGGGTTGGAGGCATGACTCAAGTGGTAGAGTGCCTGCCTAGGAAATGTGAGGCCTAAGCCCAAACCCCAACACTACTAAAAAATAAAAATAAAAAGTCATCTCAGAGAATGTTTATAACAATCACAACCAGGAAGCTACTGGCCCCTCCCTGAAACCAAATCTCTCCCTGGCAGGTGTCACTTGATCTTGGACAGAACCAAGAGGCTGAGTGAAGATATCATTTTAGTAGTAAATCATTTTCAAGTCATGACAATTTTGGCCTTGCCTCATACCTCGAGCTGCCCACCTTGCAGACACAATGGCCCATGAGGTGACCAGTTTTGCCCCCACCATGCCCTTCTGCCAGAGGCCCAGAAACAATGGAGCCAGCCCACCATGTACTGAAACCATGAGCCAAAATAAACCTTTCCTCTGTTTAAATTGTTTCACTGCTGCAGAGGCTGGAAATCCAAGAGGTGGCATCTGGAGAGGGGCCTTGTGCTACATCGTGACATGGCAGAAGGACAAGCAAGCATTTAAGAGATAGAGAGAGAGAAACCCGCCAATTCATCTTCTTAAAATCAGGACTTGCTCTTTCAACAATCCGTTCATGTGGGCTCTGCCCTCATGACCTAATCACCTCCTAAAGAGTCATTTCTTAATACTGTTACAACAGCAATGACATTTCAACATGAAGTTGAGCATAGTGGCAAACACTTGTCTTCCAGGCTATCAGGAGGGTGACACAAGAGTATATCAATAGAGCTCAGGAGTTTAAGACCAGTCTGGGCAACAGAACAGACCCCCATGTGGAAAGGAAGAGAACAAAGGAAAAGAAGAAAAGGAAGGGAGGAGAGGGGAGGGAGGGAAGGCAGGGGGAAAAGAATTTTGGAGGGGACATTCAAATTATAGCAGATCCCTACCTCACACCTTACCTCAACATAAATTCCTGATGGAACAAATATTACAGATGAAAAAGAAAGTCATAAAAGTAGTAGGCGGAAAATGCCATACAGGATTCTTTTTCAAATAGTAATTTGAGAGTAGCAAAGGCTCTTCTAAAAAAAATTAAATTGGACTGTAGGTGTGGCTCAAGTGGTAGAACACCTGCCTAGCAAGCACAAAATCCTGAGTTCAAAACCCAGTACTGTTAGGGTGAATAGTATAGCCATGTTAGGACCAGACCCCTTTCCCCTTTGCAGGTAGCTTACTGGAAACCCCATCTGACCCCGAACACTGACAAAGGGACAGTTGTTAAACTTTATTTCTGGGTGGGTGCCAAGGATAGTTAAGCAGACAGTGACCTAACCACAACTTACCTTCCTAGGTTGTCCAGCAACAGTATTCCTTAGTGACCCTCCTGGTACTTTTCCACTAGCCCCCTAGATCTATGACAAGCTTGCAAGTGGCAGCAGGCTCTAGGTCTCTTACAGGAGACCCCTCCACAGGCTCTCTTTCCCAAATAAAGCCTGTGCTGACGTTGAGCCGCCTCCCGCATTTCTTTCCATGCCTCTCTTCAGTTTAAAAAGTACCACTAAAAATAAACAGATTAATTAATTAAGCATAAAAGACACCAAAAAGCCAGGCACAGGTGGCTTATGCCTATAATCCTCGCTACTCAGGAGGCAGAGATCAGGAAGAGCAGAGTTCGAAGCCAGCCTGGGCAAATAGTTCACCAGACCCTATCTTGAAAAATATCCATAAGAACTGGCAGAGTGGCTCAGGTGGTAGTGCTCCTGCCTAGCAAGCATGAGGCCCTGAGTTCAAACCCCAGTGCCACCACCAAAAAAAAAAAGACACCAAAGAAAAAGATAAAATGTCTAACTTCATAAAAATTTAAATAGATGCCTAGAAAGAAAATATCATAAGCAAAGTAAAATGCAATAAACCAGAGGACAGGAAGAATTGTAACTCATTACAAAATAAGAAGTCATAGCACTGAGGGCTTAGAGTACCTGCCTAGCAAGCTTGAGGCCCGAGTTCAAAACCCAAGTACTGCCCCCTCCTCCCCAAAAAAACAAATGTTTCCCTTACTATTAAAAAGAATCTCTTGTGCTAAGAATGTAGGTCAGAGATAGAGTGACTGACTAGCATGCACAAAGCCCTAGGTTCCATCCCAACACTGGAAAAAGAAAGAGAGGGAGACAGAAACAGAGAGGGAGGGAGGGAAGGAAGGAAGGAAGGAAGGAAGGAAGGAAGGAAGGAAGGAAGGAAGGAAGGAAGGAAGGAAGGAAGGAAGGAAGGAAGGGGAGACAAAGAGAAAAGAAAGAAGCTCCGGTGTATATTTTGCCATATTAAAAAAAAAAAGAGGACCCACACCAAAATAAGAAACAGTTTGAGATATTAAAAAAAAAAAATCCAAATCCAGGCCCTACTATAATCCTGCCTGTAATCCTAGCTACTTGAGAAACTGAAATCAGGAAGGACTAGGTATAAGGCCAGTCAGATAATTAGTTCACAAAATCTCATCTCAACCAATAACTTGGTGAGGTAATGCTCACCTGTCACCCAGGTGACAGGGGCAAAGCCCAAAATAGGATGGCAATCCAGGCAGACCTGGACACAAAGTGAGACTCCCATCTCCAAAATAACCAGGGACCAAAAAAGGCTGTAGGTGTGGCTCAAGCAGTAGAGCACCTGCCTAACTTAACAAGTATGACACCATGAGTTCAAACCCCAGGACAGCCAAAAAATGAAATAAAAGAAAAGAAAATTACAGGAAAAGATTAGAAATCCACCTTGGAAGACAAACGGGATGCTTTTTCTCACTCAAAATCATACAAATGCAAGTTAGAAGACTCACTGAACTGCTCAGATTAGCAAAAATTAGCATAGTTTGGTGACAATGCTAGGAAGCCTTTGACACCCTTTTGACCTGGAATTTCATTTCTGAGAATTTATCCAGGACATCTGCTCACTGGCTCAACATCCCTCCTCTGCCGGATTATTCTTTTGCCATGCTTGGAATAGAAGCAACCTCCATGTCCACCAACAGAGGATTAGTTATATAAAGGTTCACTTGTGTAGGATACTATGCAATCATTAAAAAGAGCAAGGTGGCCAGGTGTAGTGGTTCACTGTTAGAATCCCAGCACTGGGGAGGCCGAGGCAGGAGGATCTTGAGTTTGAAGCCAACCATGGGCTGTTTCAAAAAAAAAAAAAGAAAGGCAAGGTGGTAAGAAGTGCCCAGTTCTGCAAATAATTTAAAGACCACTGAATTGCCTTGGACATTTAAAATGGATGGTGTGTCAGCTATTACTTTGAATTGGTTACCAAAAACAACAAACAAGCTAGGCACCAGTGGCTCACACCTGTAATCCTAGCTATTCAGTAGGCAGAGATCTGGAGGATCACAGTTTGAAGCCAGTCCTGGCAAATAGTTTGCAAGACCCTATCTCAAAAAAACCCTAACACAAACTATTGGGCTGGTGGAGTAGCTCAAGGTGAAGGCCCTGAATTCAAACCCCAGTACTGCAAAAAAAGAAAAAATCACTTTCCCTTTCATGGCAGGGGATGGGGGGATGGAAGGGGGGATGGGGAAGAGAAGGAAGGGAGGAAGGAAGGAAGGGCTCTGACCTCATCAATGGATTATTCCACTGATGGATTCATAGCTTAATGTGATATTGGGTGGTAAGTTTAGGAGGTGGAGACTCCTTAGAGGAAGTAGGTCACTAGGAGCAGGTTCTTGAAGGGTATATTTTGTCCCTGGCTTCTTTCTCTCTCCTCCCCAGCCTCTGTGAGATGAGCAACTTTGCTCCACCAAGGGCTCCCCACCATGATACTCTGCCCCACCACAGCCCAGAAACAACAGAGCCAAGTGAACATGAACTGAAACTTCTGAAACCATAAGACAAAATATATCTTTCCTCCTTTAAGCTGATTTTCTCAGGTATTTTGTCACAGTGACAGGAAGCTGACTGATACTAACATGATTTAGCAAGCAGTTCCACTCCAAGGTACACACCCAGAAGAACTGAAAGCAGGGACTTGAAAATATTTATATTTTGGGGGGTGGGGATGTTACTGGGGATTGAACTCAGGTCCTCACATATTCTTCCACTTGAACTACACCTCCAGCCCTTTTTTGCTTCAGTTTGTTTCAGATAGGGTCCCAAGCTGATCTTCCTTCTTCTACCTCTGGAGCTCGTGCGTGTCAGGTATGTGCTCTACCCTTGAGCTACATCTCAAGGCCCATGAAATCACTTCATGCCACTGAACTGTACACTGAAGAGACTGAAAGTTTTATGTCCTATAATACTGCATCTCAATAATTTAAAAATGAGGTGTTGCGCTGAAAGTGTGGCTCAAGTGGTAGTATATTTGCCTAGCAAGCATGAGGCCCTAAGTTCAAACCTCAGCATTGCCAAAAAGATTAAATTTTTAAAAAATGAGCAGAAGAATGTGCAAGGTGATACTTTTCTTTAAAAAGAAAATACAGATACCTATACAAATATTATTTCAGGAAGAGAAACCAGAAATCCACCCTCTGAAAGCCTGGGAAACCCAAGAGAAGACACACCTTACTGATGCAACTTTTTTTGCAGTACTGGGGCTTGAACTCAGGGCCTCACATTTGCTAGGCAGGCACTCTATTACTTGAGCCACTCTTCCAGCCCATCAATGGTGGCTTTTGAATTTTATTTTATTTTATTTTATTTTCATTTTTCTTTAATTATTCATATGTGCATACAAGGCTTGGTTCATTTCTCCCCCCTGCCCCCACCCCCTCCCTTACCACCCACTCCGCCCCCTCCCTCTCCCCCCCCCCCCCCCCGCTTTTGAATTTTATGTGTTGAGTATTTCAAAGGAAAAATATTTGCATGCAAATCATAGATTGACTTTATTTTGTTTTGTCTATTTTATTTCATTTCATTTGTTGAGGATGGAACCCAGTACTAGGTAAGCCCTCTACCACTGAGCTACGCCCTGAGCCTTCTCCTGTTTCTTCCTCTCCTCTCCTCTCCTCCCCTCCCCTCTCCTCCTTTCCCCTTTTCTCCCCTCCACTCCCCTCCTTTCCCTTCCCTTTTTTTTCTTTCCTTTTGTTTTTTGTTTATTTGCTTGCTTTTGGTCTTTATTATTGCTTGTTTGAGACAGGGTCTGGCCATACGGCCCATGCTGGCCTTGAACTTCAGATCCTTCTGCCTCTACCTCCCCAGTGCTGGGATTAGAGATGGTACCACAACACTTGGTCTCTCTCGTTCTATTTTGTTTTGTTTTTTTAAAGAAATGCTTCCAGGTTGGGGGTGTGGCTTAAGTGGTAGAGTACTGGCCTAGCAAGTGCGATGTCCTGAGTTCAAATTCCAGTATCACAAAAAAAGTTTTGTGGCTCCCTTTAGTCTCCCAGCCTTACCTTGTCCAGCCTAGAAGAGGGGATGACATCTCAGACAGGCAGGTGCTGGCACAGGACTCTTGTCCCAGCTGTGTGACTTTGGACAAGTCTCCTCACCTCTTGATAGCGTGGTCGACTGTTCCAAGTTACTCAGGACTGTCTGACATTAGCCCAAAAATCCCATATCCTGGGAAAGTCCTTAGTCTCTGGCACGTGAGATAGTTGATCACATAAGAAAAATAAGAAAACCTGGCTTGGGTTTTCTTGTTTACCAAATAGGGACAGACGAGCTGGATTCAAAGGAATTTACTTCCCTTAACCCTTGGCTCTGTGGCCTTGGACAGCCTGCTGTACCACTCTGAGCGTATCTGAAAATAGGTATAAATGCACCTACTGCTGCAGGGCATGATTTTGTCCCATCCCTTCCTTACCCACGCTGGGAAGCTGAGGTGGGCGTAGGGCCCAGATTGGCGGGAGGCATCATCATTGTGAGCTGGTTGTCTGCCCTGCTTGCGCTGGGTGCCAGCTGCCCCCAGGGTAAACTGGGCAGGGGCCAGGCAGGAGGCAGAGGGAAGCCCTGGGTGGATGGAACACAGAGGCACAGAGCCAGAAGGTGCTTGGGTGGAGCAAAAATCAGGAGAGGAGAGCAGGCTGTGGGCCAGACCTTCAAGACAGAGGAGGAGGGGAGAGTGGGATCCCACACTAATTAGAAGGGGAAGTCAAGGCTGAATGCGCCTATGCTTAGAGGTCACTAGACAGACAGACAGACACATGGACACACACAGAGAAACACACATATACAGAAACACACACACCTATACACATAAATACACACATCCCCAGAGACAGACGCATACCCACAGAGAGATACAACATACACGCACACATACACACAGGCCGATACAGACACACAGACACATCCACATAGACACATACAAATGGACACACGTACACAGAGAGACAGAGACGCACATATACAGACAGACACACATAAGCAGACATGTGGACACATGCAGAGAGACACACACACAAGCTGGGTGCTAGTGGTTCATGTGTATAATTCTAGCTACTTGGGAGGCTGAGACCAGGAGGATCATGGTTTGAGACCGCCAACCTGGGCAAATAGTTCATGAGACCCCATCTCCAATATAACCAGAACAAAATGGACTGGAGGCGTGAGTCAAGCAGTAGAGCACTTGTTTTGTAAGTGCACAGCCCTGATTTCAAACCCCAGTCCCATCAAAAAAACAGATACACACAGACCAAGAGACAGACACACAGGAGAGGCATTCACAGAGACACAGACACAGACAGACAGACAGACACACACAGAGACAGACATGTAATGTGTAGTTAAAAGCTGCTTTTGCTGAGGAACACTGACTACTTACTTGGGCTCAGGAATTAACTAAAGGCAGGGAGAAGTTCAATGATTGTGGTGTTCCTTTTCTATAGAGATGGAAGGAACAAGTTGACAGTGGAGAAAATGTGACCAGGACTAAAAAAGGAAAAAAAAAAACTTTTGGTATGGACAACTTGCACACTGGCCAGTTTACTCTGCTTGTATTCAAACTGACATTTTCCCCCTTCTTGTATTCAAACTGACATTTTCCCCCTTCTCTCTCTCTCTCTCTCTTTCCTCCACATGCTGGGGAGACCAAGGTTAACAGTCTTTAGTCTTCAACTGAACCAGGCAATCTTCTCCCCTTCTCTCTCTGACCACCAAGAAGAAGTAAACCTACCAACTAAGACAAAGAGCTTTTTTTTTAAAAAATGTAGTTTCAAATATTTTTATTTCTATAAAGTTTTTTGTTGAATTACAGGGCTTTTCATTTTATTTTATTTTTTGGCAGCACTGGGGCTTGAACTCAAGTCCTCACACATGCTAGGCAGGTGCTCTTACCACTTGAGCCACTCTGCCAGCCTGACAAAGAGCTTTGAAGATGCTCTTCAAAGTGCCAGTACATCAGGAGATGATAGCCAACCTTTTGGGACTTGTGTTTTGTCACATACTCAAACTGAGCCCCCGAACTCCCCTTTAAAAAGCAGACATTTTCTCTCAGAAGTGGCACAACACAGCTTTGAGAGGTTGACTTTCCCCATCCTCTTCTTCATCTGACAAGTAATAAATCTTATTTCCTTTTCCTCAAGCCCCAGATCCATAATTCGTAAATTGGCATTGAGGCCAGGGGACCAGCTTTCTGGTAATATCTACAGGGTTCCCCATGGGGCCTCCAGGGAGAATCAGTGTCCTGCATCTAGATGTTCCCGCATCTAGAGGCCCCCTCCTCCTTCTTAGAGCCAGCAGGGCAGCTCTCCCATTCTCTCTGCCTCTGACCTCCTGCCTCCCTTGATGAGGACCTGATGGTGACATCGTGCCACCCAGATAATCCAGAATCATGTGCTATCTGAAGAGTCTTATCCCCATCTGCAAAGTCTCTTTTGCCATGTGAAATAACATATTTACAGATTTCAGAGGTTAGGATGTGTGTTCATAGTTGAGTGGTCATTATTCCACCCAACACAGGCTCCATTGTCCAAGGGTCTAGCCTCCAGGCCAGGCTGAGATGGTTTAGGGCTTGGACAAGGCCAATGAGGCTGGAGCCAGGACAGGAGGAATAAAGACACAAAAAGGTCCTCACTTGATCACTCATCTTGTAGCTTATCAGTTCCCTCAATCTTATCTTCTAATTCCACAATTGATTACAGGATCATCAAGGGTGTGAAGGACTGTGGGACCAGGAGGCAGAGAGGATCTCCCCCTCCTCCAGGCCAGCCAGGCCCTGGCCTTCCCTCACAGGAGGCTTGATGGGGGAGGATGCTCTTTTTGCTAGCGTCTAGCTGAGGGACTGACCAGTGCAAAGGTCAGGAAGTCTGATACCTGGCCTTCTAACCCTCCCCATTCCCATGTAAGTGAATTTAAGCCTCTCATGCACTGGGAAGCTGATCCAGGAAGGTCCAAAATTCCTGCAGAGTCTTGGGTCAAACTTCTGTATTGTCCAAAGGTGGCAGACAGATGGTTAGAAGTCCCTTCAAATAACTAGTGCCTGGCCTAGGATTGTTCTCAACCTGGTTCCACCAGGTCAAGGGAACCCCAGCCTCTTTCTTTGTCACCCTAGGCCAAACAGAGGAAGCACCGGCCTATCTCCTGGCTTCATCTCCCCAGCTCTGCTGCCTGACCCCTGCACCCCAAACCACAGCATTTGCCGGATTCCCTCCCGCCTCCCAATCTTGCTGATGGCTCCAGATTGCACCCAGCCAAGTCCTGGGCTAGCCTGACCCGCAAGCAGGTCCCCAGACTCAGGACACCCCACGTGCTGCTGGGTTCAGGTCTCCTTTGCAAAACACAGCAGAGTGGATAGGCGAGCCAGTGCATCCTGGTCACAAAAGGGAACCTGGGAGGGGGTCTCGGGGACCTAAAGCGGACAAGGTGAAGCAAGGGTGGGATAGAGTGCGCGGCGATTGCTGCTGGGGTTAAAAGGTGAGAGAGAAAGCGCAGACCCGAAACGTACTGCTGGACTCCGGCCAAGCGAGCAGCGGGGCGGGGCTGGGGGCGGGGCCACCTTGCGTGGGGCGGGGGTCCGGGAAGAGGTGGCTCGCGCTGAGGGGGCCCGAGCGCGGTGATGACCCCGCCCACGCCCCGCCCAGGCCACGCCCCGAGCCCCCCTCCCGCCCTCCTTGCTTGGCTCAGGGCTGAGGCCCTGCAGAGAGCAGATCCCTGCTGCTTCGGGCGGGCTGCTTCCCCTGGTCCGCCGCCAGCCTCCCCGCCGCCGCCCTCAGTGTGCCCGGCCGCCTGCGCGCCTAGGTAAGCGGGCGTCCTGCGCCACCCCGAATGCCACCCTCGCCGCAGGCCCCAGCCCCAACCCCGCCTCCGCGGCATGGCGGGCCCGGCCCTCAAACGCTGCCCCTGGGTCCTCTGTCACCACACCCGCGATTGCCTCTTGGGGCTTGCCATCTGGTCTGGGGCCCTGGCCACCTCCCCAAGAGAGCCCCGCTTCTCCGAGGGCGCGGGTGCTGGAGGACTCAGCTGCAAAACGGGCGGGAGCGCGGGGTGGGGTGGAGTGAGGGGGGTGCATCGTGGCCCGGTGAGGCGGGGGAATCCGGATGTGTGACCGGGCAGAGAGCCATGAAGTGGCTGCCGGTCACTGAAAAATCGGTGCGGAGCGCCCAGTGGGTGCCAGGACACAGCAGGGCCCTGGCCTCGGAGCCCACAGCCCAGCCGCCTTGACGGCTTCTGAGAGTCGTGTAAAAGAGAATCGCATCAATCCAGCCTGTGCGGGGAAGACGAATACAGGGAACTGGGGGAAGGCTGCGAGAGACCAGGGAGGAATTCGCAGAAAAACGTGCCAATCTGGCCCGTTTGGACCAGAGATAGCTTTCTAGGCCTTCCAGATACAAGGTCTCTGGGAAGGGGCCCAGCCCGGGTGTGTTTACAGAGCAGAAAAAAGAGGCCAATGTACCAGGAGTGCAGAGAGGGAGGATGGGAGATGGGGAGAGGTTGGCCACAGCTTGGAAAGTGATGAGGAGGCCCGGATTCCATTCTCAGGGATGCGGGTACCAGGAAGGCTTGGAACAAACAAGTAACATGATCAGGTTGTGTCTTAAGAAAAAGATCCTGAGCCTGCTTGTGTAGAAGGGCTGGGAAGAGACCTGGGAGGAGGCTTCTGGCTTGGACTGGACTGGCAAGTATGATATTACAAATTCATTTTGACCAAAGAGAGCAACATCCTCTTGGAAGTGCAACAACAAGCATGGAGATTTCTGAGCAGGGCAGACAGAAGTATGTACGGGCCTTTTATTGCTGGGGTGGGATGATTTAGGGAGCACACACACACACACACAGGGTAGGGAACGGGGGGGGGGGGTGGAGGGAGAGGCTCCCCAAGACCCTAGTGTGAGCCAGGGCAAAGCCTTAGACATCTAAGTGCAGAGGCCAGAATGGTCCTCACTGCAGCTACCTGGACCCATTGGATGGGACCCTCCCAGCTAGGAATGCTGGACTGTGGAGTTGCCTTGAAAGCCCTTGACGTTCACATCTGGTCTCTTCCCAGGTGCAGATGCTGTAATATATAAGGGAGTGGGTAGGGGGTCTGGGAGCTTTACTCAGCACCTGGGTCCAGGAGGGCCAGCCAGACTGTAGGGGAGAAACGGCATCCTCTTTGCTGACCTTCTCAGCTTACCCACTCTCAGTGTGTCTCCAATGGGGAGAGAAGAGGCAGTGGACATAGCAAAGAGCCCTGGTCATCAGACTGGCCTTGTGGCCTCGGGAGAGGTTTCTGGGCTTGAGTGTTCCCACCTGTAAAATGGGTAGGTCGGATCTGTCCCTGGGAGTGTTAATGAGTCAAAGGAAGTCACTGCTAGAAAAGAGCTTGACAGATCTCTGTGACACCCACACCTGTGAGGGAATGGGGAGAAGGAGACATTCAAGGCTTGGCCGCCTCTATTCTCTGATCTGAGAAATGCAGAACAGACTGTGCCTTCTGCCCCAGGGCCATCCTACAGGTTGAGTGTTTGGTTGGCCCAGTGCCTGGCACAGAGTGAACACTGGCTCAGGAGCCTCTACGCTGACTATAGATGGTAGGAGGAGTGGGCCAAGGTCCCTTCCTCTAACCGGTGGGATGACACAGGAAGGCAGGCACCAGGGGGAGCGCTCCCCTCTTATCAGGGCACCCCAGGCTGCCCTCTGCCTGCTGTCTGGACTTGTACCTGCCCCCAACCCTGTCCTGCCAGTTTGAGTTTAGCAGCCCTCAGGCTAGTGACTTTACCTCCTCTTGCTGCTTCAGTTTCTCCACCTGTATAATGGAAATGACAGCATTTACCACTGCATAGGTAAAGAACAGAGCACAATGTCCTGCTGGTAATAAGCATCTGGTCAACTGAGGCTATTAAAATATCACAGAAATATGCCTGTGCTGGTGGCTCACACCTGTAATCCTAGCTACCCCAAAGGAAGAGATCAGGATTAAGGTTCAAAGTCAGCCTTGGGCAAATAGTTTGTGAAACCCTATCTCAAAAATCCCCAACACAAAAAAGGGCTAGTGGAGTGGCTCAAGTGGTAGAGCACCTGCCCGGCAAGCATGAGGCCCTGAGATCAGACCCCAGTACCGACAAAACAAAACAAAACAAAACAGAAATATGCAGAGCCCATGACTGGGGAAGGTTGGGAGAGCCCAAAAGAGTCACCTGGCTGGGTCCAGGGAGGGTTAGGGAAGGCCTCCTAGAGGAGGTGTCAGTTCCCTGGGTTGCTAAGGATGAGTAGGAATGAACTGGGCATTCCAGGCAGGAGCAGCAGGTGTAAAGACCCTGAGGCCACTTCTGGGTGCTTGGAGAAGTACCTAGCACAGTTGTGTAAGAACTATGAAGCCAGAGCTGAGAGTTCCAGAAGAGAGCAGAGCAGGCTGGACAGAGCCAGCAGGGCACTTAGAGGTCATTCTGAGCCCAGGGAATAAACCATGGGGTAAGGGCAGGAGCCAGGAGACCAGGATGGAGGTGACTATACTAGTCCAGGTGATGGGGGTCTGGACCAAGTGGAGGTGTAGATAGGTGGGAAATGAGTGGATCTTGAATGGATATGAAGGGCTGGGATGGGGAATGGGCAGCCACTCATGAAGAGCAAGTTCAGGTGCAAGTCAGCTCTCTCTCCCCCGCATCTACAACTTGTGATGCCATTTGACACCGAAGTAGCAAGACAGGAAATGGCTTGGGAGACAATATAGTGGAGGTGGCAAGACAGGAGCCAAGAACCCTAGGGCTTCAATGGGGCCAGGAAGGCTGGAGGTGTAGCTCAGTGGTAGAATGCTTGCCTACCATGCATGAAACTCTGGGTTCCATCCCCAACACCACAAAATAAATAATAAATGAATAAAATAAAAATGAACAAGGAGGAATGGGTCGCCTGTGTCTCTGAATTGCTTGCACCATGCCCCAGTCCAAAACTTTAGAATTACATGGAATTTTTGTTTTTTGTTTTGGGCGGTACTGGGGTTTGAACTAGGCATCACAGCTGCAAAGCAGGAGCTCTACAACTTGAGCCATACCCCCAGCCTTCAGCAGGGGTTTTTCTTCATTCCCTCCCCCTTAACTATCCCTTTCAGACCCAGCCTCTGACTCTGACCAGAGTAGCATAAAAAAAGCCTTTCTCCTCCCTCAGTCTAGACTCAATACTTTTGTTAATATGATGCTGTTTAGCCAGGTGCCATGGCTCACACCTGTAATCCTAGCTACCTGGGAGGCTGAAGTAGAGAGGATCACTGTTGGAGGCCAGCCCAGGAAATTAGTTCATAAGACCCTCATCTGCAAAATGGACTAGGAGGTGTGGTTCAAGTGGTAAAATACCGCTTCGCAAGTGTGAAGCTGTGAGTTCAAACCCCAGTCTCACCAAAAAAAAAACCCATGCAATGCTGAATCAGCTGGAGCTCAACTCTGCTTTCCCTTCCCACCCCTTCCTAAATTCCTAAACTCCTGAGGCCATATTTTGATCCAGAGTCTCTTCTTTGTGCCTGGCCCCACCTTCCTCCCGCCTAGTCTGTGTGTTGGTTATTTGTTCATTTGGCACACTCATATAAAGTACCTGTGCTCGGAGGTAGTGGGGACTGACAGTAACAACATGAAGCCTTGTGGAACTGATGTTCTTGGGGAATGGAGGAAAGAGAGGACAGTGACAGGGACAAGTGGTCATCTGGAGAAGCCATTCCAGAGAGAGAGAGAGAGAGCAGCAGTACAAATGCCCTGAGACCATAAGAAGCTTGAAGTACTAGAGGTACAACAAGGAGGCAGGTATGATTACAGCAGAGTGAGCAAGGGGGAGAGTACAGAGACAAACAGATGGAGAGCCTGGGGGTCCTCAGGGACCCCAAGCCCAAGCCAAGGAAACCCTGCAAGGTCCTTCCTTAAGAGGTGAGAGGTTGTTGGGCCCTATTGCTTTTGCTTTGTTACTTTGTCCACTGGGTACCCTGGCCATCCACCCTGAAGGAGGGAGGAGCGGGTCACTCCATTTTCCACTGGGATCTAGGCTTCTACTCTTCTTGTGTACATGGAGGTCTCAGCTGAGTGGGGAGCATCCTGGAAGGGCCCAGTCTCCTCCCCCACCCTAGGAAAGGGTGGAAGGGTACGGAGACCAAGGGATGAAGGGCAGGGAAGAGAAGGAGAAGGAAGAGGAGGCAGGGTACAGAACTGGATGACAGGTGACAAAAGTCCTGGGTATACAAGGATGACAGGCCTGACTGGTCTTGAGGATGACCCAGCCACCAGCCTGCAATCATCCCCTTCCCAGACAGAGGAGAAAGGACTCCCTCCTTCACCTGCACCCCACGTGGACAAGAACCTGGTCATCCCACACACACTCCCACCACTGACCTCGGCACCTCTACAAACCCCCTCTGGCTTTACTGAGTGGATTTTGACCCCAAATGCTGGAACTGAGATCAGAGGTTCTCCTGAGCCAGGGCACCAGACTGGGGGATGTACCCTCTGTCTGTCTCCAAATTGGGGGCAGGCGCCCATTGGCCCTGACTCTGCTTTGTGATCCTGGCAGAGACCAAGCACCTGGACTCTTGTGAGATGGCAGGGGACACAGAAAGTGACCGAGGAGAGAGAAGCTGGCCCCTGGGTCTCATATTGGTGAGGGCAGGTCAACATAGATGGTGTCACCTCCCTACTCTCCCTTCCTCCCACTCTTCCCTCTGCTGCAGCCACACCAGCTGCATCTCTGTGACCCACACATGATCCTGCCTTTGCATGGGCTATTTGCTCTGACTAGAATGCTCTTTTTCCCGTGGCTTCCTCCCTCCTCTCCCACATTCAAACGTTACCTTCTCAAGGAAACTTTCCTTAACACTTTCAAATCGCAGCCTCCAAGTCACTGCCAGTCACAATGAAACAAACTAATCAACAAAATACATACTGTGTGTCTCCCCATATCCTTTCCTGAGCATCCATTCCTAATGTAGGAATGCTTGTCTGCCCAGCTCCCTGCTGAAATTCTGGGGCTAGCTCAGCCCCTGGCACCCAGTGATGCCAAATAAATGTTTATAAAATGACAGCCATCTGGGTACTTCTGTATACAGCCTGAGAGACTGGGCTGGGGTGGGGATACATACAAGTTCTGGGGACAGGCAAACTCAGTCCCAGCTTTCCCCCATTTCCCTTTATGACCTTGGGTGACTGCACTTCAGTTTCCCCAGTTGCTAGATGAAAGAAGCACCTCACCCTCAACACGACAACTCTGTTGCAGTTTCCTAGAGCCTTAGCTCACACACTGATGCAGGACAGTTAGGACTTTTCCACATAGTGTTAGAATTTACCAGAATCATGACAAGAATGAGGTGGCTTTATTTTGTGCAGTCAGGGCCTTTGTGAAAAAGTGACATTGGAGCCAGAGCCCAAGTCAGAACTGGGACATCGACAGGAACCAGACATGCTTACTGCCCTCCTGGAGCCCCAACCCTGGCCCAATGGAGGGTCCCACAGACCCTGGAGACAAGAGGAGACTCTAGGAACCAGCCTGGAGTCCTGAAGGCTTCTGGGAAGCAGCAGCAGTGAAGCTGGTCACCTGAAGGTTCAGAAGGCCTAGTATCAGGTAGCTGGAATGGTGCACAGGGACTGAAGACACTGGGAACAGCCCAGGAAAAGGCCTGTCACTCTGGGATCATATTAGAGCAAGTTTCTGAGTTTGAATAGAACCTAGGAATCTATGTGTGGATCCAAGCTGAGAAGCATGGAGTCAGGATGATTGGATGAGGCAGGGGATAGGGCCAGGTCACCATGGGGACCTTGAACACCAGGCCAGGAAACATGGAAGCCTGGGGGAGGGGAGCTGCTACTGAGTAAGGGAAGGGACACTAACTATACTATGAGCCACTATTGATTGGGCTGCTGAGAGATGATGAGTCAGGGCAGGTCCCCCTCTGTTTTGCTGCCCTCCCTCTGTGCATGTTACAAACACATCTAGTCCTAAAGGGACTGTGGTATCTTCCCTCAAAAACTGAGACATTCAGGGGGCCCCTGTGCCAGGCAGGAGTGCCCACAGAATTGCCCCTTCCACTATTTCTGCCTCCTTCTCCTGACCCAAAGGCTGTTGTGGTTGCTACTGTGTCTTTAAAATACCACGGCAGACAGCCAGATGGTAGGACAGTGGCTCACTTCTCTGAGGCCACCCAGCAGGATGGAAGCTGACTCCTTCCTCCCCTTGGATTAGGGCAGGTTTGCCAGTTCAAGTGGATGTCCCCTCTCCCCCTCCCCACAGTCACTCCTCCTATCTCTCAGATCTATCATCTCACAATTCCATGGCCAGAATTTGCCCACCTGGCTTTCCTCACCATCTTCTAACCCTTGGCTGTGTGCCCCATGTTCCTATTCAAGCAGGTGGATCCCAGATCAATCCTGGCCCCCCAAAACATACAGTTCCTACCCTTGAATCCACCTGGTCAGCATCTCAGACCTGTCCCCTGTCTTCTGTCTCTTCCAAGAAGCCAGCCATGGGATGACTTACAAGGTCAGTCCTTTCTTCAAAGTCTGTGACATCCCAAGTCCATATCAGGGCCTGGCACTTGCTAGGCAGGCGCTGTACCACTTGAGCCACTCTGCCAGCCCTTTTTTGCATTGGGTGTCGTTGAGATAGTCTTTTAAATTAGTTGCCCAGGCTGGCCTGGCCTTGGACCTGATCCTCCAGATCTCTGCATCCTAAGTAGCTAGGATTACAGGCTTGAGCCACCAGCTGTCCTCGTGTGTGTGTGTGTGTGTGTGTGTGTGTGTGTGTGTGTGTGTGTGTGTGTAGCTGAGGAATGCACTCTGGGGCCTTGAACTTGCAAGGGCACTCTACCACTTGAGCCACACCCCCAGTCCTAGGCCCCACCTCTTAAAGGTCCCACCATCTCCCAATAGGCCCAAACTGAGGACCAAGCTTTTAACATTTAAGATTCAAACCATAGCAGTTATCAAGTATTATGTACCATCTGTAACGTGTATATTATACTTTTATAAGGCTGGGAGTACAGTAGATTTTACACCAGCATCACCACAGATACATGAGTAATGCATTATGCTGCCATATTACGATGGCTACAAAGTCACTAGCTAAGAGGAATTTTCACCTCCGTTACAATCTCACAGGACCGCTGTCATACATGTAGTCTTGTCACTGACCAAAATGTTATGGATATTTCCTTTTTTATTCTTTTTCTTTTTTTTTTTTTCCTTGGGATGAGGGTCTCACTATATGGCCCAGATTGACCTCAAACTCCTGGGCTCAAAACATCTTCCTGCCTCAGCCTCCTGAATAGCTGGGACTATAGGCATGTGTCACCATACCCAGCTTGTTATGTATACTCAGGAGAAAAAAATATGAGCTTTTTGAAGTAGAGTGGTGGGTGTGTATTAGAGCAGATGGAAGAAGCATGGATAAAAAATGGTGATGGGGTAGTGGGAGGGCCTGAAATTGAGGCTCAACTGTTGTCTGGGGTCCTGGTGCCTGGGCCTCACTTTTACCTTTCATTTTTTTCATATTTTTGGTGGACAGCTCCCAGGCATAGAGAGGTCAGGCCAGCCCCTCTCAGCTATGGGGGAAGGTAGACAGTTGCTCACCTCAAAAGTTCTGAGAAAAAAGGGGTAGGAAGGTCTCTAGTATGGTCCAGGGACAACAACAGGGCCTCCTAGAAGGAGTGTCCAGAAGGAAGAGTTGTGTAGAAGTGGAGTTTGATGGGCAGAAGAGGCTGCATTCCTGGTATGGCAAAGCAGCATGTGTGACGGCCCAGAGGTGGGCTGGGGTACACAATGCAAGGCCAGTTAGAAAAGATGGCCTGGATGCCAACATGGGAGAAAATGACTGGGGCAAGATTGGAAGCAGAGAGACCAGGGCAGAGGCTGCCACAATGATTCCATCCAAGAGATCTTGGTTCTCCTGCCTAGGAATTACAAGGTCCCTGGTTCAAACCCCAGTACTGCCCCCCCCCCGCAAAAAAAATATTTAGAAAGAGACCATGGTCGTGGGACTTGGGCAGAGGAAGGGCAGTTATGGGGAGATGGGCATAATCACCAGACCTGGTGAGTGGTTGCATCGGGAGGGTATGGAATGAGTCAGATTCCTGTCCTCTAAAGATGTGGTGGATGGTAGGTTCTTGGTTAAGCAGCCTTGGGAGGCAAAGAAAGCAGGTTTAGTGGTGGGGGTAGGACTTGGTGTGACCTGTCTGAGCACGGAACAGCCTGGTGGCATTGGAAGAGACAGATCTGAGGAGTAACAGAAATTTGGAAGTCTGTAGTGTGGATGTGCTGGTCATGGCTTCTGAGTGGGTGAGATTTCTCAGAGGGAGTAGATAGCAAGAGAGGGTCCAGGACTGGCATGGTGTAGGGTGAAAGGAGAGAAAAACCAGCCTGAATTATAAGCAGAACACAAAACAGCAGATAGGAGGTGAACAAGAAGATAATGGTTCCTGGACAGGGGATGGATGCCTTAGGAGGAGGGTCACAGATACCTGGATTGGCCCTTGGGACTGGCCATTGTGGGGAAACCTGTCATTGATGACCCAAGCAAAGGCCAAAATTGTTAGGGTGGGGTAGAAACATGAAAGTCCTGCTTTCCAAGGACACTGACACTACCATGTGCCTAGATGCTCTGAGCTCTTGTCCTTCTGGAATGCCTAGTAGGGCCATATTCCAAGCCAGCCATTTACCAGCTGGGGTGGATGATTCACCTTGTTAAGGGGACCGTTAAACAGCGTCTTCCTCAGAGTGTGACATTTCCAGTGTAAGGAGGCGGGCCCGCTCCTGAGCAGGCATCCAGTAGACAGTACCAACGTGGCACCAGGGCTGCTGACCATCGGAGCCTTGGGGTATGGCTCACTTTGTGCTTCCTGAAACAGCTTCCAGGACAGCTGTCACCCAGGGGCGGCAACTGGTGGGAGAAGGGGCAGATGTTAGACCAAATTGACCATGACCACTAAAAAATTAATTAATTAATTGATTCAAATTAAAATAAAAAGTTACCCTGAGCTGGATGTTGTGGGTCAAGCCTGTAATCTTACCTACTCCAGAGGGGGAGATCCAGAGGATTGTAATCAAAGACCAGTTTGGACAGTGTTCTTGAGACCCTATCTCAACCAATGACTGGGTGTGATGGTGCATGTCTGTCATCCCAACCACGCAGAAAAGTACAAATAGGATCACTGGCCAGGCCAGCCCCTGGCATAAAGTGAGACCCTATCGCAAAAATAACCAACACAAAAGGGCTGGCAGAGTGATAGAGTGTCTGCATAGCAAGTGCAAGGTCTTGAGTTCAAACCCCAGCAACAGCAAAACAAAACAAACAAAAACCAGTAAAATACAGAATAGTTGCACTGACTCCTGCCCTTCCCCTCACCAGCTTCATGATATATTGGACTGACTATCTTCTTACAGCTTCTTTCTGCATGTTTATCTGTATATATGTAGCCATCAAGAAATTTAGAAAATCAGTGCAGGGGTATGACTCAACGTAGAGCACTTGTTCAGCATGTGGGAGGTCCTGGGTTCAAGCCCCAGTACCACCAAAAAAAAAAAAAAAAAAGAGAGAGTCAGGTGTGGTAGATCACACTTGCAATCCCAGCATTCAGGAGGCTGAAAAAGGAGGAGACAGGATGATTGTCTCCAGGCCAGCCTGGATGATGAGTTCCAGGCCAGCCTGGGCTACAGAGTGAGTGAGACTCTATCTCCAAAACGAAACACCACCAACAAAATACACACACACACAAAATATATACCACAGTGATGTTTTTTTAAATTTCAGATGAAATTTTGGTGTAATTCTCTTAGCTATTGGAGACCAGAGTTTATTTTTTTGTTTTGTTTTGTTTTTTAATACAGTACTGGATTGAACTGAAGGCCTTATGCTTGCTAGGCAAGTGCTATACCACTTGAGCAATATCCCCAGTCATTTTTTCTTTTAGCTTGTTTTTCAAATGGGTCTTGTACTTTTGCCCAGGGCCCACCTCAGACTGTGATCCTCCTACTCCTGCCTCCTATCCTCCTACCTCTGCCTCTTAACTGGCCTCTTTGAACTTTGTGCTCTTACTCTTCAAGCTAGATTCTATCTCTGAAAAACAGCAATAAAAGCTGGGCATAGGTGGCTCACACCTATAATCTCAGCTATTCAGGAGGCAGAGCTCCCCAGGCAAATAATTCAAGAGACCCTATCTCAAAAAAAAAAAAAAAAAAAAAACCCATCTTGAAAGGGCAACAGAGTGGGTCAAGTGATAAGAGTGCCTGCCTAGCAAGCATGAAGCCCTGAGTTCAAACTCCAGTATTACTGAAAAAAAAAAAAGAAAATCAATAAAAATTGAGAAGCTCACTAGTACCATTCATTTGTTTCAGGTATAGACACTTCAGCTTCTCCTGGTTTTGTTCATTCTCTGGAGTGGTACTACTCCATCCTGCCATGATGGAAATGTTCCGTATCTCCCCTGCCCAATACAGTTAGCCACAAGTGGCATTTCTGTATACACGTACTGCTGGTGCAACTGAGGAACTGAATTTTACATTTTATTTAATTAAAAAAAATTTTAGCTGGATTCTGGTGGCTCATGCCTATAATCCAGCTACTTGGAAGATTGGAAAGATCACAGTTCGAGGCTAGCCTGGGCAAATAGTTTGTGAGATCCTATCTCCAAAAAAACCGGAGCAAAATGGACTGGAGGTGTGGCTCAAGCGGTAGAGCAACAGTTTTACAAGCAAGAAGCCCTGAGTTCAAACCCCAGTCCCACCAAAAAAATAAACAAATAAAAAACAAAAATTTAAAAAGTTGTGGTGCTGGGGACTGGATCCAGGTCCTGTGATGCCAGTCAAGAACTCTACCACTGAGCTACACCCCAATCCCAATTGATTTAAAGTTAAGTAGCCGCATGTGACAAGTGGCTGCTATATTGGACACTGAGGACTAAACTTTCTTTATTTGGGTTTTTTTTTTTTTGTGGTACTGGGTTTTGAACTCAGGGCCTCATGCTTGCTAGGGAGGCACTCTACCACTTGAGCCACTCCGCCAGTCTGAGGGCTAAACTTTCAGGTAGTGTTTTTATATTTAGTCGAGAGTTTATCTTTTTTATCTATGAGTCTGGTGCAGCTAACTCTGCCATTACTAGAAGCAGAATTCTTCTGGTGGTTTTCCATGACATAACATAGGTATCAGGCCATAAATTAGTGTCTCTCTGTAGGTTGCTGTTTAAGTCCCACCTTTAAACACTACTGAGTTGGAGACCAAGCCTTCAACACACGAGCTTTTGGGAGACATTAAAGATCCAAACCATGCCTGGCGCTGGTGGCTCACATCTATAATCCTGGCTATTCAGGAGGCAGAGATCAGGAGGATTGCAGTTCAAACACAGCCAGAGGCAAATAGTTCATGAAACCCTATCTCGAAAAAGCCCACCACAAAAAAGGGCTGGTGGAGTGGCCCAAGCGATGAGTGCCTGCCTAGCAAGCTCGAGGCCCTGAGTTGGAAAAGTTCCAAATCATAACAGTAGGAAATTTCATACCATATTGTGTAATGATCCAGGGCTTGAAAGACAAACAGGAGCTGAGTGTGGTGGTGCGTGCCTATAATCCAAGCACTCTGTAGGCTGAGGCAAGAGAATCATAAGTTCAGGCCAGGCCAGCCTGAGCTACCAAAAAAAAAAAAAAGAAAGAAAGAAAAGAAAAAGGAAGGGAGGGAGGGAGGGAGAAGAGGAAGGGAGGGGAGGAGAGGGGAAGGGAGGGGAGAGGAGGGCAGAAGAGGAGGGGTCGAGGTGAGGGGAGGTGAGGCAAGGCAAAAAGCCAAGTGCTGGTGGGAGGCTGAGAACCAGAGGATTGCAGTTCAAGACCAGCCTAGGCAAAAAAGTTCACGAGATCCCATTCCAACAGAAAAAAACTGGATGTGGGCATGCGCCCATCATCCCAGCTATGATAGGAAGCATAAAATGGGGGATCACAGTCCAGGCCATCCTGGGCAAAAAGTGTGATCCTATCTCCAGAATAACCAGAGTAAAATGGACTGAAGGTGTGGCTCAAGCAGTTAGAGTGCCTGCTTTGTAAGTGTGAAGCCCTGAATTCAAATCCCAGTTCCACAAAAAAAAAAAAAAAAGTTCAGTACTGAGCCCCTGGCATCCTGAGAGCTGAGAAGGTGGGCAGGGCTGAGGCTTGCTGCCTTGATCAGCAGAGGCAGGCCTGGGGAGACCTCCACAGGTGCTGTGAGCCCCATCCCCACCCGGGACTCTCCTGTCCTTGTCCTGAGTTTCAGGCTTCTCAGGTCCTAAGTGTTGAGACCATAGGAATGAGAATGAAACCAACCTCGCCTTGTAATGAAGGTGGGCTCTTTTTCTAGAGAGTTCGCCCAACCTGAGCTAAAGGCCTCGTGCTCACCCACTCGTCCATCTGTCCTTCCCACTTCTTCCTGAGCTTTTAACATCCATCATGCCAGACCCTGCCTAAGGTGCTAGCTAGAACAATATCCTTTGCTTTCCTGAGGCTTGTGCCTTGGGGAGGAAGCAGACAAGTAGATAAAGTCAAAGGTCAAGTGGGGTGAGAGTGCTGAAGGAAGTAACCAGAGTCAGAAGCCAGAAATGCTGTGGCTTCTTTGGTGGTTATCTGCAAAGACGTCTCTGAAGAGAAGGGGGGCTGAGGTGAGACAGAGCTCAAAGTGTGGCTATCTGGAAAATTTGTTCCATTTTGAAACTGATTAACATCTACATTATCGTGTCATTATTTGTTTGTTTTTCTTTTTGTTGGTACTGGGGTTTGAATTCAGGGCCTCAGGCTTGCTAGGCAGGCGCTCTACCACCTGAGCTGCCCCCCAACTCTTTTGGCTTTTGTTATTTTTGAGATAGCATCTTGAATTTACACCTGGACTGTGATCCTCCTAGATACACTTCCTACTTAGCTGAGATGGCAGGCATATGCCACCACACCCAGCTTTTATTGGTTAAGATAAGGGTCTCATGAACTTTTTGCTTGGCTATGATTCCTCCCAATCTCCACCTCTTGAGTAGCTATGATTATAAGCTTGAGCCACCATGCCCTGCTGGTATGGGGTTTGAACTCAGGGCTTCACACTTGCTAGCCAGGTGCCCTACCACTTGAGCTATTCCACCAGCCAGCGTTAATATTTTATGTTGAGTAGTATATGCAAAGGCCCTGAGACAGGAATAAGGCTGGTGAGTTGGAAGCCCATTAGGCAGCAGCTGATTTGAACTGAGCTAGGGGGTGAGGTGGGGTAGAGGGGATGGAGGGTAACCCACAGGGTCAGAGCTTGGAGGGCAGAAGCATGTCAAAATACAAGGGACCAAGGCAAGGCAGAGCTATAGACTTAGTGCCCTCCTTGGGTCTTTGTAGACCCTCCTTGGTAGTATTTGGACTGGCTGCATCTCTGGTCATTAGCACTTGGGGGAGGGGAGGTAAGGAGACTGCTCCAAGCCAGGGCCCAGTGCAGGGGCTAGTTGTGGTTATCTACAAATAACCCCCTTGCCCAGCACCGTGTGTCACAGCCTGGGCATCAGGCCACCAGAATCAGGTGACCCCCCCGCACCCCGCAGCAGGCCAGGCTGCGGGGGCCCTTGTGAGTGAGTGTGTATGTGTGTGTGGGGGGGTGGCAGTTCTGAATCAATTGCCTTTTTTACAGTCCTCACTAGGCCTGGGTTTCCAGCTAGTTTTTGTTTTTGTTTTTTTTCCCCAGCTATATTTAAAACAAAACAAAACGAACCTCTGCACACAGTCCTGATGGTTGGGCAATACTGGGGCTCTTGGGAGCCCAGGGGAGCAGTGGGGTTCAGGCCTCCATTCTCAAGCCCATGGGAGGAGGGCAGGGCTCCTTGGCTCATTCCCCACCCCACACCACACACACACCCCCGGCCCCAGGTCAGCACAAAGCCTTGGGCTCTCTTTTCCTTCCATGCAAGGATATTTTTAGTCACTAAGAAGGATTATCAGCTGTCTCCCAGGTTGCAGGGGCAGGCGTGGGAGGCTTCAGAGAGCAGCCCGGGTGGGGGTGGGGCACAGGGAGAATAATTGCTGAGGCTGGTCACGCTGGAGCAGCCACCCACCTGGTGACTTTCCAAATGACCTAGCTTGGCTGCTCTGGTCCAGTCTGGTCTGAAACCATGAGCTGCAGCTTTAAGGAAAGGCTGAGGATGATGCTGGGAACACAGGAATAATCCAGAAAGCCACGCCTGTCATCCTACACTCAGGAGACTGAGGAGGCAAATGAGCTATGTAATGAGACCCTGACTCAGAATAAAAAACAAGGGCTGGGGGTGTAGCTCAGGGTAGAACACCTGCCTAGCATGTGTGAGGTCCTGGGTTCAATCCCCAGCATTGAAGAAAAAAAAAAAACAAAGAGTCATGTAAATAGCAGTGGGAAGAATCATGTAGAAACTGCTGCACACCAGCCTTCCTCTTTCCCAGACTCCCTTCCTATCCCACCCCTGTCTCCTCCCTCCTGTGAAAGTCACTAAATGACACTTATGCCTACTCCACCCCAGGCTTCATTCCCAGCCTCCCCATGTGGAAGGGGCTCTTGTTGTTCCCACTTACAGTTGGATAAACTGAGGCACAGAGAAGCCAAGTCACCTGCCCCCAAGGTTACTGGTAGGACAGGGCTTAAATCAGATGTGGGGCCAGCATGGAGTGTTATGAATTGCCCTGTGACCACCCCCCACAACACACACAACAGCCCACACCACAGCCTGGTAAAGCAGGGGGTCTGCTGTACCCCTTGTTCAGACTGGGCAGCTGAAGCCTAGGGAGAGGCTGTTAGCAGAAATAAGTAGAGGAACTGGGGGTCCAAATGAAAATGTGAAAACTGAGGAAGAATGCAGCCATTAGCCCCATTCCATCCCTCCCCCCCCTCCTTCTCAGGAAGAGAAGTTACAGATGGGCCATACCTGAGCCCATCCTTTAGGCCAGGCCCTGCCTAGATGTTCCACTCAGGGTCTCTGGTCCACCTTGACCCTGCAGGGAAGGCAGCTGCCACAAACCGATGGGTGAAGACATTGAGGCTCCCAGGGCCTTGAAGCAGTGGAGCTGGGAGTCCAGCCAATCTGCCAGGCTCCAGACCGTGGATTCTTCTCAAACTGCAACATTACTTATTTATGCATCAAGAGAGCACAGAGGGTGGGGAAATAGCCAGGGACAAGTTACTTACAGGGTAGGACTTCTGGAGCCAGGACCTCTGCAGTTGGGGGATAGCAGACTGAAGCCCCCTCGAGGGCTATCTGGTTTGGAAAGGGGTCTCCTTTCTGACTTGGGTCCAGAAAGGACTGGGCCTGACTCAACTGAAGGTACTAGTGTTTCTCAATGCCTCCTCCTCATCCCCACACAAAAAATATTGTCTGGCCAGCTCATAATGTCACAGCGAAGAAGGCAGGGCTGGGGAGGGTGCTTTAACTGGACAACTAGGAAATACCTGTAGGAGGAGGTGACAAGCAAGCTGGGTTTTGAAGGATGTATGGGAGTTTGCCAAACAGACAAGGAAGGCATGGAAACCTTTTTGAGAGCAGAGACTTGCCTGCTTTCCCCACTATTTTGTGTTCTTAGTGCCCAGCATGGTGCAGTAAATTTGTAAAGGCTAGGACACGTAAAATCCTATGGGGTGGTAGGAGCCAAGTGTCAGGCTGGGTACACGGACAGAAGCCTACATGAGAAGTCATTGCTCTCGTGTGGTCCCTGTCCCTGAAACACTTTACGATTTGCATGCATCACAACTGCAGTTCATCCCATCTGAAGGCCCTCAGGTTAGGGGGAAGATGTCAGGGCTGGGGGCCTGAACTCCCTGGGGTCTGGCTCCAGCTGTGGCTGGCTGGAGCTTCCCCATGACAACCAGCCCTCTTCCTTCTGCACTTGGGAGCCTGTCAGATGGGTGGGAGGGTCCCAAAGAGGAAGATGCGGATGTTCTGCTATAGCTTTGGTTTTGGCTGTGAGAAGGTACAAGTGAAGCCAAGAGTACCAGGCTGGGCACCTACCCTTGAACTCCACTGGGTGCACTGGGATCAAGCTGACCTTGCCTGTTAGTGAAGATGGTGATCTTTTCTGCAGAGATCACCCACCTGGGTCTTGTCATGGGTCTAGAACAGACCCATGTCACCTTTACTGCTTGTTGGGCCACTGACTTCTAGTGTCCCTCCTCCCACCAGAGCGTCTGCTACTTTCCTAAGTATTGGGCACCTCACGACATGGTCCTGAGCCTCTTCCTTCATCTGCACCCCCTTCCTGGGGGCAAGAGGAGTTCCCATTCATCCTCATGGATTTGAACATCAATCCCATACTGACAGGTCCTGCTCCAACCCCACCCACTCCCACCTGGAGCTCCAGCCCTGAGTAGATCCTGCCTCCTCCATGTGCCCATGGGGACATCTGAGAGGCCTCCTATTTGTCGTTTGATACTTAGCCTAACTCCTGCTTGGAAATCAGCCATCTGGATCTGGTTCCTCAGACTACAACTCAGAGAGGTTCAATGACAAGGGCAAATTGAGGTTGCAGGTGGAATTAAAGTTGCCAATCAGCTGAACTTGAAGTGGGGGCCATCCTGGATCATCCGGGGGTCCAATGCCATCACAGGATCCTCATAAGAGGGAGGAAGGAGGGTCAGTGGAGAAACTGAGGGACACTGAGCGGCTACTATGAAGAGGGAGGAAGGGGCTGCAAGCTGAGGGATGCCGGGCTCTAGGAGCCTGGACAGGAGGAACATGATCCTCCTTGGAGCCTCCAGGAGAGAGCAGCACCTTGGTTTTAGCCAATAAGACCCATTTTGGACCCGTGGAACTGTCAGATCATAAAATTGTGTTGTTTAAAACCAAGTACGGCAACTTAAAAGAGCAGCCACGGAACAAAGCATCATAAATTTATTTACCTGATTTTGAATCTTATGCAAATAGTGGTTTTTGTTTTGGTTTGGTTTTTATTCGTTTATTCATATGTGCATACATTGTCTGGGCCGGCAAATAGTGTTTTAAAGTGTGTGTTTTTTTTACTGTGGTTCTGCACCTTTCATTTGTGGGAGGGAGGTGCTGCGACAGAACCCAGAGTCTCCTGTACACTAGGCAAGAGCTCTACCACAGAGTCACAATCCCAGCTCTAGGCATTTTCATTTTGTTATTCTTTTATTTTTGCTGTTGGAAATTTGTCTTTTACCTGCAAATAAAAATTGTGTACATTAGCTGGGTGTGATGGTGCACACCTGTAATCTGCAGAGGCAGAAGAACCCATGAGTTTGAGAACAACCTAGGGTACATAGTGAGTTCCAGGACAGTCTGAGCTACATAAGGAAGACCCTGCCTCAAAATAAATGAATAAATAAAAACAAGAAAGATTGGCTTACCCAGGTACGTGGATTTGTTGAGAGTTAGCAGCCACGCACTGAAGATGCATGCATTCCACTCCAATACATTCTGTCTTGAAAGAAAACAAATCCCAGTAAATGATCTGTGTGCTGAAATGTTAAGAGGCCATGTGTCTTGATATCCACTGCTTACTTTGAAATGCATCCATAAAAATAAGATGGACTGATGGATGGGTAGATGGAGGGATAGCTAGGCAGATGTGTGATGAAGTAAACAAGAAAATGTGAAGGACAGGATCAAGTGGTGGGTAGCAGGTATTCACTGTAAAATTCTTTCAACTGTGCTATAGATTTTATATTTTTTTCATCATAAAATGTTGGGGGATACTTTGTCCCCACTCCCTGCATGTTCTGCCATATACACCCCCTCATCACCTGTTCCAGACACCTCCCTGCTGGCCCTCCAACACTCTGAGTTCTGTCCTGCCCTAGGACCTTTGTATCTGCTGCTAAGGTTCTGAAAAGTCTCTCCTTCAGCCCCCTCCCACTTCAGCACAAAACTCTTCATCTTGAATCTCAACTCAGATGGTGTCACCTCTGAGAGGTCTTCCTTTATCAGCACATTTAAAATCATGCCACCCTGTGTGTTTTTTACCGTGATAGTCTGGGATCTATTAATGAATCAGCTTACTTGTCTTTGGCTGTTCTCCATTCAGAGATGTGAGTTTCACAGAGCAGGAATATATCTGCTTTGTTCCCCTGCTGTGTCCCTAATGCTCAGCCCCAACCTCGCACATACAGTACAAGTCAACCCAAGAACATCTGTTGCCTGGATGGATGGATGATGGATAGGTGGATGATGGATGGGTAGATGGATGGGTAGATGGATGGATGAATGGACAGATGTTTGGATAGGTAGATGGATGTACAATGGGTAGATGGAAGATGGATGGATGGGTGAATGGATGGATGAACAAATGTTTGGATGGGTACATGGACAGATAATGGATGATGGGTGGGTGGGTGATGGGTAGGTGGATGGATAAATGGATGATGGATGGGTAGATGAACAGATGGACAAATGGACAGATGAATGAATGAATGTACAAACTCTCCAGCTGGGAACTAGTCTCATCTAGGAACTGGGCTCAAGATCGCAGGAAGATAATTGCTGTTTGAATTCCTCAAGCAGACTGGGCCCCTGGGCAGGAGCTGCTCCCCAGGCTGTTGATGGAACATGGCCAACCGTGACCACTGTGCCACCATCTGGCAATGCTAGATATGCAGTGGGCTCTCTTATCCAACTGCAGTCCAGCCCCTGGGATGGCAAGCAACACCCTAAGGGACATTCCTAAGTGTGGCCTGGAGGGAACTGTGGCTCTCCTTTAATCCTTCATCTTTGACCCACACTGGAAGCAGCTTCCTGCAGTGGAAGGAAATCTTCCTGACATTTGAGGACTCAAGTTCATGACCCCAAGTGGCCAGTCTTCTGGCCACCATTTTGGCATCTGAAAAGTCTAAAATAATGTCTGTTATGAATTGCTGTATGGTCATTGCTCTTGTTAAAGGGCAATAGGCTAAGCACTTTCTGTGTCTTATCAGGCTGGGCTGAGACGTGGGTATCATTGCCCATTTTATGAACAAACTTGAAGTTCAGAGAGGTTAAGTCATTTGCCTGAGGACACACAGCCCACGTCTGTTTTCAACACTGGCCATAACGAACTCTGCCAGGCAACGGGGTTGGGGGTGTGAAGGTGGGGTGCTGGTGAAAGCCCTGCCCTTCTGGGGCTAGACAGCAGCTGCACTGACCTGGGAGGAGGGGTCCGTCCACCTTCCAGCCCCGCCCCTGTGCTAATGCACAGTTGCCTAGCAGAGCTGCTGGAGGCACGGGTTCTCAGTGCCCCACCACCCTGCTTGCAGAGCTCTACTTAACTGGCACGTGTGTCCACAGCATGTTGTCCAGCTTCAACGAGTGGCTGTTTCAGCACAAATTCTGGTTACCGCCCAACAGCACGTGGGCCCAGCTGGAGGACCATGATGGCCTGGTCTTCGCCCACCCTCAGCACATGCTGGCGGCCCTGCCCCTGGCGCTGGTCCTGGTGGCGGTGCGCATCACCTTCGAGAGGTGAGTGTCCGAGGGGCTGCGCGAATCCCACCACCGCGCATGCGCATCGCGCTAGCGTTTCTGCCTGAGCACGGTGGGTGCCAGAGGCAGCTCACTTCCTTCTGATCCCAGATGGCTGGCTTATGGCAGCACGGGCCACAGCTCAGGTCTGGTTATGCCACCATCTTTATGTAACAGGAGTGCAGACCCTGAATTTGCTAAGCACGGGCCTGCAGAGGCCAGATGCTGTTGGTAAGTAAACACCTGCCCAAGCCACATGGCCTCGTTCGTCTCCAACCCCTTTGGGCTCTTTTTATTCTTCTTCTTTTTTTTTTTTTTGGTGGGACTGGAGTTTGAACTCAGGGCTTCGAACTTGCAAAGCAGGCGCTCTATCATTTGAGCCAGACCTCCCACTCCTCCAGCTGTTACACAGACCAGACTGACTTTGCAGTTACAATCCTCCTGCCTCAGCCTCCTAAGTGCTGGAATGACAGGCGTGCCACACAGCAGCCCTCCTGGCCCCATCTAACACCTTCCCTTACTAATGTCCCTCATTCACCCCAACCTCTTGCAGCCCTGTGCCCATTCTCCAGGCATGTGCCACCTGCTCAGGTTCCAGTGACCTGTCTGCCAAACCCCATGAATTTTCTATTTCTTTCCTTCCTTCCTTCCTTCCTTCGGTGCTGGGGCTTGAACTCAGGGCTTACACCTTTTTTGTGTTGCCCTTTTTAGTGTTGAGTTTTTTCAAGATAGGGTCTTGCAAACTATTTGCCTGGGCTGGCTTCGAAATGAAATCCTCCTGATCTCTGCCTCCTGAGTAGCTAGGATTACAGGTGTGAGTCACCGGCTCCCCCATGAATTTTCAGTCATTTCCCACATTCTTCCTGAGCATCCATCTACTGGCAAGATTCTTTCCTCTCACACCCTTGGCATCTCTGCCAGGGCCCTATCCCATATTGATCAGTGCTGTGGTCACCCACACTGGCCCTACCAGGCCTCTGGCCTGAAAGTCCCCCACTACCCTCAGCTGTCCTCCCCCTCAGCCTTCTCTGCTCCTCACTCACACCCACTCTCTGTCCTGCCACATTCTTTGTGGCCCCCTGGCCTTTGCACAGGCTTCTCTGTGATTCTTTTATTACTGGATTCCAAGAAGACCTGCCCCTCCCTAAGGCCAGAGCCCTCAGCCTGCCTCAGGGGGCCCCCCCTCTTTAAATCCCTCCCTCTGCCCTAGCCCCGACCTCAAAGCCATGGGAGTGTCATGCATCTTGCTTTGTGGGCCTTCTTGAATTCTGTGTTCCCTGGACACACACAGCCCATAAAGGACTCAAGGATCTTTCACTGAAGTTTATTTATTTAACAGACTCTTGAGGGCTCTCAGCCACTTTTATATCTTTGTTTTGATTTGTTTTTGCAGTAGTGGGGTTTGAACTCAGGGCCTCACTCTTGCTAGACAAGCACTCTACCGCTTGAGCCATGCTGTCGGCTCTCAGTTATTTATGTCTTAACTCACTTAATCCTCATCAGTGCTGCATGAGATGGTACTATTATCATGCACATTATACAAAAGAGGAATTGGAAGCACAGAGAGATCCTAGTGACCTGCCTAAGGACACACAGCAAGTAGACCAGGTGGGCTTGAAGCTTTGCTTTAAGGATTCTGAGAGGCTCAATTCAGCCATACCTTGAAAGGAGGGAAGTCTCTGCCTTCGCACAGGAGTAGGGGAGAATAGGGATGAGAGGAGTGACTTCGGCACTGTGCCCAGGTCCACTGCTGGAGCCCAGAAGGGCCTTAGGCCAGGTATAGTACCACATGCTGTAATCTCAGCACTCAGGAGACAGAGGCAGGATTGTGAGTTTGAGGCCAGCCTGGGCTACAAAGCAAGTTCAAACCCTGCCTAAGCTCCTGTCTCAACCCCTACCCCCTTAAAAATAAATAAACCCAAGATAAATTAAGTGATGACCTTGTCCGAGATACCCCTGGCCTCTGTGAAGGACTGTAAGATTGGGGGAAGTATTTCCAGTTTGCAAAGACAGGAGTTTTAGCTGCTAAAAAAGTAGACCCTTAGGGCTGGGTCTGGTGGCACACTCTTGAAATCCTAGCACTCAGGAGACTGAGGCAGGAGGATCATGAATTGAAGGCCGCTCTGGGCTACATAGTGAGACCGTGTCTTAAAAAAAAAAAAAAAGATATCAGGGTTAAGTAAGCAAAGCATAACAAGGACTTGACCCATGCTTAGCAGATAGTAAGTGCTCTGTAAATGTCATTCCCCTCTGTCCACCATCACAGCTAACTAAGTTCTTTGCTAATTGCCAGTCCTGGTGTATCCCCTGGGGAGGAGGGAGGGTGTGTGTGTGTGGAAGAGAGGCCAGGCCCTGCTTCTGCCCCTTGTGACCCTTAGCCTGGTGGAAGGAGACCAGGACTCAGGCCAACATTAGACAGCCAGTGAGGGGCCTCTCATCCCTGCTTTGGGATGGACAATGTAACTGGGCACCATATGCATTGACCTGTATCCCTCATTTTCAAGACCAGTGAAGCTGCCTTTCTCATGTTTGGCTTAATGCAGAAGCCAGGCTACTCCTCCAAGGCCCCCAGGCATGAGACCAGATGAAGCAATACAAAGTTCTGAGTCCTGACTAGACATAGTGGCTCATGTCTATAATCCCAGCTACTGGGGAGGCAAAGATGGGAAGAATTGGGGTTCAAGGCCAGCCAAGGCAAAGAAGTTAGTGAGACCCCCATCTCAACCAACTAGCTGTGTGTGGTGATTCATATCTGTGATCCCAGCTATACATGGATGCTACTGTAGGTAGGATGATCGTGGTCCAGGGCAGCCCTGGAAAAAATCTGAGACCCTACCTGAAAAATAACTAAAGCAAAGAGGGTCTAGGGGGTGGCTCAAGTAGTAGAGCGCCTGCAAACAGGGTTTTTGACTCTGGGTGTCTGCACCCTCTAGCCAGATAAGAAGAAAGATGCTGTTGTACACCAGCTCTGCCCTGTGTGCTGATACCTCGGTTCCTCCAAATTTGTTCCTCCACCTCCAAAAATATTTCCCCACTGCCATTTCATTCTCATTTGGGCCCTAATGGGCTTTGTCTCCCCTGCACCCAGATTCGTGGCCTTGCCCCTGAGCCGGTGGCTGGGTGTACGGGATCAGATGAGGAGGCAGGTGAAGCCCAACGCCACGCTGGAGAAATACTTCCTCACTACCGGGCGTACACCCAAGGAGGTGAGAGCCCTCATTTCCACATGGCCGGCAGGACTGCCCTGTGGACAGAACATGGGGTGATATGTGGTCTGTTTGTTGGGAGCGGGGAAGTTAAAGTGTCCCTTGGCACCCCCACAAATGCCCCAACCTGCACTCCACCTGGATCCCCAACCTCCCTTGGAAGTGAGGCCCCGCCCCTCTCTCAGGCTCCCGGGGAAGTGAGACGGGGCCCTGCCCAGACCCATTCTGCCCTGAGGCCACGCCCCCCAAGCGCCCTGGGCTGCGAGGCCCCTCCCCTATCAGCCTTTGTGGTGATGAGGCCCTGCCCAGTCACACTTTCCTAGGATACAAGCCTTGTTAGGCTTGCTAGGCAGGCACTCTACCACCTGAGCCACTCCTTCCACCCCGGTTTGTACCAGAGTTTTTCGAGATAGGGGCTCTCAAAGCATTTGCCTCTGGCTGACTTCGAACCACCATCCTCCTGACCTCTACCTCCTGAGTAGCCTGGATTATGGGTGTGAGTCAGCGGCCAGCACCTGACCCCAGCCTCATTCTTAATGCCAATCTCCACCAGTGACCTGTCTTCCCAATGAGCAGGGCTTGGGCCTCATAAGGCCCAGATGTTCTGGCAGTCTTTCCCCTTCCCACTCTTCTTAGTTAGCAGGGACTGCAGAGGCTGCAGGGGAGGTTGAAGCAGAGCCCAGTCCTCTCCAGGGACAAGGGTGGGAAGCCACCACTGGACCTCTGTGACCTTACCCTCCTCACCCCCTCCCCAGTCCCAGATGGCCATCCTGGCAGCCCAGTGTGGCCTCACATTGCGGCAGACTCAGCGGTGGTTCCGGAGACGACGGAACCAGGATCGGCCATGCCTATCCAAGAAGTTCTGTGAGGCCAGGTAATACTGGGGAGGGGACAGCGGAGGGGTTGGTCTGCTGTTAGGCAGCTACCTGCCTCATGGCTTCCTCCCCATCTGCAGCTGGAAGTTTGTCTTCTACCTGTGTTCCTTCTTCGGTGGCATCTCCGTTCTGTACCATGTGAGTATACCTGACTGCACACCTGCCCCACAGACACCCCAGGTGCTTTTGAGAGGCTACCAGGAACTGGCAGTGAACAAGCCCTCAGTGGGAAGTGAAACAGAGATGCAAACAGGAAGGAAAAAGCAGGATTGAGGGGAAAGCCCTTAGGAAACCCCACATCCAGGTGGGGGGGTGGGGGTGGGGGGGTGGCTTCTGACCTTTGACACCCGTTTCCCCACAGGAGCCCTGGCTGTGGATCCCAGCAAAATGTTGGGAAAATTACCCAATCCAGGTGAGTGACAAGGTGTGGGCAGTTCTTGTGGCCACAGTCACAAGAGCCAAACCAGACATCTCAGCCTAAATTCGCCTGATTTTGACTCCTCTGTGGAATAAGGAGGAGGAAATGCAGGGCAGGAGCTGCCACAAGACCAATGCGCTTGATTACTTCCAGGGATGGGGAGCTTACCCCGTCCTCACTCACTGGGATTCAAGTGTCCCGGTTTTGAGCAAATCTGGAAGGTCCTGAGCCGTGTCCCTGCCCTAGCTAACCTTGCCTCCTTGCCATAGACCCTGCAGCCCTCCCTGTACTGGTGGTACCTTCTGGAACTGAGTTTCTACATCTCTCTGCTCATCACACTGCCCTTTGACATCAAGCGCAAGGTGAGGCCAAGCCAAGAGCCCAGCTGGGGGAGTGGACACCATGGGGGAGCTGGGTGATGTCCCCCCTGCCACCCAGGCTGGCTGTGGCGATGACCCACCATCTCCCACAGGATTTCAAGGAGCAGGTGATCCATCACCTCGTGACCGTTACCCTGATCGGCTTCTCCTACAGTTGCAACCTGCTGCGCATCGGCTGTCTGGTGCTGCTGTTACACGACTCTGCTGACTACCTGCTGGAGGTGGGCCGGCCCCTGCCGACCGTCCTTCCCTGCCTTCCCAGGTGCCCCTGGGGATGAGTCCCACCCCTCCTAGCCTACTGGACTGTAAGGCCCCGCCCCTCCCAGCCCTTCCTGGGACATGAGGCCCCACCTCTGTTAGCCTTTCCTGGGATGTGGGAACCTTCCCCTGAAAGATGAGCTTTCCCCCAACCCTCGCCTAGCCTCCTTGGGAGGAGACACACAGACACACACACACCTTTCTAGGCATTTCTGGAGATAAGGCCTCACCCCAGTTTACTTGGTCCCACCCCACAGTGCCTTTTCCGTAAGTGGCCTGGCTCCTCCACTCCCCACCCCCAGTCCTAAGCCCGGTTCTCTCTCCTGCTCTCCCCAGGTCGGTAAGATGTTCAACTACGCAGGCTTGGGGCTAGCGTGCGATGTTGTCTTCTTGGTCTTCTCCCTAGTCTTCTTCTACACCCGCCTCATACTCTTCCCCACCCAGTAAGTCGGCCCTCCCATGGGGATTAGGAAGGTGGGAGGTCATGTCTTAGACCCCGAGGAGCTGAAAGTGTTGATAGACAATTCTTCCAGAAGGCAGGGAAGGGTGTGCCTGGCACAGGGTACAGCCTTTGCAAAAGTCCACAGTAAGAGAGACAGAGAACTGGGCTCAGTCATTCCTGTTGTGCCCGTGGAACATGAAGCAGGAGGAGAAGGAGTAAAGAAAATCTGCTCTCTAAAGTCATTGTCTAGTAAATATTTGAGCCTCTCGAATGTGTCAGGTGGCGGGGACATAGCAGAGGGAACAGTGCAGATCTACCTGTCCTCGTGGAGCTGATGTGACGTGAGTGGGAACAAGGGTATAACGGGCAAGCAAGCAAAATACAGAGCATGTGAGGGAGTGGTACTGCTGAAGAGAAAGTAAAGACAGGAAGGGTGCAGCAAGCGTGTGTGTAGACTGTTGGAATTAGAGGGGAAGATCAAGGACACCCCACTGACAGGACTTGTATAGAAAGAAGGGGGGGAGATGGGGGAGAGAACCACACTGATCATAGAAGAGCATGGGTCCAGGGTGAGGGAATGGCATGTACAAAGGCCCTGAGGCTAGATTATGCCCCAAATACTGGAAAAACCATAAGGATCTCCCTGTGGCTAGAGCAGAGGCAGTGAGGGGGGAGGTGGACAGCAGACAGGAGGTGAGGACAGGGACATGACCAAGGCAAGTACTATGGGCTGCAGAGAGGACTTAGGCTTTTACCTTGGAGCCATGGAGGGCTGTGGACAGAGAAAAGGGGACAGACTCAGTTGCTCTCAGTTTCCCTCTGGTGGTTGCAGAGAGAACAGTTGGTAGGAAACAGGCAGGGGGACAGGCGCAGTGGCCAGGTGCAGGTGTGAAAAGTAGATGGACTCAAGGAGATGCCACGAGGGTCATGGAGGGAACAAGCCGGGGGAGGAGTTCCGTGAGGCATTAGCAGCCCAGCTGTTCTGTGCTGATCTTGAAGGTCTGTGGCCCCCTTAGGAGACAAAGGGCACGTCAGTCTGGCAGTCTGTGTACGCAGGAGAGAGGTACACGGGGAGTCACTAGCCCATGGCAGATGTTGGAGCCTGGATAGGGGATCAGGTGTGAACAGAGAGTCCCAGTGTTGGGGATCCTTTTGCAGAAGGAGGAGAAGCCTGGAGAGAGGACTGGTGGAGCAGTTAGAAGATGGGGAGATGGGATGTGGGGGTCCCTGAAGGCACAGGATGATACAGCATTGCTGTAGAGGGTGCTTTCAAGGAGTCAAGGGAAAAGACATGAAGTGATAGCCAGAGAGGCAAAGAAGAGTGAGCATGGGAGAAGGCAGGAGGATCATAAGTGAGCAAGGGGGTGGGGGGAACGGACAATGACCACGACTCAAGAGTGAGTGTTTTGGTTTTGGTGTTTCTTTCTTGCACATGAAATAACAGCAAAGTTGTCATTAATAGTAGAGCCAACAAGGAAGGGCTCCTGAAGGAAACAGGAACTGTGGAAGAGAGGGGGGTGGCCCAGCTAAGGTCAAAGACAGTGTGTCCAGGGCAATGGGCAGGATTGTGGAGTTGTGGGGGCGGGGCACTCGGGAACATTCTGGCTTTCGGTGCTCTGTGAGATGAGTAGGCAGGTCACATGAAGGTAGGAAGAGATGCTAGGGGTCTGAAGAGAGACGAGGAGGCAAGAAAGGTCCACCCAGGAGGGCACCGGGATTTTAAGCACCTGGGGTTCATAGTCAAGAAAGGCCGGCCAACAAGTTGTGTGCTGTACTGATTTAGTGTAAGCAGATAAAACGGGGGTGGGGGGAGGAATTGAGTGTTGCACTGAAGATCATAGATACCATCTAGGGGACACCAGGGAACCAGAGCAGAGGCCATGCAAGTTAGAGATTCCTAGGACTGAAAGCTACAGCCACTGACGAAACCCCTTCATTCCTCCTGCTCCTGTAGGATCATCTACACCACGATCTATGACTCCATTGCGAATTCCAGCCCCTTCTTTGGCTACTATTTCTTCAATATGCTTCTGATGCTGCTGCAGGTGTTACACGTGTACTGGTTCTGCCTCATCCTGCGCATGCTCTACAGCTTCTTGAAGAAGGGTCAGGTATGGCTGGGCCAAGAGTTAGCTCACGTGTGCCTCTAGGGAGCCCCCAGCCCAGCCCTGCTTCAAGCTCAACTCCGCCCCTCTCTGAGCCCCTCCCTCCCCTGAGCGCTATACCGCTTTGAGCTCCTCCCCCTCCAAACCTCCCCCCCCCCAGTTCCGCCCACTCTGAACTCCGCCCCCGTCTGTTTCCCCAGCTGGGGAAGGACATTCGCAGCGATGCGGAGGAATCTGAGTCTAGCGATGGCGAGGTGGCTTCCGAAGTTCCACAGCTGAAGAACGGGGTGGCTCGAGGGCCTGCAGCTGTCCCCGCTAATGGCCCTCGGAGCCGGGCAGCCAGACGGCTGGCCAACGGGCACGTTCCAGCCACATAACCAGCTGAAGACTGGCCATGAGGGCTGCCCCCAGCGCCTTGGATATTTGTGGGTGGCTGGACTGGCGACCCTTGGGCCAGCTTGGAGGAGATAGGGAAGCCCGACCCTGGAGTGGGCGGAAGGGCTGATGATCTGTCTCTAGCCCCTTTCTTCTCCCTCCATCCCTCTGGGCAAATGGACAGAGCCAGGAGCCACTGCAGGGCACTACAGCTGGCCAGTGCCACCTCCAGGTCTCAGCCTGGGGGCTGTGGGGAGCCCTAGCCCAAAGGCCCAATAAAGCTTGAACGGAGCTGAATTCTATGCCTGAGAATTTGGGTCTCTGTCACAGCTCCTTCTCCTTCCCCAGAGACCCCCCCGAGGGAGCCAGGATTTATCTATTTACACATGCCACTGACTGGATACTCACTGCTACCCCACGACATTTGCCTACTCCCAGGGGTCCCAGACAGCAACAAGGCATGGAGACCCCTGCTGCCCCCAGGTGAGGCCTTGACCCCACACCCACCCCAGCCTGCACCCTGAACAAGCACTTCCTTGTGGTCCAGTGCAGCCCTTGGCCAGCAGTTCACAGACTAGGCTTGCAGGCAAGAAGGTACTAAGCACAGAAAGGACAAAACCTTTGCCCAAGGTCATACAGCAGTCAGGAGCCAAGCAGGAAGGTCAAAGGGAGGCACACACCCGTCCCTGTAGCCCCTACTCAAAAGCGCCCACAATGCCACCCTTGTGGTCCCTTGTAGAATTTCTGGGGTCTGCAGAGGAGGCTCAGGAGTGAGGTTAAATCCCATAGGCTTCTCAGTGGAAGCTTTCCTGAGGTCACCATCTCCTCAGTAGCTCCACAGAAAAGGGATTCCCTCCAAGATGGACACTAGGGGACAGTGTCACATACTCCAGCAATCACAGCCACAAGATTCATGTATGTATGGCCAGACCATATTGCCCTCAAGGGTACAAGTACCCAAGGGGAGCCAAAAATCATGGAAGAGAGAGAAGCAAGAGATGACAGAGGGCAAAGGGACACTGCTGGGGGCACCAGAGAAGAAATGCATTAGAGACAGGATGGTTGTTCAGCGAGAAACTGTAAAGAAATAAAGGGAGGGATAACATCTGAGAGAGAAGCAAGGGAAGAAAGAGGGTCAAGACTGGGCTGAGGGGGACAGTGAGATGGGTACAGGTCTCATCTGTGCTTCTCAGCAAAGAGAAGAGATGGGTGAGAGGAGGGAGCCCCAACTGTGTCTCCACTAACAGACACTAAGGCAGGGGGAAACAAGGTAACAAGATCCAAAGAATGTACTTGGGGGTGCAGGAAAGAGGAACCAGGAAGACAAGAAAGAAGCAGCAGAGAGGAGAAAGAAGAGTTGCAGATGGCACAGAAATGAAAAACAAGCAAAAACAAGAAGGGGAGTGCAAGAAGAAAGAAAAGGGGTGTTGGGGAGAAAATGGAGACACAGAAGAGGAAGAAGTATGGGAGAAAAACTCAAGAGAGGATGGAAAGACCAGAAGAGACTGAGGAGAAAAATAAGAAAAAAATCAAAGAAGGAAGGACTGATTAAATATGGATGTGAATGAGCAAAGGATCAGGAAGTGAAAGAAAAGCGTATCCTAGCAGGTAACCAGTGACTCAGGCCTGTAATCCTAGCTACATGGGAAACTGAGTTCAGGAGGATCACGGTTCAAGGCTAGCCCTGGCAAATAGTCCCCAAGCCCCATCTCCCAAATAATCAGAGCAAATACTGGACTAGAGGTGTGCCTCAAGCAGTAGAGCACCTGCTTTGCAAGCATGAAGCCCTGAGTTCAAACACTAGTTCCACAAGAAAGAAAGAAAGTAGGAAAGAAAGAAAGAAAAGCAGATCCTGAGAGGAGGAGGAATGAAAAGCTGAAAGGATGGACCACAGAAGAAACTGTGCATGAGCCATGATGTCAGGCCTCTTGCAAAATCAACAAGGTGTACATGGAAATGACAGATACTGGCAAAGGTTGAGCATCCTTCATCCAAAAATCCAAAATCTCAATTTGAGCCATGACATTATGGGAACCAGTTGCAGTCAAAAGGCAGGCCTGTGTGGGGCACCGGTGGCTCACACCTGTAATCCTAGCTACTCAGGAAGCAGAGATCAGGAGGATCTCAGTTCAAAACCAGCCTGGGCAAATAGTTTGCAAGACCCTGTCTTGAAAAAACCTTCACAAAAAAATGGCTGGTGGAGTGGCTCAAGGTTTAGGCCCTGAGTTCAAATTCCAGTACCGCCCAAAAAAAAAAAAAAAAAAAACCACAAGCTTCAAAAATACTCAGTACAGTGACCTTCAGAGTATGTCTATAAGGTGTACGTGAAACTGAGAGGAATTTCATGTTTAGATGCAGGTCCCTTCCATACAAGATATCTCTTTATGCATATATAAATATCCCCAAATTCAAAAAGATCAAAATATGAACCAAGCATTTTTGCCCTGTACTTGCAAAAATGCAAGGTGACAGTGCCCTTGGTGAGATCTGCAGGAATGTGGACCTGCTAACCGCAGGGGAATTCCACAACTGGCTAAAATTCAAATGCATTTCTGCCCAGGGCTGGGGGCGTGGCTTGAGTGGTACAGCACCTGCTTAGCAAGCCAGAGGCCCTGAGTTCATACCCCGGTACTGCCCCCCAAAAATGTAAAAACAAGTGCATCTCCTCTTATCTCTAAACATACATCTGGATACTAACGTAGTGAGCATATTAGTAATACATCAGTGTTTCCAATACTTCCGCAACAATAAGAAAAGGACAACGAAGGGCCCATCCTGGCAGCACACACCTGTAATCCCAGCATGCAGGAAGCTGAGGCAGGAGGATCATAAATTCAAGGCCAGCTGGGCTTGAAACAACCAGCCCAAAAAAAAAAAATATATATATATATATAAGAACACACAATAGACAGATACAGAAGAGGAAGCCATTAGAACCATTAAGCTTATAAAAACACACTCAGCCTCATGAATAATGAGGGAAATGGGCTGGGTGCTGGTGGCTCATGCCTGTCATCCTAGCACTCTGGAGGCAGAGATCAGGAGGATCAGGAGGATCGCAGTTCGAAGCCAGCCCAGGCAAATAGTTCACAAGGCCCTATCTTGAAAACAAACAAACAACAAAAAAAAGGGCTGGCAGAGTAGCTCAAGTGGTAGAACGCCTGCTTAGTCAAACATGAGGCCCTGAGTTCAAACCCCAGTATCACCCAAAAAAAAAAAAAAAAAAGCGTTGGTGAGGATGTGCTGGTGGGAATTAAAATGAGTTAACTACTGTGGAACACAGCTTGGTGTTTTCTAAAAAAATTAACTGTGAAATTAGTATATGATCCAGCAATTCCTAGATATATACCCAAAAGAATTGAAAGCAGGAATTCAAATACTTGGACATGAGTGTGGTCACAATAACCATGAGATAGAAAAATCCCAAAGGTCCACCAGTGAGTGAATTAGATAAGCAAATTGTTATGTCCACACAATGGAATAATATTCAGCCATAAAAAGAAAGTACTGACATGTGCTAAACATGAATAAACCTCAACAGCAGGGTCAGTAGAAGCAGCCAGTCACAGGTCACACATTTTTATGAGTCTATATGAAATACCCAGAGGAAATAAACTTATAAAAACAAAATGCAAATTTGTAGATGCCAAGTTCTGGGGAGTGAGGGAATGGGTGTAGGTGTTTAATGCGTACAGAGCTTTTCTTTTCTCTGGAATGTTTGGAACTAAAGTTTAGTTGTACAACATCCATAAGCACACTAAATGCCACTGAAATGTTCACTTTAACATGGTTGATTTTATGTTATGTGAATTTCAGTTTAATAAAAATGCATGAAAATGGGGTCTGCGTAAACCCATAATTAACAGTGTCTCATGAAACAGCATTATGATTGTTCAAATTCCATAGACCTGGTGTCCTCCATCCAGTCACCCTTGTTCCCCATATCCTATCTCACACACACACACACACACACACACACACACAAATCCTCTGGGTCAAAGAGAAATCGTAATGGACATTAGAAAAATGCATGTACTAGCTGGGTCAGTGGTGCACGCCTGTAATCCCAGCTACTCAGGAGGTAGAGATCAGGAGGATCGAGGTTCAAAGCCAGCCCCAGCAAATAGTTCATGAGCTCCTACCTTGAAAAAAACCCATCACAAAAAAGGGCTGGTGGAGTGGCTCAAGGTGTAGGCCCAGAGTTCAAGCTCCAGTACTGCAAAAAAAGAAAAAAGAAAGCAAATGATGCATGCACACATAAGTGAGTTACAAAAGTACTGCATGTCAGCACTTGTGGGATGCACCGCTAGAGACATGGCTCAGGTGGAGCACCTACCTGGAGGCCCTGAGTTCAGACTCCAGTAGTGCCAATTAATAATAATACTCGTGGGATGCAGCTTAAGAAGTCCTATAAGGGAAATTCATGAATATAAAATATATTTTATATTCTTGAATTTAAAATAAATATTTTGAATAAAATATTTTTTAAACGTTTTATTTTTTAAAGATAAAAATATCTAGCCAGGCACTGATGGTTCACACTAGGAACCCTAGCTACTTGGAAAGCTGAGATCAGGAGGATCAAGGTTCCAGGCCAGCCTGGGCAAAAAAAAGCAAGAATACTCAATACAAAAAAGGGCCGGGGCATGAGTCAAGCGGTAGAGCACCTGCCTAGCCCTGAATTCAAAGCCCAGTACCACCAAAAGAAAAAAGGGCTGGGGTGCAGCTCAGAGGTAGAGCATTTACCTAGCATGTGAGGTCAGCACACGGGGGCTATGCTATCACTAGGCAATTGGAAGCTTTCAGCTACATTACACTTTTTTTTTTTTTTTGGCAGTGCTGGCGATGGAACCCAGAGTTAGGCAAGTGCTATACCACCGCGCTACATCCAGCCCGCCAGTGTACACTTAAGAGAGGAACCCCCATCATACAAGCGGTCAGGCCACTGAAGGCAATGTCCTTATGTGGTGCCTGCCTGTGTAACATTCATGAAACACAAAGTTGAACGTCCCATGATCGGAAACAGAGAGAGGAAGAGCTAAAGCTACAGCAAAGGCAGAACCACCAAATAGGCACAATCTGCGTCCAAGGGCAACCCAAGGCTGGAGGGCATCGGGCGGGGAGACAGCGCCACCTAGGGGCGACTTGCTGCAGTCCGCTGAGCCCTTTAAGAGGCTGGAAAAAAGGCACGTTTGTATCCTTTTGCTTTTCTACTACCATGTTATTATTCTTATAAATGACTTCATTACTCCTTGCCAGTCCTTGTAGCTGACAGGCAGCGTTGCTGGGAAAACAGACGTCAGAAGAGGAAGACAGGGTAGGCAGAGTGCCTGGCAAGTGGGAGGCCCTGAGTTCAAATCCCATACCACCACCAAAAAAAAAAAAAGGATGTGGAGATCAGGAGGATCTCAGTTTGAGGACAATCTGGGCAAGAAGAAGTTCAGAAGACCCCAACTCAACCAATAAAAGCTGGGTGCAGTTGTGCACATCTGTCATTTCAGCTACATGGGAAGCAGAAAAAGGAAGATCAGGGTCCAGGCCAGCCTGGGCATAACATTGGGACTCTACCCCAAAAATAAGTAAAGCAAAAAGGGCAGGGGCATAGCTCAAGTGGTGGAGTACCTGCCTGGCAAGTGTGAGGCCCTGAGATAAAACCCCAGTGCCACTTTAATAACCGGTGCAAAACACAGAAAACAAAACAAATAACTTGCAAAAAGGTTGCTGAGATTTCCAAATAGAATCACATTCTGAGGGGACTGGAACTTGTTTCAACATAGAAACTCATGTCTCTATTTCCTATCCCTATGGATTTACCTCTTCCAAATGTGTGACACAGACCAGAGAGAGTGACTGAGGCAGGGTGTGGCCTTGGAGGTGACAACAATGACAAAAGTAATAGGATAAAGGGGGCAGCAATATTGATGGGGGGGTGAGCAACTAAAGTGACCTAAGGGACAATGAAGGTGACAATGGGGATGGAGTTGGCATAAGGAGCTGGGCCACAGGTTCCAGACTGAGCAGTGCCCACCCCACAAGCTTGCTTCCTGAACCAGGGTGGGCAAGCAGAGGCTCCAGACACCTGTGGTGACAGCCAAGCTCTGCCTAACCTGTACATGGCCTAACCAAGACCTCACACCACCACCATGGGTGAGGGACCACTCTACACTTGATCCCTGCCCATGCAGGGAATGCTGGGGCTCTGAGACCAAGCAGCCATGTGTACCTTGGGACTGTGGGTTTCCATCCAGTCTTACAAGGGCAAGGAACAGCTGGGCACAGTGGTCCAGAGTACACTGAGTGGATTATTAGGTTCAAACCCCAGTTTAGTGGTGTGGTGGTGCATGCCTGTAATCCAGCACTTTGACAGAAGCAGGAAGATTGAGAGTTGAGGTCGGGGTTGGTGGAGTGAATCAAGTGGTAGGACTGCCTTCCTAGCAAGTGTGAGGCCCTGAGTTCAAGTCCCAGTACCGAGAGAGAGAGAGAGAGAGAGAGAGAGAGAGAGAGAGAGAGAGAGAGAGAAAGAGAGGTCAGCCTGGGCTATATAGTGAATAGAAGTTCCCTACCTCAAAAAAAAAAAAAATCCAGCTCAGACACTGTGACCTTGAGTTCATACACCTTAATTTTTATCCCTATAAATTGAGCACAGCCAGTGGGAACAATACACAGGCCTAGCGACTGAAGAATGAACAGTAAGATTTGGTTAATGAGATGTGGTTAAGTCACACAACGGGGTACAGCTCAGCCACAAAATGAAAAAAGCCCACACAGCTACAGCTCAAATGAACCTGGAAACCCTTGAGCTCAGGAAAAGGAGGCAGCCACAAAAGATCACATAGCTACAATGCCAATTATATGAAATCTCCACAACAGACAAATCCATAGGGACAGAAAGTGACTGGTTTACTGGGAGCTGGGGGAGAGGGGCTGAGGAACTACTGCTAATGGGGACAAGGTTTCCTTTTGGGGAGACGAGAATCTCTTAGAACCAGATACCGTGGTGGTTGCACAACACCACGAATGAACTAAATGTCACTGAATTGTACACTTTAAGATGGTTAATGGTTAATTTTATGTGAAATTTTCCTCAACAACAAAAAGCGGTGGGGGTGAGGACTGCTGTCAAGGACACACACATAACCCTCCACATACTCCCCATCTTTCCACACCAAACCCCAGCACTTCTTCTAGGCCACCTTGAGCTACCTAGGATTTACCAAGTGCTCGCCCACCAAGTGCTGGGACCTGTGACCATGTAGACCAGGTCCCACTCCTTGTGGGATCCCCAAACCACCTTGAAGGTCCAGACCACAGACAGGGGATGAAAAGGCACGATGAGCTGCCCAGGGGCTGTAGGGCTGAGCACCACAGACAAGGGGCTGGAGGACACAAAGTGGATATAAGCACTGTTGTGCCTCCTCAATGTGGAAGAGGGAGGCCTGTGGAGCTGAGTGGAGCTCATCCCCAGCCTTGCCCACAGGCTGGGTCTCAGGCAGGGAGCAGAACCCCTGCAGGTCCAGGTTCTCGGCTCAAAAAGATCTGGGCCCCACTGTCCTCTTATGACACGCTAAAATTAGGGAAAGTTCGGAACTCATATAAAAATATTGCATTCCAGATTGACCATGCCCTGGTTCAGGGACCACCCTTACCTGGCCAGGAACCGCCCATGCTCCCCCCTCATTGATTATTGGATGGGAATCACTTGGTTCTTCCCTGCCCATAGATAAGCCTAAGTCTTAAAAGCACCTGGAGAAGAAAAGCACACTCTCTGCCTCCAGATTCCACCTGGGCCCCACCGTGCCCCTTTTGTATTTCCCCTCTCTAACTTTTAACAAACTCCATTTTACACCCACGTGTCCTGCCATGGATTCTTCCCTGAGGGACACAGAGAAGAGAATATGGGAGGCTTCTCATCATGGACTGCACCCCGCTGCCAACACTTCCACCCCCATTCCCTTTTAAACCTGTCCTTCACTCACTGGACTGGTTCTTAGGGACGGGCACAAAGCATGTCCTGCTGGAGGGAGCAGGGCTGAAATCCCAGGGTGCTCACAGTGAAGACACTAGTGCAACCCACATCCAGAGATGACAAGGCGAAGCCAGATGTCAGGGTTGGCAAACTGCCCCGTTCCCAGTTCATTCGCTGTGCCCTCTGACCCATTTGTGGCAGCTTGTTTGGCAGGAGGGTCACACCTTTATGTGATACACACAGAGGTTCTGAGCTCCAATTTCTAGAGGAAGGAGTGCAGCCAGTCTGCTTGGGAGGCCATGTGTCACCATGTCAAGAAGAGACATGGTGACTTACAGTCAGCCCCATTAATGGCAGCAGTCGCCATCATCTGGAAACAAAATAACTACCAGTGAGCTGTGGAGCCACCCTGAGACAGAGCCATGGCGGGTGTCTGTAGCCACCAGTCTTGGGGTGGTTTGCTCCAGTGAGAACCAAGAACCCAAACAATGCCCTGGAAACTCCAGATCCCAGATGTCTGCTTAGGTGGCATGTGGCTTCATGGCCCGGCATGCATATGCGCCACACCTTTCTCCCTTAACTTGCCTCCAAGTCTTTGCTGCCTCCAGGAAGCCCTCCTGAAGTACGCACCCCTCTCTCCACTTGGCATCTCACCATCAGTGGCCACCTTGACGCGCACCAGATATCAGGGCTCCAATATCCCATATGGGATCCCAGGTGTCCCCCACGGCTGAGCTGACCAAGGCCAGCAAGCAGCAGTCTCATGTCCACCTCCAAGAATGCCAGGGAGCCCCTCTCCTCTGCAAGGGGACTCTCCAGGGTCCCCAACACCCCATTCAGCAATTTAGAAACAGGGTCAGAGGAGAGCTTTGCCCTGTCTCCCAGAAATCAAGTGTTTTTTTTTTTTTTTTTGTAGTTCTGGGGTTTGAACTCAAGGCCTGCCACTTTCTACCACTTAAGTCACACTCCCAGACCTTTTACTTTTAGTTTTTCAGAGAGGGTCTCTTGCTAACTTTTCCTGGATTGTCCTAGCCTCGAACCATGATTTTCCTACCTCTGCCTCCCACCTAACTGGGATTACAGATATGAGCTACCACACCCAGCTATCTTGTTTTTGAGATAGGGTGTCACTACACCCAACCTATTGTTTTATTTTCTGTATTGTTCACGCTCAGGCATCTGAGACCTCACTGACCATAGGGATGGGATGGCCTCTCCCAGGGCTAGCTCAATCTGAAACAGTAAACAACCTGCCTGCCCTACCCGAAGGCACATGCCCTTTCACTTGCAAACCAACCACCCAACCCCCTCTTCTATTGGACTCTTACACTCTAGGACACACTCCACTTGGCCTATCCTAGGACCAGGTACCAGACAATGCACAACAGCCCCTCTGCCTGGAGTCCACTAAAATGATCCAAACTAGCCAATCCTGAGCCTGCCTCACCCACCCCTTCCTGCAGAAACCACCATAAAGGCTTTGCCCTTGGTTTCTGACTTTTTTTTTGGCAGTAGTGGGAATTGAACTCAGGGCCTCTGTTTGCTAGATAAGCCATGACCCTAGTTCCCTCTGCCTACTGACCAAACCCCACCTCTCACCACCACCCCCAAGCCCCTTTCTCGTGTAGCCCCATGTGGTATGATGTGGCGTGAACACCTCAGTAGGGAATCTGTGAGTAATAATATCTTTTTTTTTTTTTTGGTGGTGGTATTGGGGTTTAAACTCACGCCTTGCACTTGCCAGGCAGGCACATGCTACCACTTGAGCCATACCCTCAACCCTTTTTGCTTTAATTGTCTTTCAGAGAGGGTCTCACGTTTTGTGATCCTCCTACGTATATCTCCCAAGTAGCTGTGATTACGGATACCTCCCAGCTCCACCTCTTCAGTAGCTGGGATTACAAACATGAACCACCTCACCTGGCAAAAAGTGTCTTTTCAATGGTGGTCTTTCTTGATCTTTTGGCTTCACCAATAAAATCTACATTTTAAAATACAGTGGGGTTGACAGTATGGTTCAAGGGACAGAGTGCCTGCTTAGCAAGGACAAGGCTCTGAGTTCAAACCCCAGTGCCACAAAAAAAAAAAAAAAAAAATGCACTAAAATAGGGTAGAGCCAAAACCAACAGTTTGTCCAGCGTCCATCTCACAGAGGAGGAAGCCACGATGGATGGGGGTGCCCAACTCACAAACGGGGGAGGCACTGCCTGAGTTTAGCTCATCCTCCATGAAGTCCTCCATTAATGCAGACCACCTCACCACCCCACTTGCTTTCCCTGCTCCCAGGAAGCAAGGAGTGGTGTGGCTCAGAGTGCCCAGGACAGGATCCTTGAGTCCACGTGCCTGTGCCTGGGCATCCATCTGGAGGAGGTGTACAGCAGAGAGCCCAGGCTGCACAGGCCCAGGAGACAGAGGCCCACAGTCAGGCAGAACATGTGAAAGAACTTTAATTGGCACCGTCTATGGGATGGCAGGAGTGTCTGAACACAGGGCTGTCTCACCCTTTGGGAGTGGCCTGGGGCTAAGTCCCTCAGTTCTGGCTGTGGCACAGTTCTTCATCCACGCTCCCCAAGTCAAAGGGGAGTGTCTGAAGATCCCCAGCCTCTGGCCACATCTTCAGGAGCCTGGATTCGAGGTGGCCAGAAGAGTCCAGGTCTCTGAGGGCTGGGATGCCAGCAGCGGCCTGCATGTCCCCACCACAGCTCTCCCTGAGGCTGGATCCGCTCAGGGCCGCAGTGAGAGCTCGTCCTCAGAGCTGCGAGGTCTTCCTTTCTGACAGCAGCAGGGACTCCTTCACAGCCACCAACAGCCCCAGAGGGGGCAAGTACCCTTGGGTTCGGAGCCGAAACAATATAAGGAAGGTAGCAGCAACCAGAATGGCACTCACCACCCCTGTGGGGGACAGATAGACAGACAGAGGAGTGAGGGGGAGGGAGGCAGAGCTGCCACACCCAATATGTTATGGATGGGTGATCTGTTTCCTGTCCCCTCCCTGGCCCTAAAGCAGTCACTCCAAGCTCGTGGCATGGAAAGGCTGTCTTGTCTTACCAGCAGCTGCAATAACCCCATAGGCACTTGGGTTTCCAGACTGGTCCCCGACAAAAGAAGCTGTGGCATTCCTGAGAGAGGTGACACTCTCCAGGGCCACAGAGGTCCCCATGGTCGTGGCATTCTCTCCCTGGAAGGTCTCATTGGTTTCTGCAATAAGGCCAGGCATTCAGTAGTTAAAGGGGGGTATCTAGGGTGTGGGGGGATGCACAGGGGTTCCGGTAACCAGTGAAGCCCTGGGGGCTCATCTTAATCCAGGACAGGGTGGAGGTGGTGGGATTCACCAGTCCTAATTATCTCACCACCCCTACGGGGATGCATGCAGGAGAGGATAAAAGTGTCCATGCCCTGTCTAGCCACACATCCCACTGGCAGGAATCAGATGTCCTTCAGTAACCACCAGTCCCTGCACCCAAACAGATACACACCACAGCCAAGCTCATCACTGGAGTCGGCACAGTCCGGGTGGCCATCACAGCGCCATGTGTGTGGGATGCAGACATTGCTCAGCATGCAAGGCAGCTGGCCTGCTGGGCAGGGCCGGCGGCTGCAGTTGTGAAGGTTCTTGTCCATGCCACCAGGACAACTGCTGATGTTATCACACAAGCAAGGGAGGGCAGGGCGTGGTGGGCACTGGCTGTTCTGGGTACATGGCTCAATTCCTGGGGCAACAGGGTCAGTCAGGTCCCAAACACCCACCCAAAATACTTCCTCTACCCTGTAAATCCTGCCTTCTAAAGACAGCTGACCCTATTAACAGCTATCCTGCATAACTGTTCTACCCCTTGCTCCTATTAGCTCCACCTTCAAAGAGCCATCCTTCTTACAGGTTCCTCCTCCAACCTCACTTCCCTGTAAGCCCACCTTACACCCCAGCTCTTCTTAAGTCTCACAGACTCTGCCTTACCTTGCTTTGCAAGCCCCACCCAACCCTCTGGTTCTGCCCTTTCCACAAGCCCCACCCACCTTGTACCAGGCCCCAGGACCATAGACTTCTATTCTCAGGCCCCACCCCAGAAGGACCCATACCAGGGCATGGCTACTTACTGCACTCATCCTCATCACTGCCATCCCTGCAGTCCAGGTCACCATCACAGCGCCAGGTGAGGGGCACACACAAGCCACTGGTACGGCACTGGAATTTGGTGGGCTGGCAGGAGCCAGTGCTGGGGCCTATGAAATGTGCACAAGTGAAGTGTGGGAGTCCCGAATCTGGATCCTTCTCTAAGAGGACTGTGGGCATAGACTGCAACCACCAGGGTACAAGCCAGGTCCAGGGATGCTGGAACTACATTGGTGGCTGTCCTTTGCTGAGCCCTGTATGTGGAGTTTAGAGGCCAGAAGTTCATGGCTTCAGAAGGACCCCTACTGAGCAGGTTCTGCTACAATCCTTGGTCTGCAGAAGACACCAGAGGAGTGAGCCACAAAGCGAGTGGCAAAGTTGGGGTTAGAACTCAGGTGTCACTAACCCTACAGACTTTACCAGGTTCCAAATAGCCAGATGGCTACTCTGGAGACCTTCAAGTTCTGTGGTTAAACAGACTGGTGCAGAGCCAGGCCTGGAGGTACATACCTGTAATCCCAGCTACTTTAGGAGGTGGAGATCGGAAGAATCTGATTTGAAGTCAGCTTGGGCAAAAAGTTAGTGAGACTTCTCAAACAATAAGTTGGGCATGGTGGTGTGAGCCTGGAATTGCAGCTTCAATGGAGGCATAGATAGGATGATTAAGGTCCAGGCCAGCCTGGGCAAAAGCCTAAGACCCTATCCAGAAAAATACAAAGCAAAAAAGCTGGGGACATGGCTCAAGTGGTAAAGTGCCCTGCCATGCAGTCTTGAAGTCCTGAGTTCAAACCCCAGTACCAAAAAAAAAAAAGAAAAGATGTGGGGAGGGGCCATCCACCAGGCTACCTGGGACAGGCTCATGGTTAATGTCAATGGGACTTGTTCCACCCTACCTGCTTAGCAAGGGGAAACTGAGGCCTGGGTAGAGAACCTGCTCAGTCACCAAGCCCTGTTGCCTCAGCTCCTAAACTCTTCCTAGATCTGACTACTCTCCATGACCTCAATGTGTCACCTCCTCACGGAAACCCCAGGATCTGATTTAGGACAGGACACCAGAGACTCTGTAAGTCACATCATTCTGTACCCCCTTCCCTAGCTCCCAGGTCCTCCCACATTCTTCCTCTTTATTAAGCTCCTCAATCCTGGCCTTCTTGTGGCTCATCTAAAGGACTTAACTGACTTTTACCATATGGCCTTTGCTTGTACCTTCCCTGGCCCAGAAGGCCCACCCCTCTCCCACTCTGCACCTGGGATTTCTTCCGCTGCCTTCAGATTTCCACTGAATTTCTGGTAAGTGTCTCAGAGACCTAGGAGGCTCTGCCTCCTACATACAACAACAGTGGTAACTCTGGAAGAGGCCTCCATTTTAAGGAAACATGGCAGACAAAGAAATACAAAGGAACAGATGGGGTGTGTGGCTGGATTGGGTCTGCTGAGGGGCTCAGATGGAACACAGAAGTAAAAGTCAAGCTTGCAGAGATATTCCCATGTGCAGAAAATTCAAACCATTATCCAAGGAAGACACACCAATCAGTAAGGGCCACGAAAAGGGAAACAGACAATCAAAAGTGGCCTAACCTGAAAAAGAAATCATGTCGTTTGAAGATAAATGGATGCAAGTGAAGGACATCATGTTAAGTGAAGTAAGTCAGGCTCAGAAAGATAAAAGCCACATGTTTTCTCTCATACGTGGAATACAGATACAATACAAATACAAGCAATATTATGAAAAACAGGTCACGGTAAGGAGAGGTCACTAATGGGAGAGGGAGAATAAAGGAAAGAAGTTAAGATGAATGTGATTTATGTACTTTTTTTTTTTCTTTTGCAGTACTGGGGCTTGAACTCAGGGCCTATACCTTGAGCCACTCCCCCAACCCTTTTTTTATAAAGGGTTTTTTTGACACAGGGTCTCATGAGCTATTTGCCTGGGCTGGCTTCAAACGGAGATCCTCCTAAGCAGCTAAGATTACAGGCGTGAGCCACTGGCACCCGGCTTGATGTACTTTCTGTACAAGAATGAATACAGAATTTTTTTTTCTTACAGTACTGAGGCTTGAACTCAGGGCCTTCACCTTAAGCCCCTCCACCAGCCCTATTTTTGTGATGGGTTTTTTCAAGATAGGGTCTCATATTCAGCAAATATGCCCAGGCTGGCTTCGAACTGCGATTTTCCTGATCTCTGCCTCCTGAGTAGCTATGAGTACAGATGTGAGCTACTGGCGCCCAGCTGAATATAGAAGTTTTAAAACTGTTAAAATCACGGTAAGAAGGGGACTAAGATAGAAAGGAGAAAGAGGAGATGAACCAATTTGGGTTCTAATAACTATATACAATGTCACACTAATAACTATATAAATGTCACAATGAAACTCCCTGTATAGCTATTTTAAACAAACAAAAACGTCTTTTATCAGAAACAGAGGACCGGAAGGTAAAACAGGTCCTGTTTGGGGGTTGATACCACTGGGAGGGAGGAGGATATAAGGAAGGGTGCAGAAGGGAGAATGTGGCAGAAATACTATGTACTCATGTATGAAAATGGAAAAATGAGACCTGCTGAAGCTACTCCAGGAATGAGGGGAGGGGGAGATAAAGGGGAATGATGGAGGGGGTGAATTCAACTATGATATATTGAAAGAACTTCTGTAAATGTCACAATGTACCCCTAGTACATTGACACACATATGAAAATATGCATTAATGTATAATACATGTATAGTATGTAATATGTAATATGTATACATGTGATAGTACATGTAATATTTTTATAACAATAAAAAAAAAGTGGCCTAAGGTATAAAACCTATCCTCAACCCTACCTCACTGAGCTATGAGCCTCTGCACAGCTACCCACCATTCTATCCTGTCAATGGTGTCCTAATAAATCTTTGCTTTCTCCTGTTCTCTGTCTTGGTAAATTATTTTACCAATGAAAGGCTCCCAAATCCATGACATAAACTGGTGTCTTGTACAGTAATTAATATGGGGAGTCCCTGTACACCAAATAGGAATTCAAAGAACTCCTTCTTTCTCACATCAGGACCTTTGGTAATATTGCGCTGGGGCTTGGGGACAGTATGGGTCTTTGGCCAGCCAACTCCCTGGTGAGATCCAAAGGTCTCTTCTTGGGTGTCTGGAACCCACTGCCCATAGAGGTGAAGAACCTGAGACTAGACTTTTCAGAGGAACAAGTGTCTTCCCCTGAAATTTTCAGGACCCTGGCCAGGACAATCCTCTGGTGAAACTAAAAATATTGGGAAAAAGGGGCCTTTCCACCTACAGCCCACGAGGGTGAAGAGCTTAAGAGCCTGTCTGTCCTCTCCATTTTTAAGTCTCCACTTTCAAAACATGGTGCAACTAGCAATGAAAGCTCTCCATGCCAACCCATGTATGCTGTAGGGAACCCTACCTCTCTCCTCACACTTACTTCAAATCTTATTGACTCCTCGGATGACGTAATTTCTGCCCTGCAGAAGGATTATTTCTGCCCTGTCTTGTGGAAGGAGTTTTGCTACCAGCGGTGAGTCCCCCCCTTTCCCTTTGTCCCTCTCCTTCTCTGTCAGGACAGCACACCCTGACTTGATGTTTGAGAATCCTGTCAACCCTGAGAACAGCACTCTGGGGTGGAGGGGTCCTCTCATCCTGGAGAGTCACACCCAAAATTAGGGGTCCCTCTGACTTAGCAGTATGCCCCAACAGAGCAAGCATCCTATTTTGTCCCCATAAGGTCAGTAGGCCCCTCTCTCCCAGTGGGATGCCTCCAGGAGACTTAGATCCCCCTTCCCATGACATGCATCCAGCTGCTGATCCCCTCAGACTCATGCCTGGGCTATATTCTCTGCCACTGTGCTAAATTTGATCCTCAAACACTTAGAAAGAAATGCTTAATCCTTCCCCATAATGTGGCATGGCCAGCTCACAAACTGCTAGATTGAGAAGTCTGGCCTTAAAATGGCACTCTTTTGGAGACACTGGAGTTTGAACTTAGGGCCTCACTTACTAGTCCGGCCTCTAACTGCTTGAGCCACTCCACCAACACTTTTTTTTTTTCTTTTTTGTGACGGGTTTTTTCAAGATAGGGTCTAGTGAACTATTTGCCCAGGGGTGGCTTCAATCCCCAATCCTCCTGATCTCTGCCTCCTGAGCAGCTAGGATCTACAGCTTCAAAACAGCACTTTTAATCACAGCACCATTTTCCAACTTGATCTCTTCTGCTATAACTCTTTTAAACAGTCCGAGGTTCCTTATGTTCAGAACTTCATGTCCCTCTCAGGGTTGGAAATTCTGGGGTGAACATAAGTCCAATGAATCCTGTCCTGACTCTGTATCCTGAGAAATTAAATCTCCCTCTTTGTCTTCATTCCTCTGAAAATCTCCCAAACTGACTTTGATGTTCTACCCTCTGCCCTTTTATTCTCTTCAGATTTTCTTTCCTCTTTGCACTGCTGGTTAAAATCTAGACAGATTCAGGAGTCTTCCATTTGTCTTACCGCTTCTCAGGCTATCAGGAATTAGAATAAGCCTCCCTAGATTGGGAAAGCCCCTTAAATTGATTCCACCACCTTTGGCCTCTGGAGGCCCAAACAAACAAGCAAAAAATTCCTGCCAGTGCCAGTGGCTCATCATTCAACCCACCAAGCTTCTCAACTTAGAGAAGAAGCCACCTAAGGATGGCTGTCAGGGGAAATACCTGGTCCAGGGAAATAGTTCGTGAGACCCTATCTTGAAAAAACTCATCACAAAAAAGGGCTGGGGCTGGTGGAGTGGCTCAAGATGTAGGGCCTGAGTTCAAGCCCCAGTCTGAAAAAAAAAAAAAAAAAAAGTGGGCTAGCTGGAGGTATAAAACTTATTCTCCCAGGTGGCTCACACCTGTAATCCCAGGTACTCACAAGGCAGAAGTCAGGAGGATCGTGGTTTGAAGCCAGATCGAGCAAATAGTTGGGGAGATCCTATCTCAAAAAACCTATCACCAAAAAAGGACTGGTGGAGTGGCTCAAGGTGTAGGCCCTGAGTTCAAACTCCAGTACTGGAAAAAAACCAAACAAACAAAAACCCCTTTCTTCAACCCTATCCTGGTGCACTATGCTCCTTTGCAGAGCTGGCCCACCATTCTATTCCTTTCAATAGTGTCCTAATAAATCTTTGCATTCTCCTACTCTCTGTCTCAATAAGTTCTCTAACCTGTGACTCCCAAATCCACAACAGTAACATCTGCCCTCCCATTGACTGAACAGTCAGTGGAAGTCAAGGCTGTGACCCTCCAGCCAATCCCAGGACAGTGTCTGACAAAACGTAGAACAGATCAAATGAGGGTCCAAGCTGAATCCAGATGAAGCATGAGCCTTCCTGAACTCTGAACAGGCAAGAGGGGGCTGTTTGCTGATCTGCAGGGAGAGGAACAGGGGTAGGGTGGGGGCCAGGAACCTGGGCCAGCAGGAGGAAGTCTGAGGGGACAAAGACAGAAGGTGGCCTTAAGGGCTTCCTTCCTCCTGGGTGTAGCAAGGACAGAAGCAAATTCCTCAGCCTGGTGCCAGGTCTCATTTTGCTTCCCACCTTCTACATGGCCTGAGCTACCAATCTCCCTTCCCACAAGACAGCCCTTTCCCAGGCCTAACTGTAACTGCAGTCCCTGAGCTTCATGAGGTGCGGAAGAGCTGGGGACAACCTGGAGCCAGCTTCCCTCCCTGTCCGCAGGGAGTCTGGCAGCTTCCAGGTGAGGTTTCCTTTCCATAGCAACCCAGATCCCTGATGCATCTGATCTCCCCTCCCTGGTCTTCTGGAGTATGTATCCCTCTAGGGGAGCAGACTCCGCATCATGGGGCAGTGGGTTAGAAAGGAGATGAGTGGCCAGCAACTTCTCCCAGCCTGTTTCTTCATCTGTAAAAGGGACACATTAGAAACCCATGAAACTCTGCCTACCACATGTAATGGGCCTTAAACCAGTGAGGAAGGGCTGGCAGAATGGCTTAAGTGGTAGAGCGCCTGCCTAGCAAGCCCAGTAAGTGTGAGGCCCCGAGTTCAAACCCCAGTACTGCCACAAAAAACCCAAAACAAAACAATAAGGAAGCTCGGTGTGGTGGTGCGCACCTATAATCTCAACACTTTCGATGCTGAAGCAGGAGAATCAAGAGTTTGAAGCCAGCCTGGACAACATAGTGAAACCTGTCTCAAAAAAAAAACAAACAAAAAACAGTAAGGCCTGAGTGGGGCAAAGTGTACACTCAGTGGAGGTCAGGGATGTGACCTCATGCCTCTGACCAGGGCAGTGCCTGACAACCACGGACAACAGGTCACACCAGAGAGTTCCTAGCTTGCGTTCCTATCTTAGCATCCCCTAAAAGGAGCAGCTTGTTGTGTAAAGAATTCCGTGCTTGGTTAAAATGAATGCAACATCACTAAGAGAACCAGGCACGTGGCTGGGCATGGCAGTTCAAGACTATAATCCTAGTTACTTGGGAGGCAAAGTTTAGGATTGCAGTTTGAGGTCAAACAGGGCGAAAAGTTCACCAGACCCCCATGTCAATCAACCACTGGATGCAGGGAAACATAAATAGGAGATCGCTGTGCAGGCAGGCCCTTACTGGGCATAAAAGAAGACCCTATCTCAAAAATAACCAATGCAAAAAGAGCTGGGAGGTGGTTTAAGTGGTAGGTAGAGCACCTGCCTAGCAAGCCAGGGCCCTGAATTCAAACCCAGTACCAACCGCCAGAAACAAAACAAAACAAAACCAAAAACCCCAAAATGAACCAGAAATAAAAATAGAAAAACTAATAACAGCTGAAAGTCAGAGGTTCCTATACGCTTAGAAAGGTCACTCCAACCTTCCCAGGTATCTCTGGACCGTCACAACCACTTGGGCCAGAGAAACCGTGTCCACTGCGGTTAATTTTACCTGAGAAGTTGGGGTCACAGGTGAAATACACTCCCAACCTGGAGTGTATTTCTCTCTAAGGTGGAGAAACTGGAAGCATGGAGCTGGTGACTGAAGATACAGCCCCAAGGCCTCAAGCTCGGGGGCGAGGGGTTTTGGGGGGGGCACACCTCCTGCAGGATGTGCCACGTGACCCGTTCAGTGTGGTTAGAGGTCGGACAACCGGTGCCTGCTACGAGCCTTCCCGACCACGCTGAGCTGAAGGGGGGCTCGGAGGTGGCGATGGACACATGACAAAGCAAAGGAGGCGGGGGGCAGGACCTTTAAGGACAGGCAGAGGGTCCCCCATTCAAGGCTCGCGGGCTCCCGGCACGCGAGTCCAAAACCACGTGCTGGGGGAGTGTCTCGGACCGGCCAGCGGCGCAGCCAATGGCGCGGCGCTGCGGGCGCGCGGGAGCCGGGCGAAGCCGCTGGAGGGGTTGGGGCGCGCGATTCTGTGGCTCACTCACCTGGGGCTGGGAGTGAGGTCCTGTTATGGGTCGGGGCGGCCTCTAGGCCTAGTCCGAGAGTGAACAGCAGCCGCAGCGCCAGGCCCAGGGCCGCTGCCCGCCGTGCTCCGCCCCGCGCCATCCAGCCGCTAGTCACACCACCCAAACCTCGGCGCCCGTCGCACGCCGTCCAAGCCTCGCGTTTGTTTCTGCGCATGCGCGTGCGCCTGCAGGAGAGGGGTGAGGGGGCGGGGCCTGAACCCCTCGCTCCCGCTGGGCGCCCAGGGCTACGCGTACCGTAAATGCCAGAATACAAGAGAACCCAAACCTTGCAGCCTTCCCCTGCTTTTCCCAGTGGCGAAGTCTGTTGAAAGGAAACGGAGCCAACGTGAAGTTCAGAAACTTCTGGGGATGTAAATGAACTCAGTGTCCACACTTCGCGTTCCACAAGTATACTTGCCGCAGAGGTTACTGCCTAATGAGTGTATCTGATATGACCGCCACACCCTTCATGCACTCCCTGTCCCTTCTTCTGCCCCCTTTGGTGCCACCGCCAGGTTTTATATTTTGTTTACTTATTTTGGTTAATTGCGTGATTCCCTACTAGAATACCAGCTCTAGGAGGGTGTGGATGCCGTGTTCCTCATTGCTCTGCCCTCTATACACCTCTCTCTCTCCTCTCGCCCTTTCTCCCTTGCTTCCTCTCCCTCTCTCTGGTGGGACTAGAGTTTGAACTCAGGGTTTGACACTTACAAAGCAGGCACTCTACCGCTTGAGCCACACTCCAGTCCATTTTGCTCTGGTTATTTTGGAAATGGGATCTCGAGAACTATTTGCCCTAGCTGGCCTCAAACCGTGATTCTCCTGAACTCAGTCTCCCAAATAGCTAGAATTACAGGTGTGAACCACTGGTGCCTGATCAGGAGTCTAGATTTTCACAGAAAGAGTTTTATTTGCAGATTGATGAAGGGCTTTTTTTTTTTTTTTTTTCCGGTACTGAGGTTTGACAAGGCATTGTGCAATGTCTACCACATTAGCCAATGGCTGGAGAGCTGTTTTTGCTTTAGTTCATTTTTCAGATACGGTCTTGCAGACCCATCTCAGACCACTATCTTCCTATGTCCATCTTCCGGGTAGCTGGGATTACAGACATGTACTAACACACCAGGCTTGGGTTTTGTTTTGTGGTATTGGGGCTCCAACTCAGGGCCTACACCTTGAGCCACTCCTCCAGTCCTTTTTTGTGAAGATTTTTCGAGTTAGGGTCTCATGAACTATTTGCCCAGGCTGGCTTTGAACCGTCATCCTCCTGATCTCTGCCTCCTGAGTAGCTAGGTTTACAGGTGTGAGTCTCCGGTGCCTGACCCAGGCTTGTTTTTTGAGATGGGGGTATGGAGAAGACCAGAGCTGACCTCAAGTCACGATCAAAGCCTCCAAAGTGGCTGGGATTACAAGCAACTACACCCAGCCTTGTGCTTCACTATTTGCAAAGGTTAGGGGTATTGCTTTTTGGAGTGTATTTTTTTTTTCATAAGTCTCCTAAATTCCTAGGCAACAATGCTCAGATTGAAGACAGACAGATGAAAAGGGTGGTAAATAGGACCACCTAGAAAAAGGGAGGGGAGTACCCTGCTGTTGAGGATGAGAGCTTGCTGAGGGAGGTCTGGGGATCCAGGAATGGAAGCTGAAGGAGCTGTAGATTCACACAGGGCAGTGGAGTGCCAGCTCAGTGGCCATTGGTTCAGAGCCAAATGAACGATTCAAGAATTGCTCTGTTATTCACAATAGCCAAGTTGTGGAATCAGCCAAGATGCCCCACTACTGACGAATGGATCAAGAAAATGTGGTATTTATACACAATGGAGTTCTACTCAGCCATGAAGAATGAAATGTTATCATAAATGGGTGGAACTGGAGAACATTCTGAGCGAGGTTAGCCAGGCTTGGAAGACAAAAAATTGTATGTTCTCCCTCATATGCGGACTTTAGATCTAGGACAAATACAGCAATGTGGTTGGACTTGGGTCACAAGACAAGGGGAGAGCGCACACAGGAGGAATGGGGATAGATAAGAAACCCAAAACATGATAGTATTTGATGTCTCCACTACAGAGGAACTAATACAGAAACCTTAAAGCGACAGAGGTCAATATGAGGAGGATCAGGAACCAGTGTAAAGATCAGTTAGAGATGAATCAACTTGGGATGTAACACATTTGTACATGGAAGCAATGCTAGGAATCTCTCTGTATAGCTATCCTTATCTCAACTAGCAAAAATGCTTTTGTCTTTCTTATTATTGCTTATACTTTCTCTTCAACAAAAGTAGAGATAAAGGCACCCCACCCTGGAAGCGAGGGGCGGTGGGGGAGAGAGGAAGGGGGCAGGGATGGGGGGGAGAAATGGCCCAAAGAACAAAAAAAAAAAATTGTTCTGCAAGATGACCCCACAGATTTGCACCAGGAACATGCCAAAATCAAGGATACAGAGTTCACAACAGTGAATGAGCCCAGATGGTGGGTGTGCACCATTCAGAACCGTTCCCCCCCACCATGGAGTGCTCAGGTCAGACCTCTCCCCCATCCCATTCCCACATCAAATTTCAAGTCAGGGTAACTTTATTCAGATACCTTCAATGTCACATCTTGCCCAGGACCTCTCAAAGCTGTGTTGCCCTCCTAGTGGCCTCTGCACACCATGCCTAGCCTTCCTCTCCCTGATGATCTTTTTGTTGAATATAATTCATCTTCTGTCCCAACCAAAGTCTCACCTCCTCCAGAAGCCTGTACTGCAGCACTTTTAACACCCACTTTCACTCACTACCTGGGACTGCTCTCAGCCTCCAAGGGCAACAGTCTTGATGCTCTCTTGGCACTCAGCAGGGTCTTTGGCACATACTGAAGGGTTACAGGGTTGGTCCATGACAACCCCATCCCCCAATCCAGGCCACCTCAGCAGCCACTCTTATCCCTTCTGCCAGCTTCCTGGGCTAATTGGGCCTCACCCCATAGGCTACAAGCATAATGGTTTCCAGGTGTCCCAGGTGAGCCTTGCTGTTCTGTGTTCACTGCGGAGATGTAGAATGGCTCAGATCAAGCAAGGCCCTGAGTGGAAAAGCGCTGGTGAATGTCCATGTGAGCAACGGCTGGGAGCTCTCCAGCGAGCTGTCTCCTGTGCACAATCATCTTCCGCAGGCCTTCGTGTTCAACACTCCCCAACACCCAAGGGTCCTGGAACCCAACCTCCCAAGCAAGAGGGGTCATTCATTCCCACCACTTTCAGCCCAGGGCCAAGCCATCAGCCAAGGAATATTGGTTATCTCTGGGTCTCTTGCACCATATTATCTGTCTTTGCACCCAGAGACAGCATGTCACCATGGAGCTCAGGAAACACCATACCTCTCCCACCACTGGAACACTGACAGGAAGCTCAGCATCAACCTCAACACAAAATGCGAGTAAGCTGGGGGTGGGGTTGGGGAGGTCACTTACAACAGTAAAAATAAGGGGCCGGCAGAGTGGCTCAAGTGGTAGAACGCCTGCCTAGCAAGCATGAGGCCCTGAGTTCCAACCCCAATGCCACCAAAAGAATAAAGTAAAAATGGCAGGCCAGGCAAGCTGGTCCATGGCTGTAGTCTCAAGTAGGCAAGAGGCAGAGGCAGAATCCTGGTCCTGGGCAAAAAGACCCTATCTGAAAAATAAACTAAAGTAAAAAGAATGGGGGCATGGCTCAACTGGTAGAGCATTTGTTTATCAAGTGTGAGGCTCTGAGTTCAATCCTCAGTACCATCAAATAAAAAGAAAAGTAAAAACAGGAGACTGGGCATCTGTAGTCCCAGCTACTGTGAAGTCTGAGGCAGAGGGTTCACTTGAGCCCAGGAGTGCAGCATAGTGAGACCCCTATTTTTTTTTTTTTTTTTTTTTTTACTTTTAAAAAGGTAACACAGAAGCAATATGGAACTCCATTATTTATCATAAATTAGGTCACATTCTCCCCAAGGAGGAAAAGCAGTCAGGTGGCACTGAGGACATAGCCAGGTGGCCTGGGGCACAGTGTCACAGATATGGCTGGTCCTTGGATAGCTCCCACTTCCTCATAGGAGGAGCAGGTGTCACGGCCTTCTTCTCAGTAGCTGTCACAGCTGAGCTGAAAGAAGGAAGACAGACTTCTGTTAGGACAAGGTCTCCAGAAAACAGTGCAGAAGGACCCGAAAGACGTCAGGAGGTGTCTCACCTCTCCTCCGGTCCACTCCCTTACCAAATTTCATGTCAGGTTAGTAACTTTATTCAGGCATCTTCAATGTTACACCTTCTATGGCACCTCTGGAAGCCCTCTGCGTTGCCCTCCTAGTGGCCTCTGCACATTGTGCCCAGCCTCCCTTTCCCTCCTGACCTTTTTGCTCAATCTGATTGGTCCTTTTGTTCAAACAATCCCTCTTATAGTATAAACGTGCCTGCTGGGACTGTCTGGTTGGAGAGCAGAGAGATGTTGCAGAACCCAAAGCCCTCTAATGAGGTCCCTCAGAGGGCCAGCTGATGCCGCCCAAACCCACATGGACCCCCAGTTAGCCTGCCCTAGCTTGCAGGCCCAGAACCTGGCCACGAGGAGCTAGGCTCCTTCTTCCCCACTTTAGTCCAGGGGTAGACAAGCACCCACCCACCCATTCTTGCTACCCCATAACAGGATGCTGGGTGACAGGTGTCCCTTGGTCTTCTTTCCTGAAGTACCGGGCTCTGCACAACTAGTACATGACAGGTACTGCATGCTGCACAGGGCTAGTGAGGCCCCGCCCATGCTAGTGGGCCTGAGTCACTGTGCAATTGCAAAATACATGTGCCTGTCGTTCCAGCTACCTGGGAGGCTGAGGCAAAAGAATCACTTGAGCCCAGAAGCTCTGGGCCAGCCTGAGCAACACAGTGAGACCTATCTCTTAAAAAAAGAAAAAAAAAAGGTTGGGGAGCGGGATGTGGCTCAAATAGTAAAGTACCTGCCTACCAAGGGAGAGGCTCTGAGTTCAACCTCCAGTACCACCAAAAAAATAGAAGAAAAATTTAAAAAAAGAGGGCTGGCAGAATGGCCCAAGTGATAGAACGCCTGTCTAGCAAGCAAGAGGTCCTGAGTTCAAACCCCAGTACCACCAAAAAAAAAAAAAGGAACAAAGATAAGAGAACTACTTTTCAGTCCACCGTTGACCAAGGGGAGCCCCAAAGAGGCATCACACTAGCAAATCCAGGGCATTCACCCTCCCTCTCCCTGCCACTCTGAGCCCCTGGGGCCTCTGGCTGGGGAGGCTCAGACACACTATAAGCCAGAAAGGAACAGAGGCCAAGAGGGCAGGACTACGGAGGAGGCGGTGGGGGAGTGGGGAGACACAGAAGGCTGCCTCACTCTGTGATAGCCACACTCTGGCACTGGCCTCCAGAAAATCAGAAAGTGACAAGGACCATCACTGAGTCCTGCCTGGCCTCATCACCTGACAGATCTCACACTGCAAACCTACCACCTCCATTTCACCAATAAAGAAACTAAAGCCCTTGAAGGCTGAGGACCATACACTGGGTCGGCTTTAGGAGCCCACACACCACTCGGGCACTGGGCAAACAGATTTGAAATCCTGCTTTAGCTGCCTGCTAACTGTGTGACCCAGGCCAGTCACTTGGCTTCTATCTAACTGACAGAGTTATCAGGTGCCATGGACTCTGTGCTACCTGCTCTCTAAGCACTCACACACATTAATCAACTCTCTGAGGCGGAGACATAGTCAAAAGACATAATCATGAAGGGCGCCGGTGGCTCACGCCTGTAACCCCATTTACTCAGAGGCAGAGATCAGGAGGATCAAGGTTTGAAGTCAGCCCAGGTAAATAGTTTGAGAGACCCTATCTTGAAAAAACCCTTCGCAAAAAAAAGGCTGGGAGTAGCTCAAGGTATGGCCCTGAGTTCAAACCCCAGTACCAAAAAAAAAAAAAGACAAACACGTTTACTCTACACTTAATTGCCTTTGATTTGAGATGCTAGAACTGGGCAACATCTCATTCTAAAAAACAGAATGGGTGTCCTGATAAATTAGGCACAGGAGGTTGGTTTTACAGATGGAAAGGGCTGAAGAAAGCAGAAACCAAGGACTGGAACACAAATCAAATGGTAGACCACCTGCCTAGCAATTGTGAGGTTCTGAGTTCAAAACCCAATACTACCAAAGGGGGAAAATAAAAGAAAGAAAAGAACGGAGAAGCCAAATAAAAATCAGACTGGTCATTTCATTTACTTTCCTTGCAAAGGCTGAAGCTGAGGGAAGTTCTTTATTGGACCAGACAAAACTGGCTTGCTCACCTGAATTCAAGGCTGGGCTGGTAGAGTGGCTCAAGTGGTAAGAGCGCCTGCCTATCAAGTGTGAGGCTCAGCTCAAACCCCAGTGCCACCAAAAAAAAAAAAAAAAAAAATCAGAAAAACAAAAAATAATATCTGAATTCTCCGAGGTCAGACAAACAACTCCGTGTCACTTGGTGGCACAGAACTTCTACAAAAGTAACTGTTTTGACTTTGTCTGCTGGGCCTAGTGCAGGAGCTCAGTCCACACCAATGGCTCCCTATAAACCATGGAATACTATTAGTGTCCCCATTTAATTAAGAGAAGGTGCCCAAAGCCAGGAACCAAACTGGGATTTTTCTTTCAACTTTTTTTGTTCAGGTGGGGTCTCATTATGTTACCAAGGCTGACCTTGAATTTCTGGGCTTAAGTGATCCTCCTGCCTCAGTCTCCAGAGTAGCTGGATTAAAGGCATGCAATATCCAGCCTGGCTTATCAAACTGGATTTTGAGGGGCCCAAGGTTTATAATTTTTTTTTAAGAATACAAAATTAGCTGGGGGCCAGTGGCTCACGCCTATAATCCTAGCTACTCAGGAGGCAGAGATCAGAAGGATTGAGATTTGAAGCCAGGTAGGGCTCAAGGTGAAGGCCCTGAGTTCAAGCCCCATTACTGCAAAAAAAAAAAAAAAAAAAAAAAAATATATAAGGGCTAGTGGACTAGTTCAGGTAGTAGAGTGCCTCCTACAAGCCCCGAGGCCCTGAGTTCCAGCCCCAGTACTGCCAAAAAAAAGAATACAAAATTATACCCAGGCGCTGGTGGCTCGCACCTGTAATCCTAGGTACTCAGGATCAGAGAGCAGGAGGATCTCGGGATGTAGCTCAGTGGCAGGAGTGCTTGTATAGCATGCAAGAGGTGAAGTTCAATTCTCAGCATTACTACCAAGAGAACAAAATTATGCTGGGCATGGTGCTCAGGCCTATAATCCCAGCATTTGGGAGGTAGGAGGATCACAAGTTGGAGGCCAGCCTGGGCTACATGGCAAGACCCTATCTCAAAAAAAAAAAAAGAAAGTAATGTCTGGACTTTCTAGGACCCTTGAAGGGACCTTGGACTTCATCTGAGCACTAACTTCTCCTCTGGGCTAAGCAGGGTTAAATGAGCTCTGAGATGAAAAACCCCTGGCAGCAAAGTCCCTAATTCAGTCAATGGTTGATGGGTGATGAAGATGGAACCCAGGGCCACGCCCACATTAAGCAAGTGCTCTACCACTTAGCTACACTCCCAATTGGAAATGGGACTTTTTTTGTGGGGAGTGGGTTTGGGGTTTGAATTTAGGTCTTCACACTTGCAAAACAGGTGCTCTATGACTTGAGCCATCTCCAGTCCATTTTGCTCTGGTTATTTTTGGAGGTGGGGTCTCTCAAACTATTTGCCTGGGCTGGCCTTGAACCATGATCCTCTCAATCTTGGCCCCGAAGCAGCTAGAATTACAGGCGTGAGCCACCAGCACCCAACTCTTTTTTTTTTGAGACAGGGTCTCACTATGTAGCCCAGGATGCCCTCAAACACGGGATCCTCCTGCTGGGATTACAGGCATGCACCACCACACCTGGCTGATTGATATAATTGCTCTTGAAAAGCACCTTTCCTCCAGCAGGAGAGGAAGGACAAGCAGCAGGAGGGAACATTGTAGGGCTCCTGACAAACATCATTGGATGTCCTCACCTCTCTGCAGTTTTTCCTGACACCAGCACCTTCCGTGAGGACATGATGATCGAGGGGGGCACCATTTCCCGGCGGCCATCACGAGTACAGTAGTAATTGTTGGAGAGCTTGTGACTGGGGCCCACAGGGAGTTTGGGAGGAGGCTGAGTCCTGAGGAAAAAGAACATTGGCACTGAAGCAAACCAAGGGTCCCTCTCACTGTTCCAACTTATTTGCAAGACTTGGGGTCTGCAGCCTCAGAGATGGACTGCAGGCCACAGACCTAGAAGCAGGTAGCAAATACTACTCTGGATACAAAGTCAGACTGAGGAGGTCTGTCCCCCTCCATGTCTCAAATGTTGTAGGTATAAAAGGTACTTTGTGAAGCTTCCAGAGCAGGGGGAGCCTAGACATGTTCCCATCCCCAGTGCACAGATGAATTTGTCACCTGACCTCACCTCCACCTGTTCTCACCAGGTATTCAGGAAATTAGAAGGCCAGAGTGCTAGGCTGTGATCACCATTTATCCAGCAGCTAACAGTTCATAAACACTTGGGTAGCAGCCCCAGATTATGCCTCTTTTATCACCAAAGGTTGAGCTATGGAAAGCCAGAGTTTCCTGTTATGTCAGGAACATTTTGAGGAACCCTGCTGGGATCAAGGCTTATTACTCAAAGAACACCTTGCCCTTGGAGCCTGTCCAGATCTCTGTTTTTCCTGCCACCATGTGGTCTGACGCCAGAACTCCCTACAGCCAGAGCTGCTTTGGCTAAACCCTGGGTTGAATTTACCAGAAGCCTGATTCCCTAAAAGGAAATGCTGAATTCCAAGCAAAAGAGGAGCTTCCCAGTGACAAATAGGGAAAGAGTAGAAAAGGTGGGGGAAAAAAAAAAATCATTAAATAATATCTAGTTTTTATTTAGCCACATTGTTTTAAAAAAAAATTATCTGGTAACTTTGCCACAATTCAAGTTTTTTTCTAAACAACTGATAACGTCTTTTATTTTTATTTATTTGGGTGCAGTACTGGGGTATGAACTAAGGGCCTCGAGCTTGCCAGGCAGGTGCTCTACCATTCGAACCATGCTTCCAGCCCTTTTTGCTTTATTTTTCAAATAGGGTCTCACATTTATGTCTGAGCTGGCCTGGACCAGTATCCTCTTATTTACACTAGCTGTGATGACAGGCGACAGGCTCATGCCACCACACCCAGCCATTACTGGTTTAGGTAGGACCTCAAGAACTTTTTGCCTGGGCTGGCCTGGAACTGTGAGCCTTCTGATCTTCATCTCCCAAGTAGCTAGGATGATAGGCTTGAGGCACTAAGTCCCGCTGACAGCCATTGTATTTTAAAAATGAGAGATACAGCTAGGCATGGTGGTGCACACCTGTAGTCCCAGCACTTAGGAGGCTAAGGGAAGAGGATGGCAAGTTCAAAGGCAGCCTGGGCTACATAACAAGTTCCAGGCTAGCCTTAGCTACTTAGTGAGCCCCTCTATCTACAAACAAAAGACAGGGAGAGAGGCGGGAGAGAGGGGAGAGGAGAACGGAGGGGAAGAGGATAGAAAACTTGATATAAATAAGATTTTAAAATGACACATGGCCAGGCGCTGGTGGCTCATGTCTGTAATCCTAGCTACTCAAGAGGCAGAGATCAGGAGGATTGAGGTTTGAACCCAGCATGGGCAAATAGTTCAGTGAGACCCTATCTCGAAAAACCCTTCACAAAAATAGGGCTGGTGGAGTGGCCTAAGTTGAAGGTCCTGAGTTCAATCCCCAGTACCTCAAAAAAAACCACGACCCACATGGGGGCTGGTGGAGTGGTAGAGTGCTTGCCAAGCAATCATGAGGCTCTGAGTTCAAACCCCTGTACCATCAAAAATAATAATTATAATAAAAGAAATAAATTTAAGTGACAGGTAATATATTATGTGGAAGTTGGAATTTGCCTAAGGAATATAGATATGACCCTCTATGTATCAGGCCATAGCTTTGAGCACCTATGTTCAGAATGGTGAAAAGAACCAGTTGCCCAATGCCAAGGCCCAAATGAAACACCACAGGGTGCCATTATCTTAAAGAAACTGAAAAATTGCCAGGTGGCTCACGCCTGTGATCCTAGCTACTCAGGAGGCAGAGATCAGGAGGATCCCGGTTTGAAGCCAGGTAGGGCAAATAATTCAAGAGACCATATCTTGAAAAAATCCTTCACAACAAAGGGTTGGTGGAGTGGCTCAAGGTGTAGACCCTGAGTTCAAAGCCCAGTGCCACAAAAAGAGACTGAAAAATCATTGCACAAAGTCATTTTCTTAACTGGCCCAGCAATTGCCCTGGTAGAAAAGAAATTCAATTCTTTGTAGTTGAAATTAATCACAATATACAGCATTCACATAAGTTTGGGTATTTCAGCACTATTTTTCTTCCTTTCTTGATAACCTTCAATGACTACCTTACCCCTGTGACTTCACATACCACTATTCCTTCCCTCACTGTGTTCCAGCCACACTGGCCTCCTTCTTACTTCAGGTTCTGTGCAGCCTCACAACCTCAGCACTTGCTGTCTCCTCTGCCTGCTATGCTTTTTCAATAGTTACTCTTTGACTTCTTCCCATGATCAAGTGACTCAAATGTCAATCCCAGAAAAGAGACCTTTCCAATCACCTGATCTCAGCCATGTTCCAGTTTACCCTCATTCACTTTGTCTTCAAAACATTGCAGAAAAAAAAGCCAGGTGTTGGTGTGTAATCCCAGCATACAGGAGGCTAAGACAAGAGGATCTGGAATTTGAGGCTACATAGGGACACCCCGTCTCAGGAGAAAAGTCTAAAACAGTGGTACTTGCTATGTTCGTTTCCCTACAATGTTTCTCTCTCCCAGGTGAGCTCCATGAAAGGAATGAGAATAAACGGCTGGTGGACTGGCTCAAGTGATAGCATGCCTGCCTAACAAGGGTAAGGCCCAGAGTTCAAATCCCAGTACCGCCAACACTAAACCTTTTAAATAAAAAAATGAAGAACTTTTCTTCAAGACTGAGGACATACCAAGGACTTGTAAATAATAAGTATGTAAATGCTTGAAATGAGGACACTTTAGGGTTCAACCCCTGCTGTCACTTTCTAGCTTTGAAATGACTGTAAAGGGATAGGGTGTGGTTCAAGTGGTTGAGTGCCTACCTACCTACCTACCAAGCGCGAGGGCCTGAGTTCAATCCCCAGTAACACCAAAAAGGAAAAAGAATGATGGTAAGCAAGATTTAGTTTCTTTGGGTCTCTTATTTTTTCATCAGTAGTTTGGGTATGAAACACTCAACTGGCAAGACCACACTTAAGACTGCAAATCTATTCCTAATTCCAACCCAGAATGCACGCCCAACCTAGCTGGTACACAGAGAGTCCAGCGAAGTTGAAGTCCGATTTCTACCTCCACAGCCTGGCAGGCGACTGGAGGTAGGATCTCTGTCCAGTGCTCCAAGGGTCTAAAGGAACACTCGTTGTTTTTGGTGAAGGAAAAACCCAATCGGGGCTGGGCAGCGAGCGGGGCCTGCTCACCGCTTGGCGATCTCCTGGTAGCGCAGCTGCAGCTTCGCCTGCAGGTCTTGCTGTGGGAGGAGGAGAGGGGAGGTCAGCCTGCGGGACACTGCAGGAGAGAAGGCGTGGGAACAGGGATGGCCGAGGATGAGCAGATGAAGGAAAGGCAGGGGACACACAGTCAGGATAGGAATATGGGCCCTGAGGGTGAAGAGGCAAGCTAGGGTCAGGAGATTCAGAGCTAAGGTAGGAAGCCGGAGGGCGGGGGGGAGGGCGAGAAGGACGGGACAAGTGAATCAGGAACGGAGAGGTCACAATTGGAGAATCCCAGAGATTCTCCGGGCTAAGCGAGGGTCCGATTTAGGAGGGTGAAGAGTAACGGGAGCGGGTTCGGGGGGCACGGAGCCCACATCTTCCCCAACTTGGCCCTGCCCGCTCCTCGCACCCCTGATGCCCAGTTCCGAAGCCTCTGGATAATGCGAGTAGCGGACGCCATCTTCCGTCAATCCCGAAGGGCTTGACGTCTCTCCTGCGGGGATTGCTGGGAAGCGCACGTGTGGTATCGCGAGAGCACTAGTGGGCGTGGCTAGAGCGTCGTATAAATAGGTCTCGTCGAAACACGTGACTCCTCTCCGTCAGACCGCCGCCGAGCCGCCATCATGGACACGAGCCGTGTGCAGCCCATTAAGTTGGCCAGGGTGAGTTGGAGGACCGATTTTGAGCGCCGGGGAAGGAGGGAGAGGGTACAAAAGCCGAGTACGCCAGGTCTGACTTTAGCTTCTTTCCTCCAGGTTACCAAAGTGTTGGGCAGGACCGGGTCCCAGGGTCAGTGCACGCAGGTGAGCGAGTGGGGGCGCCCCGATGACTTTCTGGGGTCTGAGCCCTGCTAAAGGCCTGTTTCGTGCCCCAAGCCCTGCCAGAGGCATCTGAAAACGGATGTTCTCTTTATCCACGGGCTTCCACCCCTCCCCAAGTCTCTGCCAGCTAGTCCGAACAGCTCATTCAGTTGAGCTCATATCTTCCCCATTAAGTGTCTCGGATCCGGTCCCGACAGAGCCTCTGAATCCATATCGGCCCACCCCATATGGTGACTAACAGCCATCCGCCCTAACTACTTCCTGCCCTCCGGGTGGGCCGTAGGTTCGCGTGGAATTTATGGACGACACGAGCCGTTCTATCATCCGTAACGTGAAAGGCCCCGTGCGCGAGGGCGACGTGCTCACCCTGTTGGAGTCGGAGCGAGAGGCCCGGAGGTTGCGCTGAAACTTGCTCCTGGTGGGTACCGAGAGGTGGCTCCTGTTGGACCTTTGGCTAAGTGCGTGGGTGAGGGGATCTTGGGAGAACGAAAGCAGAGACTGGCTGAAAGGATTCTGCCAGTTGTTGGGGAACCTGTGCATCTCACGCTTGGGTTTGTTTACAGGGTCCTAGATACCGACCGCTTGGCCCACGGGATGACCTGCAACTCTTAAATAAAGCGTTTGTATTGTATGTAAACTTTGGAGGTTTTTTGTTTGTTTTGGGGGGGGCGGTTGGCCGTACTGGGGTTTGAACTCAGAGCCTCATACTTGTTAGGGTGGCAGGTGCTCTTACCACTTGGGCCATTCTACCAGCCCTTCTTTGTGATGAGTTTTTTCGAGACAGGGTCTCGAGAACTATTTGCCCAGGCTGGCTTCAAACAGTGAACCTCCCAAGAAGCCACAATTACAGGTGTAAACTCTGGTTCTTCTTTGGGTTGTCTGGCTAGGATTTCTCTATGCCCTTTGCCTAAGTGGTTACCTACCTCTGCACTCTGGAAGCTTTAAGGGGTGTGTTCCCACTCCCGCTCTTCCCCAGACAAAACTCAAGCTTAGTAGAAGTTTTTTATTAGAAAAGAACTTTATAGGTTGGTGAGCCCGGGGGTTATGTGGCTCCTTGGGCCCATTTCACCTCAGTGGGTTCAAGGTGAGCTCCTTCCCTGACGCTGAACCATCTCAGCTGAAGTAGCGCTTTTCTGGAACTGCTTGAGCATCTGGACAGAGCACCCTGGCCCCTGCTCTGACCCAGAGGCTGAAGTGGGGAAAAAGAAGAATCTTGAGTCCAAGTCTGGTGTCCTCTCACTGAGGCTGAGAGTCCCCTGTATTGTCACTGCATCTTCCGTCACCAAGCAAGGCTGTGGGAAACTCTGGGGGTAAATGGCTCTAGAAAGAAGGGAAGAGGTCTTGTTGCAGTTTTCCTCTGGAAGTTAGGGGACTTTCACCACCTCAGCTTAAGGATGTGCCATCTGGCAGAGGCCCCTCTGGTTATTCAAGGAGAAGCCCTACCCTTTCCTGGTTTGGAAGAGGGACATGGCTTCCATTCCCACATCTCTACAGTGGGGTAAGTTTGGGGTGGACAGGTGGGTTAGATGAGTTTGGTGAAAGTACTGAGAACTGCCTGGCACTTGCCATCTGGTATGACCTCTACTCTTTGGGTGTGTTTTGTACCCAGACCTGGAGTTCTTGAGTTTGGGGAACCTGTATCTCTTCCCTCTCCCTGCCTACATCAAACGGTTTACTTTCCCTTTGATAGGATCCTGCTAGGGGCAAGTAGCAGGAGCTCCCCCAGCCTACTTTTCATGTGTGTGACCTTAACCAAGTTACTTCCTCTTTTAGGGCCTTAGTCTTATGAACTGGAGGTATATCTACTTCAAAAGAGGTTTTGCAGGTTAAACAACAATCCTAGCCATGTAGGAAAATTCAGACGGGTTCTCCCCGGAAGAGAGAGGTCTAAGCCTCTCTCCCCAAATGTGACTTGCAGCTGGGATGGTCTATTTCTTGGGGCCACACTCACCTGAGAGTCAGGTTCGCTCAAGCTCAGGTGGGCATGCAGCAGAGTGGCCACCTCATCCTGCTCGGCCTCCAGAGCAATGGCCAGTGCACTGGTGCCCTCCTAAGGAATGGCAGGATGTCAGTCCTTGAGCCACAGATGATGGGCACACAGGACCCTCTGCCTGCCTGCCCCACGTTAGTTGCTCACATTGTCCAGGATGGCAGGGTCGCAGCCTGGCTGGGCCAGCAACAATCGAACAGTATCCAGTCGCCCATACTCGCTGGCACACATCAGCGCTGTGGCCCCATCTGCATCCTGAGCATTCACGTCAGCCCCATTCTCCAGCAGAGCTGCCACCATGTCCTGGCGACCATGGCTTATGGCCAGCATGAGAGCTGTCTGTCCTGTCTGGGAAACAGGGAAGATGGGCTTGATTCCCCAAGTAGAAAATGACCCTCCTCAACTTAGCTGGAGTAGGAGTGTCCACAGACCTGGCTAGCCTTGGCATTGACATCACCCATGCTGAAGAGTCTCTGAACCACAGCCATGTCCTCCTCCTCCCGCCCCAGAGAGGCAAGTGCAGCCAACATAAGTGCAGAGTAGCCAGCTCGATTCTGATGGTTGACCTCACAGACCCCTGAGAGAGAAACGGACTGGTCACTCCAAGCCTTGGTATTATTTTGGGGGAAGGGGGAACAGGGTTTAAGCTCAGGGCTTTGGGCTTTCGAAGCACGTGCTCTACTGCTTGAGCCACACCTCCAGTCCATTTTGCTCTGGTTTTTTGGAGATGGGGTCTGACAAACTATTTGTCTCAGCTGGCCTCTGGAAAACCATAAGCCATGTAGCTGGGATTAAGTCATTGGTGCTGCCTTAAGGCCCATTTTTTAAGACTAACATGCTTCCTGTGCCCTCTGCTGCAGTGCTCCTCTCTTGCCTCAGGGTTTTGCTCAAATCTCACCTCAGCTAAGACTTCGCTGGCTCCCTACTTCAGACTGGTCAGGCTGTTTCAGGACTTGGAACAATATACCTGGCACACAGTAGGTGCTTGATAAGCATCTGTTGGCTGAGAAGATTCCTCTTATTTCCACAGCTGCCACCTACCATTGTTGCTTCCCTAGAGAAATGTACCACCTGCCACCCTGATCTCCAAATATACCCCAGTTTCCATACAGCAGCCAGAAGCAGCCCAGTCACCTGCCTATTTAAACCCCTGTTATCCTCCCCAGTTCTCCCAGAATATAGACCATTACCTACAAGGCTGTGTTATTCAGCTTTGTATTACCATTCTTCTGGAATCCTCAGCTACTCCACAGCCCATGTGTGGGTTGAACCATAAAGAGGGCTGGGGACATGGCTGAAGTGGTAGAGGGCTGGTCTAGCAAGTGTGAAGCCCTGAGTTCAAATACCAGTACTGCCCCCCAACCTAAAAAAAAGGTTAAGTTGAAATCCTATCCCTCTGTACCTGTGAGTTTGCAAGAAGAGACTGAGTCAAGCAGAATGTCATGTAATGATGGAGACAGAGACAGTTAAGCTGTCAACTACCTGAGGCTAGGAGAAAGCAAATTCTCCTGTGAGCCCCCAAAAAGGAACTGACCAAGCTGTCACCTGATTCCCACTTCTGGCCTCCTGAAGTGAAAGGAAATACTCTGTTAAGCTGTTCACATGGTGATACTTTTTATGACTATTCTAGGCAACATCCTGGTTCAACCTCCAGAATTTAACGTAGTTTCTTGGGGGCTCGTTCTAATACCATCCCACTCTTCCCCACACCTATCTCTGTTGGGACCACATTCACTGCTGTGGCTGTTTTAAGCTCCATGACAGTAGAGATGGTTTGGGAGATGAGTGGGTAGAAGAAGCATATAGTGTCAGGAAGAGGGTTCCTGGGAAAAGTGACATTATGGTAAGGGCACAGTATTGATGTCAAGGTCTGGTAGTGACTTGGTAAGGCTGATGTGGAGCAGAGGTCAAAGAACTGAGAAACCCAGAGGTTGGAAGGACCATCTAGGACAGTAAAATTGGTAAGTGGGGCCAATGGTCAGCCTGTGACCCACCATCCCCTCGCTCAGTCTCTTACACAAAGGAGCTGTCTATGGGTGGTGCACCCCACCCAGGGCTGTACTGGTACCCAGTAGACTCAAATAAATGTCTGTACTCAGCCACTTTGGGTGTGTCCATCTGCTTCAGAGGAAGATGAAGCAAGAGCAAGCAGGAGGCAGGTAAGTGAGGGACAGCACCCCAGCCTGGGGGACCAGCAGTCAGAGCCCTAACCAGTGAGTTTCTGCTCTAGAGGCTGGAATTGGGGCTTAGGAATTCAGGGAGCACCAGGGCTGGAAATTCAAGGACAGGGCTTTGCAGCAATTAACTGACCTAATACGTGTTATCACAACTGCTGGGGGAAGGGAGGCGTTGCCATCCCCATTTCACAGAAAAATAAGCTAAAACTGGTGAGATTGAGTAATGCATTAAATCTCAAACCTGGGTATTCTCTTCCCCTGCAAACAGTGGAGTCAGGGCAGAGATCCGGGAGTGTGGTGGAGTCAATTTTAGGAAGAATCTTGAGGAAAGCGTAGTGGCTGGCACCGTCTGTCGGCAAGCCCTTTTATGCGTTTTTTTCCCCCATAGTTCCACAGCCTGGGTGCTCCCTGGACCTCCCCTTGAGGGTCCCCCATTCCTTGGTCTCCCATCCACCATTCCTTGGCTCTGACCCGTATCCAGCAGCAGGTTTGAGATAGCCAAGTTCCCATGGGATACACTGTAGTGCAGGGCCGTGTTCCCATTGCCATCGGCCAGGTTGACCACGTACGCCAGCAGCTCAGTTCCCATGCGTGTCACACCTCGCAGCACCCCAGCCACGGACTCAGCCTGAGAGCGCCGCTGACTGGACACTCGAAACCATTCCTGGCCCACAAGACGCGCTGCGCTCTGCCGGGATAGGGGCAAAGAAGGTGTCACGATGGTCCAAGGCAAGGTGGCAGAGGGAAGCTGTGGAGGCGGCGCGGGGAAGACCCCTTTGGTGATCCCGGCAGGGTGGAAGTCTCCTGATGGTCAGAGTAGGGAGACCATAGGAACTCAAGTAGAGGGCTGAGGCCACACCTCTTTTGGAGAGTTCCCAAGTTCTACCCTTCCGGGAAAAATCTGAGGGAGAACTTGGAGGGGAGATAGTGAGCGTTTGCTCTTGGGAGTCCAGGAGTGGGGCTGGTACTTGCATCCGTGCTTTGGGAGAACCAAGGAAAACAGCGCTGTGCTAGGGCGGAGATTCCTTTGGAAAATCTGAGCTCAGCGGAGGCCCCAGGCGAGAGGGGACCAAACTTGGAATTCGCGCTCCAGAAAACCGAACGCACTTCCCTAAGAGAGAGTGAGGGGAGGTCCCTCATGGGACCTCAGCGCCCCCACTGGCAAGGGCTCTCGCAGCACTCACGCCGTCGCGGGTGACTCCTCGGGGCCGGCTCAGCTGCCGGTGCAGCGCAATACACGCCTCTCTCAAGCGCGGACTCAGCTCGCACCTGCGGAAGGAGGCCCAGCGAGGTTCAGGAAGGATTCGGGGACAGCGGCAACCAGGAGTGCAACCGCCCCCACTCCAGACTTCTGGCGACGCTTACCTCCCCTGTGTGGCCGGTTGAGGTTCTGACTCCGCCTCAGGCTTGGGATCTCGGGTGTCCTCATCGTTGGGAAGCCCAGGGGTGCTGGAGTCGGATCTCCCGCTGCAGTCGTCCCCAGAGCCGGAAGAGCTACTCTGGGCTTCGGCGGCGCCGTCGTCGCTGTTGCTGTCGCTGGCATCCTCGCTGGACGAGCTCTCATACCTGGAGGAAGGTGGGAGGCATCTGCTAAGCCGCCCCTGTGGGCTCGTTCCGGGAGTGCTGCGAGGTGGGAAAGGCTATCCCCATTTTATTTATTTACTTAATTTTTCAGTACTGGAGTTTGAACTCAGGGCCTACACCTCGAGCCCTCCACCAGCCCTTTTGTGTAATGAGTTTTTTTGAGATAGGGTCTCGTGAAATATTGCCCAAGCTGGCTTCGAATCTCGATCCTCCTGATCGAGTAGCTAGGATTACAGGCGTGAGCCACCAGCGCCCGGCTGTCCCCATTTTATAGATGAGAAAAATGAGGATTGCCAAGACCACGCTGCAAGCAGAGGAACAGAACTGGAATTCACACCCCGTCTAGTTCCCCAAAGCTGCTGCCATGGAAAAAGGGGAAAAGCTCACTCTCCGTTGAGGACCCCAACAAACTGCAGGCTCTTGGGTCCCGGGCTAGGCTGGGCACCAGGTGTACCATCTTTCTTCTTCATAATGGACTTGAGGATGCCTGGCAGGGATCAGATGAGGGTGCTGAGTTTTGAGTAAGACAGCTGGCAGACCAGGACTCAGCTAGTGGTTGAAACTCACCCGCAGGGGCCATGGCCTGGTCTCCAGCGGTGGGTACAGATGGGGTCTCCAGAGTAAGGAAGGAGGTCTCTGCTGGGGGGTCGGTCTGCGTAGTCTTCTCCGCACAAACCCACGGAGTCTGGGTGGCGGCCTCGCATGATGGGGACCTGGCCGCCGTCGCTTTATTCTCCGCAGCCTCGAGGGCCTCCTCCAACTCCTGCAATCGGCTCCGCAGGAGTTCGCTCACCCCTCGCTGGTGTTCCAGGCTGGCGCGCAGCAGCTCCAGCTCGCGCTCTGCGGCCTCGGGCAGCCCCAGCAGCGCCTCGGTCACCCACGCGTCCGCCTCAACGGTCTTGGGGACCACTTCCACGCTGGCCTCCCGGATCTCCGGCACTGCCTGGGTACCCTCCTCTCGGGTCTCGGGCACAGCATCGTTGCCCATCTCCTGGGTCTGAGGCGCCCCATCAAGGGTCGCAGCCGCCCCGTCTAGGATTTGTATCGCGCCCTCGCTGCGCCTTGCAGCCAAGCCGTCGGGGCCATCAGCCCGAAGGCTGGCCCTAGAGCGGACGCCTCGCTCGGAGGTGGCCAGGCGTTCAGTGAGCCGCCGCAGCTGGGCGAGCTTGTCCGGGCGCAGCTCAGCTTCCCCGTCTGGCTCTGGTTGCGCGCGCCCAGCCAGTAGCTGCGCCTTCTCTGCGCGCAGCGCGCGCACCTGCTCTTGCAGCTCGGGCAACGCGCGCGCCTGATCCTCGAGCTCGCGCAAGCGCCGCAGCGCCAAGGCCATCTGCTCGCGCACCAGCTGCAGTTGCGCAGGGCCAGGAGAGGCAAGGGCGGGGTTGGGGGCGGGGCTGGGGGTAGGACTACTGCGGCCAGACCCGCGCGGACTGCGCCGAGCCGCGCGGGAAGGGCTGAGCGCGAGCTCGCACGCCTGTTCCTGTGCCTGCTCCAGTCGCCGGCTGGTCTCCCGGAGAGTGTGCTCAACCCGAGGGTTACGCACGAGTGAGCGCGGCGACAGCGGCGGCAACGAGAGACCCGGAGACGCTCGGGGAGAGAGTGCGCCCAACGCTCCTCCATCGTCACTGGCCAGGGACTCGCTGGATGTCCAGGCGCCTGGGCTCCGCACGCCCGGCAGGCCCGGCCGCAGCGTGCGGGGACGGCGCGCAGACGAGGGTCCTGGGGCTCGGCGGGAGGCAGGGCCGCGCTCCAGCTCCTCCACGTACTTGAGGAAGTCCAGGTCCAAGTGGAAGCCGTAGGGCGTCTCCACAGTGTAGGGCGAGCTCGGGCTGCGGGCGCTCCCCGTGGGGCCCGCGCACAGGCGAGGGCCGCCCAGGTCTGCAGTCATGACAGGGGCGTGAGGGGCGGTCAGACCAGAGAGTTCCCAGAGAGAAGGACAAAAATAGGCGGCCCCCACGACGCACATGCACGGCTGTCATTACACAACCCCTCTCCCCGCCAGGCTCTCACACCTACCTGCACCCAAATAGGCACGCAGTCATGCGTTTATCGAGCGCCTACTGGGAGCCAAGCACTTTTCTAGACCCTGGGATACAGCAGTGAACAAGACAATATCCGTGCTTTTTTGAAGAGGACAGATAAACACAATCATTCCAACTAAGGAATAATAGCACGGTGAACTAGAGAATGGCTGGAGGAGTGCAAGTTTGGCTGTGGTGTCAGGGAACATTTCCTGTGAATGGGGACTTAAAAGTTGAGCACTACATGATGAGGAAGCAGCTGCAAGGACAGAAGGTTCCAAGAATAAAAAAAAGAAAAAAAAAAAAAAAAGCCCATACAAGACACTGGGGGTAGGGGCTGGCAGGGGCAGCAAGAGTAACTTGGGGTGGAGGCCAGTTCCCAGCAGAGTGAAGAAAGGAGAAGGAGAAGAGCTAGAGAGATAAGCAGAGGCCACACTGCGGCCTCGAGGGCCACCACGGGGAGTTAGGATGTTAGCCTACTTGCAGTAGGGTGCCATGGCTGGTTTTACACAGGGCCATGACATTGATCAATGGACCATTGAAAAGGTCTCTAACTGTGTTAAAGAATAAACCTCTGGGCTGCAACACAGGCACCAACTGTGGATCTGTGCACACACATATAACCCATTTCACACACTCACCAGGCAGATTCTGATTCAGGGCAAACTTGGCCATGTTTCTTGGAATAGCTTCCAGATGCACCCTGAAAAAAGACCCCAGAAAAGTGAGGGTGGGACCCCAGCCCTGTCCCTCTGAATCTCTGAGGCCCAACTTTGGGTCTGTGAGCAAATTAGACCCAAGAGCCTTTCTCCAACCGGCCCATCCTCCACCCCCGCCCCACAAACACACACTCAGGCTCTCTCCTTCCTCCTCCTTGCACAGATCTTGAAACTTTGGATTGAATGAATGTAGGGAACCTGGTCTGGGCTTGGGCAGAAGGAAGCCAGAAAGGCTTCAAACAGCCAGGGCCTGTGGCTGTGGCTCGTGCCTGTAATTCTAGCTTCTCAGGAAGCAGAGATCAGGAGTCTTGAGGTTCCAAGCCAGCCCAGGCAAATAGTTGTTGAGACCCTATCTTGAAAATACCCAACACACAAAAGTAAAAAGGATTATCGGAGTGACTCAAGTAGAGTGCCTGCCTAGCAAGAGTGAGGCCCTGAGTTCAATTCCCAGTACCACCAGAAAAACTAACAAACAAAAACAAAGTGGTATTTCTTAAAGCTTTTTTCTTAGAGAAATGCAAACACAATATAATTGTTCATCTGAAAATCCCTAGAATGTTTACCAAAATCTAGGAATTATGGAGAGTTTTGGACTGGCTATACTAAGTATGCAGTTAATGAATACATGTGTCTCTGGATTGTCTCTAGTAGAATGCCACAGGGCACTGTCCTTGGCTTGTAAGGGCTGGAAACACACGCTCTTTGGCCCAGGTGGCCAAAGCTGTGGTTATCCATGAGGAATGAGGGGAGGGTGACTCTTCAAGTGACAAAATGAAGACTCTAAGAAAGTGTGGGATTTTTGCTTGCTTTGCAAGCACAAGCCCTGAGTTCACACTTCAGTCCCACCAAAAGAAAAAAAAAAAATTGAGGCCAGGACTGGAGGTGTGGCTCAAGTAGTAAGAGACCCTGAGTTCAATCCCCAGTACCACCGAAAAAAAAAAAAATCCAGAACTTTGGTTCAAAAAACACAGAATTAAAAAAAAAACAAAAAACTAACCAGAATGGGGGCTGGAGGTGTAGCTCAGTGCCTAGCATCATACATGAGGACCTGGATCCATCCCTGGGTGGGGGGGAAGCATAGGAAAGGAAAGATGGTGCTTTGTAGAACCCACATAGAAAACCCTAAAGAGTAGAAGAGCTGGGCACTCCTAACTACTCAGGAGGCAGAGTTCAGGAGGATAGCGGTTCCAAGCCACCTCAGGCAAATAGTTCATGAGACTCTACCTCAAAAATACCCAACACACACAAAAAAACCAGGGTTGGTAGAGTGGCTCAAGTGGTAGAATGCCTACCTAGCAAGCATGAGGCCCTGAGTTCAAACCCCAATTTTGCCAAAAAAAAAAAGAGCAGATGGAAGCAGTTTGTATCGAGTGCCTTCTGTATGCCCTGCCTGGTTAAATGTAATCCCCATGCAATTCTGCAAGGTAGATATCATTGACATTTTTACAGAGGTGGAAATCTGAGATGGAGCAATTAAGTTCATTGCCTGTGAGAAAGCCCCTCAGATTTCATTCTACCTACCTTCTGGGAACCTCTAGCCAGCAGTGCTCAGCCACCATTCTCACTACACCTTTGCCTGCCCAGCCCTCTGCCTGCCAGAACCAATTCTTCCACTCCCTGGCTGGCTGCCCATCTCGTCTAAACACCTGGTAACCCTCCCAGCCTCTTGCATTCCTGATGGCCACTTGCGTGCCTGACACCACCAGCCATTCAGCATTTATCAGCCTTCTTAATGCATCACCCTCTCCACTGCAGGGGGGACCCCCTTCCACTCCCCACCTGAGTCCCTGATACCTCCCTCTCCACCCCAAGGCCAGCCAGGGCCTCTTCCAGTTCCCAAGCAGCTGTTTCCTGTCCCCTCGCACCAGTTGTGAGGAGTTGGCCAGTAGGGCAGGGGTCATCACGGAGGACAGCCAGTACCTCTCATGACTTGTTTTCAGGAAATTACCAGGGAAGAACTGGGTTTTGGAAAAAGCCTGAACTAGGGCTCAGGGTTCTGGACCTGCCTTTCAAACAGCGAGTTCATGACTCAGTGCGGTCATCCCCCTGTTGTGGTGACCTGGTCACACCCAGATTGGAGGCTCTGGGATGAAGAAAACAGCTGTGGGACATCCCTAAGACCTAAACCAGCGGAAGCAGCTGGACCTGGACCCAAAAGCCGGGAAATGGGTGGATGGGGCCAGGGATGGTAAATAACAGTAATAGCTCTTTTGCTTTTTATTATGGATTAGTTTCTATCCAAAGTAATTTATGTACATTGTTTTAAAATTCTCTCTAAATCCTCTAAAGTTTGTTCTCCTGTTATCATTGTCCCATCCCCCATTGTGCAGACAGAGAAACTGAGTCAGAGAACAAAGTCACACATGGACAGAAGCAGGATTTGAACCCGTGTAGCTTAGATTCCTGCATTGGCCACTACCCTTGACTGCCTTTTAGAAAGATCCTTTTCCCTTCCCTTCACCTCCCCAGGATGGGCAGGGAGCCTAGGCAGTGTGGCCTTCCTAGCCTGCACCTGTCAGTCCCTACCTGGGTCCCTGGTTGGGTTTGGGACGGATGGAGAGAGTGTGGAGGGGCAAGCCCACACCTGTGCTGCAGCCTCACTGCGTGGGGGCGTGTTGCTGTCCTCTTCTCTCCTCTGCTCCCTGTCTTGGCTGTCACAGCTAGATCCGGATCCTCTGCCTGAGATCCCCTCATTAGGCCGTCAGAGCCGATGCCACACGCCCCCACTCCCACCCCTGGGACTATTTCGGGACGCGGAGCTGTGATCCTGGAACCCGAGAGGTAGGGGACACGGCAGGCAATAGGCATCCGGGCCCTGGGGAAGGAACGCCTGCCTGGCCTGAGACCCTGGGTGGTGCCACCTCCTAATGTTGGGGCGGGACTCTCAGACTCATGACGTTGGGGTGGAGGCAGATGACAGCGGGAGAGGGGGATACCTCCCCCCCTCCCACCAAACACACCATCAGGTCAGATTCGCAAAGACAGGGAAGTTTCCTACAGGAAACGCCGCCGGGCGGTCCCATCCGCTGCCTATTGTGTGCAGGTCCGGGGGCTATCTGTCCCTCCCCCCAACACCGTTTCCGAATCTCTCCCCCAAACTCCCCGCACCCAGCCCAGCGCGAGAGGGCTGGGCCCGTGTCCCCAAGCCATCCGGGAGCTAGCGACTCTGGGGAAGGGTCCCCTGGGATGCCAGGGGGCGATCAAGCACGCCGACCGGTGTCGTCCTGGAGAACGACAGTGAAGCAATCTCCGAAATCCACAGCCCTCCTCCCCACTCGACTCGTTACCCACCTGGAGCTGTCAGTGTCCTGGTCTCAGGACGCAGCGCCCACCCCGTCGCAGCGCGCCGAGCCCGCAGAGGGACTGCATACCACAACGCCCCGCCCGTCCCGGTACGTCCCTTGATCCCCTCCAGGACACGCACCAGAGTCCCTTCAAGCTGGCGTTTCACCGGCAGCGACAGCCCTGGCCGCGCCAGTACCCGAGCCCGCCCCCTCGAAGCTCGGGGACCGATTATCAAGGCTTTGATCCTAACTGACGGCCACAGCAGCCAACCAGCGCCCGGTGTTCTCCGAGCTGCCCAATGGTGAAGCGAAGTGGGTCATATGGGCGGGGCTGGGAATGTGGGCGTGACTGGGGGCGTGGCGTGCAGTGAAGGTCTCCGAGGGCAGGCGACAAGCGGGAAGGGGACAGAATTTGTGACCTGGAGGCGGCCAAGTCCTGTTCAGCCCAGGATTAAGGAGTTTGCATTTAATTCACAAGGCACAAGGGATTCACAGGAGGGCTGTGAGCAGAATATTCCGTTGGGATTTATGTGACAAGAACTTAATTCCCAGTGCCTGCATGAGGTACCTGACCTTGGATCTTCCCTACCACAGGGTCTTTGCATATGCTGGGCCGCCATCCTTAAACATTCTTCCTGCGCATGTTCACGTGTCCACCTTCCCCTACTTGGGGGGCGATGTTCAACCTATATGTTCCTATCCCTTAAAGGCATAAGGTGGCCCATTCCAGGACTATCTTTCCTATCATTCTGTTTAACTTATTAGCAAATTTCACTACATGAAAAACGGACTGCTTTTTTTCCCATCTGTCTCCCCCACTAAAGTGTCAACATTATAGGGATGGGAAAATAATTGATTTTGGTCACTGCTTTAGACAATGCCCCTGGCATACAGTAGATGCTTATTGATTGGGGTTTTTGTTTTTGTTTTGATGATTTAAAATTATATTTACCTCTTTAACCCACTTGGGGTATATTATGAGCTAAAGTGACTATAGATTTCCCCTATTAATTTAGTATGTATTGAGTCCCCAGCACCGTGAGTCCCTGAGGGGTTACAAGCGCTGCCATCCTGGGCCTTTCAAACTAAGGTTTGTGTTAAGGTTTTGTTAAGCGGTGGCAAGTGGGTAGTCCGTGGGAGGAAAAAGGAAGGTTCTGGAAGGCAGCCTACAGGGGTAGGCTGGGGAAACTATAGGTACAAAGGAAAAGAAGTATGAAACTCCTTTTATTATTATTTTTTTTATTATGGGGTTTGAACTCAGTACTTCCTACTTGCATTAGTTTTTTTTTTTTTTTTAGATAGGATTTTGCTTATTGCCTGGGGCTCGACTAAAACTGCAATCCTCCAGCTCTCTGCCTCCCAAGTAGCTAGGATTATAGGCATGAGCCACTGCTTCTGGCTATATGGGAACCTTTGACTCATTCCATGTATTGGTAGTAGGTGAGCTGAATAGAGGAGGTTTAAAACAGCTCAGACTTCCATTCATTTTTCTTTCTTTCTCTCTCTTTTTTTTTTTTTTTTTTTTTTGGTAGGACTGTGATTGAACTCAAGGCTTCACACTTGGAAAGCAGGCACTCTACTGCTTGAGCCAGACCTCCAGTCCATTTTGCTTTGGTTGTTTGAGAGATGGGGTCTCAAGAACTATTTGCCTGGGCTGGCCTGACATCCTTCTGATCTCAGCCTCCCAAGTATAGGATATTATAGCTGTGAGCCAACCTGTGCCACCCAGCTCCTTTACTTTTCCTTCTTTCTTTCTTTCTTTTCTTTCTTTCTCTTTCTTTCTTTCTTTCTTTCTTTCTTTCTTTCTTTCTTTCTTTCTTTCTTTCTTTCTCTTTCTTTCTTTCCTTCCTTCCTTCCTATTTCTTTTCTTCCTTTCTTCTTTCTTCCTTCCTGCCTTTATTTATTTCTTTTCTTTTTTTGAGTCAGGGTTTCACCATGTAGCCCTAGCCTGGAAGTCAGTATCTTCCTGTCCCATCCTCCCAAGTGCTGGGATTATAGGTATGTACCACGATGCCTGCTACTCAGCTCAGAATTTATCTAGTAAATTAAGGTCCATTAGGAGGAAGTCTTTTATATTTCTAAGATCCTTCTGTCTGTCCCAATTCATCTCTATTTTAACTACAGCTACCAAAATAAAACTACAGTAATATATTGCACCTTGTATAATGTAATTAATATATTAAAATTCTCCTCCTCTTTTCAGAAAACTCCTGGTCTATTTTCATTGGTTGATGAAGTGTAGAAATTCTGTTGAGAGAGAGAGAGAAAGAGAGAGAAAGCCAGGTACACCAAGATCAACAGGTAGTACTTTTGCTGCTGCTGCAGAAGGCCCTCTATGGGCCACATCCCAATCACAACAGCCCCTTCTCCCCAGGGTGACCAATGGTGTGACTAGTTTTTGTTTGTTCTATTTTGTTCCCCCTGCCCCCGTACTGGGGTTCGAACTCAGGGCTTCATGCTCGCTAGGCAGGTTCTCTACCACTGAGTCATGCCCTCAGCTCCTAAACCCTTTCATTCTCAGATCCCCCTCCAGCCCTTTCTTTCCTTACAATAAATCCATTGCACAACTCTGGCTGCTTGTTACGAAGCATTTCCCAGGGCCTACCGCCTGCCATTCTCATCTCCATAGTGCAGCTATGTCACTGATCACTCATTCTCCATCTTCCCAGCACAGTGGCATTGTTTCTAGAACTGGGATGAGACTTCACTTCAACTGCATTGGCACACTTACTGGTGTTACTGTGGTTTTGCAGAGGAGACTTGGGATGTTTGGCTGTTTTTCCTTCCTTTTTTTGAATTGATTTTTGTATGAGGTGAGAAGCAGGGGGTTAGTGTGTCTTCTACATGTAGTATACACTTTTCCCAGCACCCTTTGTTAAAGAAGCTGTCTTTTCTCCAGTATTTGCTTTTGGCTCCTTTGTCAAGGATCAGAGTGCTGTAGCTGTGTGGATTTATTTTGGTGTCTTCTATTCTATTCCATTAGTCTTTGTTTAGTTTCTGTGCCAGTACCATGCTGCTTTTGTTACTATGGCTTTGTAGTATAATTTGACATTAGGTATTGTGATACCTTCAGTGTTGCTTTTTTGTTTGTTTGTTTTAGTACTGGGGTTTAAACTCAGGGCCTACACCTTGAGCCTCTCCACCAGCCCTTTTTTTGTGAAGGGTGTTTTCAAGATAGGGTCTCCAGAACTATTTGCCCAGGGCTAGCTTTGAAACTTGATCCTCCTGATCTCTGCCTCCTGAGTAGCTAGGATTACAGGTGTGAGCCACCGGTGCTCAGCCAGCACCCAGAAGATGGGAAGCCTTTCCTTTTTCTTTCCTTCCTTTCTTTCTTGATTTTATTTGTAATTCTACTTATGTGCTATATTACATTCATTGACTTGCGTGTGATGAACCATCCTTGCATCCCTTGTACAGAATGAACTTGATCATGATATATGACTTTTTTGATGTGTTGTTGAATCTAGTTTGCAGCTATGTTTTTCTTTCTTTCCTACCTCCCTCCTTTCCTTTTCTTTCTTTCTTTCAGTACTGAGGTTTGAACTCACAGCATTTGTTTTTGAGACACGGTCTACTTATGTAGCCTGGACTGGCCTCAAACTCAAGATCCTGTTGCCTCCACTTCCTGAGTGCTGGGATTATAGGTGTGCTCACCAGCACACCTGACTTTTGTATTTTTTCCTCATTTGTCAGCAAGACATCTTCCTTTGCAGGTGTTTCCCCTTATGCATTATTCAGTTAACTGTAGTACCTTCATGGTGGAAAGGCAAGAGCTTGATTCTTTCCCTTTATACATCCACTTTCAAAACACACAACCTCCCCCTATTCACCATGAAGTTAATTTCCATGGCTTTACTTAACTGTAATCAACCGCAGTCTGAAAATATTAAATGGTGTTTAGCAAATAATAACCAAAAAAGAAAAAAAGTCTAGCTGGACACAGGTGGCTCACACCTGCAATCCTAGCTACTTGAGAGACTGAGATTGGGAGGATGGCTATTTGAGGCCAGTCTGGGCAAAAAGTTTCCAAGACCCCATCTGCAAACAAATCAGGGCAAAATGGACTGATTAGAGGTGTGGCTCAAGTGGTAGAGAGCCCTTGCTTTGCAAGTGCAAAGCCCTGAGTTCAAACCCCAGTCCTATAAAAAAAATCTGTACATGTTCAATATGGATGCGGTGTTTCTCCAAATATTTTAGATGTGTCATTGGTTGAATCTGCAGATATGGAACCAACACACACGGAGGGCTGACGACAAATCCCACTTTGTGAGTTCATTCTGATATTTCCAATTCAAGTTCAGGCCTATGTGATTTTTTTTTCCCCTTAACCTCTTTGTGGTGGTAGAAAACACCTCCCCAGAGATGTTCATATCCTAATCTCTGGAAATCATAAATGTGTCCCCTTGCAGGGAAAAGGGGACTTGCAGATGTGGCTAAATTAAGGACCTCGACAGGAAGATTATCCGGATTATCTGGGGGGGGGGTAAGATCATCACAAGAGTCCTTATATGAGGCAGAGAGGAGGGTCCAGGTCAGGAAAAAGATGTGACAAAGGAAGCAGAGGACAGAATGGTTCAATTGCCACAAACCAATGAATGCAGTGGTTTCCAGGAGCTGGAAACCGCCCCACCCCCACCCAGTGCCTCCCAAAGGCTCCCATGACACTTGAATTTATCCCAGGGAGACCCATTTCCATACTGCTGACCTCCATAACCGGGAGATAATCCATGTGTGATGTTTGATTTATTATTATTACTTATTCATTATTATTATTACTATTTTGCAGTACTGGGGTTTGAACTCGGGGTCACTGTTTGCTAGGCAAGCTCTCTGCCACCTGGAGATACCCCAGCCTCTTTTGCTTTAGTTATTTTTGAGATAGGGTTTCACACTTTTGCCCAGGACAGGCTCTGTCCACAATTCTCCTACCTCTGCCTTCTGAGTAGTTGGGATTACAGGTGTGCACCACTATTCCTGGCTTTGTGGGTTTTTTGTTTGTTTGGGTTTTGTTTTGGGGTGCTGGGAATGGAACCCAGGGTCTCATGGATGCTAGGCACACACTCTAGCACCAAGCTACATCCCAGCCTTGTGTTGTTTTAAGGTACTAAGTTTGGAGCCATTTGTTAGAGCAGCTATGGAAAACTAATACTAATATTCTTCTGTCCATTTCTCCTTTCTTCCATAGGAATTCTGGTTCTTAAAAATACAGAACACATAATTAGAACATCCCATAATTTGGACTGGGGCTGTGGCTCAAATAATGGAGCAATTGCTTAACAACTGCAAGGCCCTGAACTCAAACCCCAGTACTGAAAAAAAAAAAAAAGAGTACCTCTTAATTACTCATTTACTTTAATAAACGTTGCTCACAGGTCACTCTCAGAATAATAAGACCGATACTTCCACATGCAACTGAAAACAATTGCATGTGCTCTCTCCACTTGCCTTTTTTTTTTTGAGATGGGGTATCGCGATGTTCCCTAGGCTGGCCTTGAACTCCTGGATTTAAGGGATCCTCCTGCCTCAGCCTCTCAAGTGGCTGGGATTTTAGATTCATATTATTGTGCCCGGCTTCTCACTCACCTCTTTTGCGTCACCTCACAATATCCCACTAGCTTGCACTATTTTTTTCCTTTGCACTAAAATTTTTCTTCTTCTTCTTCTTCTTCTTCTTCTTCTTCTTCTTCTTCTTCTTCTTCTTCTTCTTCTTCTTCTTCTTCTTCTTCTTCTTTTGTTGTTCTTTTTTAATTTTAAGTTTTGGGGCCACATTCTCAGACCTTTTTGCTTTAGTTTGCATATTTTTCAAATGTGGTCTTACATTTTTGCCCCTGCCAGCCTGGACCAAGATCCTATTTACACCTCCCAAGAATCTGGCATGGGGCTGAGGACATGACTCAGTGGGTGAGCACTCACTAGCAAATGTGAGTTCAATCCTCAGATTCCCCCCCTCCCAAAAAAAGAAGTTGGAATGGCAGGTGTATGCCATCACACTCAGGTCATTGTTGAGATGGGGGTCTTGCTAATTTTTTTGCCTAGGCTGCCATTGAATTGAGATTCTTCTGATCTTCCAGATCCCAAGTAGCTGGGATTACTGATATGAGCCACTGTGCCCAGCCTGCATTTGAAACCATTTCACACACTTACTTCATTACAACTGTCTTTTTTTTTTTTGGTACTGGAATTTGAACTCAGGGCCTACACCTTGAGCCACTCCACCAGCCCTTTTTGAGATGGGTTTTTTTCAAGATAGGATCTCCAGAACTATTTACCCAGGCTGGCTTTGAACCTTGATCCTCCTCATCTCTGCCTCCTGAGGAGCTAGGATTACAGGTGTGAGCCACAAGCGCCCAGCTTGTCTTCCTTACTGAAATGTCAGCCCCATGAGGCCATGTACTTTTGTCTGTTTTATCCACTACCTGTTCTCCAGAGCCCAGAACAGTGTCTGACACTCAGTAGGTATTCAGTAAATACTTGTTGGGTTGGAGGTGTAACTCAGTGGTAAGAGCACGTGCCTAGCATGTTTGAGGCCCTGGGTTCCATTCCCAGCAGCAAAAACAAAGCAAAACAAAACCCTTAAACAGGTGCCAATGGCTCACACCTGTAATCCTAGCTACTTGGGAGGCTGAGATTAGGAGGACTGCAGTTCAAGGCTAGCCCAGGCAAATAGTTTGTGAGGCCCCATCTCCAACATAACTAGAGCAAATGGACTGGAGTATGGATCAAGTGGTAGTGCACCTGCTTTGCAAGTTTGAAACACTGAGTTCAAATCCCAGTCCCAACAAAATAATAATAATAATAATAAGCTTGTTCACTGAACAGAAGGGATCAAAGGTAAATTTGAGCTTCCTGCGGATCAGGGATTTCTTCAGGGCCCTGCAAGATTATCTCAGCCTAAGCCAGGTATGGTGGTACATGCTTATAATCCCAGGTCTCTGGAGGTGGAGGCAGGACGCTGCAAGTTCAAAGGCTGCTTGGGCTACATAGTGTGACCCAGTCTCAGAAAAAGAGAAAGAGAGCGAGGGAGAGGGAGAGGGAGAAAAGAGAAAGAAAAGAGAAGAAGAGAAAGAGGATAATATATTTGATATATTGTAAGAACCTGTGTAACTGCCACAATGTACCCTCACCCATCACAACAATAAAGGAAAAGAGAGAGAGATAGTTCAAACCCCAGTATCACCCCCAAAAAATTCCTTACCCCCATTCCTGATACCCTTCATGTCCATGGGAGAAAACGTGACCCTTCTCTCTACCACGCTGTCCCCACCCCAGGGCTGAGTCAGTAGAGAAAGGGAGGGACAAGGAATCTGACAGTCACTCCAGAAAGTACATGAAGCCTTTGGAAGCCACTTTCAACCCCTTTGCCATTTCAAGGACCTTCCAGAAGTCCAGAGCACCCTCACCCCACCCGGAATGCCAGGCTGCCAGGAGAGGCTGCGGCTGCGCTCGGCACTCCCACCCTCACAGTGAGAGCTGCTGGCCAGGATGTGGGCTGGAAAGGCATCTCCATCCACGAAGCCCCCAGCCTCACCCTCCACCCTCTCCCTGGGCTCTAAATGCAGCCGGTCACATCTGTCCATTTCGCCTGAACAGCTCTGGAATTCACTCCTGTCTCCTACTTCTAGGGGTGGAAGACTGTCTCATCCCTGAAGCTCTACTGTACCTGCTCCTGTCCTCAGCTCCATCTGAACAGTTTATGTTACCATGCAGAAGCATGCGCTCTCTCTCTCTCTCTCTCTCTCTCTCTCTCTCTCTCTCTCTGTGTGTGTGTGTGTGTGTGTGTACTGGGGATTGAACCAGAGTAATCTAGTGTTTACTCTGCCACTTAAGCCCTTTTTTAGCTTTAGTTATTTTTCAGATAAGGTCTAGCATTTTTTTCCCTGGGGCTGGCCTCAGGTCATGATCCTCCTACCTAAGGTTTCTCAGGTAGCTGGGACCACAGGTACACATGCAGCTTATTGATTGAGAGGGGGGGTCTTACTAACTTTTTGCCCCAGCTGGCCTCCAACCATGATCCTCCCAATATCTGCCTCCTGAGTAGCTGAAATTATAATGTGAACCACCACACCCTGTATTTGTTTGTTTGTTTTTCCAATACTGGTGTTTGAACTCAGGGTCTCATGCTTGCCAGGTAAGTGCTCTACCATTTGAGCCACTCCACCAGTCCAGGAATTTGTTTTTGAGGCAGGCCTTGCTAACTTTGCCCTGGCTAACTTCTAACTTGAGATCTTCTTGCCTCTGCCTCCCAAGTAGCTGGGATTACAGATGTGTACCATGACACGTGGCTCTGCTGACCTCTCTTTCTTACTTTGGTGGAAAGTTACACAAATATGCCTTCTCTCATTATTCTTTACCCCTCACATGCATTCTAAAAGGAGCTTTTTGTTCTTAGTATTTATTTATTTATTTTGTGGTGTACTGGGGTTTGAGCTCAGGGCCTCACACTTGCTAGGCAGGTGTTCTGCCACGTGAGTCACTCCACCAGCCCCTTTCTGTGATGGGTCTCATGAGCCATTTGCTTGGCTCTCTCGGCCTCTGCCTCCTGGGTAGCTGGGGTCATGGGCACGAGCCGCCAGCACCCGCTCAGTGTTTATGCAATACTGTTACTGAGCACCCGGGTGTAGCTTGGCAGTAGAGTACTCGCCTAGCAAGTGTGAGGCCCTGGGTTACAGTCCTAGCACCACAAAGTGAACAATAAATAAATACTCTTAAAAGCAGTCATTCAGATCAATGGATTTAGTCAGGACTCAGCTGTGAAGCTACTGCTGAGTTTTGGGAGAAACAGGGTATTTGCATAGCTTCAGTGTGTCAGCCCATAATATGCAGGAACTACAAAAGGGAGAGATTTTATCTTTGCAGGGGAAAAACTGACATAAACCCCCTTTAAACAAGTGATCATAGTTCAGATTGCCAGCAGTGGGAGAAGGGATTTTATGTGCCTCCTGATAAGACGCACAGAGAAGGACACAGTATCACTCTGTGACATTTGCCTGGATCTCATCAAGGAGAAAGATAAGAGTGAGTTCAGGACCGGCCTAGGCTGCATGGTGAAACCGTGTTAAAAAGAAGGGAGGGAGGGAGGGAGGGAGGGAGGTGAGGAAGACAGAGAAGGAAAGGAGGAGAATGCGAAGAATAAGAATAAAAGAATAAGAATGAAGCCAGGCACTGGTGGCTCACACCAGTAATCCTAACTACTCAGAAAGCAGGTATCAGGAGCATCAAAGTTCAAACCCAGCCCAGACAAAAAGTTTGTGAGACCCTATCTTGAAAAATACCCAACACAAAAAAGGATTGATGGAGTGGCTCAAGTACTAACAGTGCCGGCCTAGCAAGCGTGAGGTCCTGAGTTCAAACTCTAGTACTGCCAAAAAAAAAAAAAAATCTATCCAGTATCCAGTATTTCTTTCAACCACCAAGATTCCCACCTACCCGGGTCCAGCCCCCATCATAGTTTGTTGGGTTTAGACTAGTGACATCACCTCCTCCCTCCTCACCTAGATTCCATGTTAGACCCCCACACACGTATCAGCTGGAGGAGTCTCTTAACATCTAAAACTTATCATATAAACCCTCCATGCTCCCACCACTGGTAAAAGCCCAAGTCCTTCTAGTGTCCTATAAAGATCTTCCCTTGTCATCTTCCTGCCTTCCCCTCTTCTCTCTCTGCTCCAGCCACAACAGCCTCTTTACTATCATCCAATAATCATGCATGTATCTGCCTCAGGACCTTTGCACTGGCCATTTCCTCTGCCCGAATGTTCTTCCTCCAGATATCTGCTTGGCTTGTTTCTTCACCTCTTTGCTCCAATGCTCTCTTTCTAATGAGCGCTTTCCTGATGACGCTATTTAAAATTGCAAACATTCCTCTCCCATTCCATATCTCTCTATCTCCCTTCTTGAATTAATTTTTCTCCTTAGAGCTTATAACCATGTAACATGCTGTACGTTTTCCTGTCTTATCATGTTTATTATGTAGTAGTGTCAGCTCCATTAAGATCAAGACCTTTGTCCCTAGTGCTCGGAACAGGACAGGTGCTCCATAAATATTTGACGAATGAATTACTGTTAAATAAATGCGATGAATTGAAAATGGGAAGAATGAAAAGTAGGGAAAGAGAAAACTTACTACTCATTATTTCTATTTCCTGCTCTAGCACCTAGTCAAAGTCTTGGACATAATTCATTCATCTGCCTGGAGTGGCCTAGCTGCTTTAGGAGCCGCCAGAGTCGCTGTCCTTCCTCCCGGGCCTGGGAACAGAAGGAAAGGATACGGTTCAACGACCTCCAAGACTGCGCTCAGATTCGCCACCAGGGGGCGCTTTGGCCTGCTAAACCAGAGGTACCTAAGCCATCTACCTGTAAGAATTCCTTCAGAGAGAAAAACAACCAAAAAGCAACAACAAAAAAACACCACTTGCTTCCTCTTTTTGCCATAAAAATAATTTATACATTTCTGAAAAATAACATACACATTATAGGAAATTAAGGAACTCTAAAGAAGTTAATATAAATCTGTTCACTGAGAACCCAATCACTTCTAGGAAGTCAGATTTTACATTGCTTATAACTTGCGTAATCAAATTTTTAATTTTTTTTCTCTTTGGTGGTACTGAGGTTTGAACTCAGGGCTTTGCACTTGCCAGGCAAACGCTCTACCACTTCAGCCACACCTCCAGTCCATTTTGCTCTGGTTATTTTGGTGATGGGGTCTTCCAAACTATCTGCCCACGCTGGCCAAGAACTGTAATCCTCTCAATATCTGCCTCCTAAGTAGCTTTATAGGTTTGAGCCACTGTGCCTGGCTTATTTTAGACAGTTTTAAGCAACAAAATAGTAGATAAATGTACTTGACACATTTCTCTGAGCTGTTATAATTACCAATGGCTCGGGATGGAGGCCCTGAGTTTAAACCCCTCTACTGCAAAAAAAAAAAAAAAAAAAAAGAAGAATGGCTGAAGTGGTTTAGCTCAGTAGTAGAGCAATTGTCCAACATAGCTGACACCCTGGGTGTCATCTCCAGCCCTCCAAACAAACAAGCCCAGCATGGTAGTGAACCCCTGTAATTCCAGCCCTTGGGATGAAGGAGGAGGATTCCAAGTTCATAGCAAGACCCTGTCTCAAAATAACAAAAACATTGACTAGAGGTGTGGCTCAAGCAATAGAGTACCTCCTTTGCAAGCTGGAAGCCCTGAGTTCAAACCCCAGTCTCACCAAAAATTACCAACTCAATTTTGTGTCATCTCCTCCCTTCTTCTCACTACCTCAGCACTGAATTGTTTCAAAGCAAGTTCCAGACATACCATCACCTGCAAATATTTTTACATTGCAGAAGACATGCATGATTTCTTTTAAAATACTGTAATAGCATAAATTTTTTTTTTTTTTGCAGTACTGGGGCTTGAACTCAGGGCCTTCCCCTTGAGCTACTCCACCAGTGCTTTTTTATGATGGGTGTTTTTCAAGATAGAGTCTCACGAACTATTTGCCCAGGCTGGTTTTGAACTTCGATCCTCCTGATCTCTGCCTGTTGAGCAATTAGAATTAAAGATGTGAGCCACCAGCACCAGGCTAGCATAAATAGTTTTTAAAACTTAATATCATCAAATATTCAGTAGGTGTTCACATTTTCAATTGTGTTACAAATGTTATCATTTATTTTTGTTATTGTATTAGTCTGCTAGGGATGCCATACCTAGTGAGACCCTGTCTCAAAAGAAAGAATAAAATGGAAATAAAGATAGATACTAGTGGAGTGACTCAATTGATAGAGTAGCCTGCCTAGTAAGTGCAAGGCCCTGAGTTCAAATTCCAGTACTGCCAAAAAAAATCAAAACAGCTAAACATAGTGGTGCACGCCCATAATCCCAGCACGTGGAAGACTGTGGCAGGAGGATTGAGAGTTCATCAAGAATTCAAGGCCAGCCTGTTACATACTGAGGCCCTGTCACAAGGGGAAAAAAAAAAAATCAGCCAGTCAGGCGCCAGTGACTCCTGCATGGAATCCTGGCTACTTGGCAGTCTGAGATTGGGAGGATCCCGGTTCAAGGACAGCCTGGGCAAATAGTTTGTGAGACCCTATCTGCAGAATAAGCAGAGCAAAATGGACTGGAGGTGGCTCAAGCCATAGAGCAACTGTTTCACAAGTGCCATCATGAGTTCAAACCCCAGACCCACAATATAAAAACAAACAAAACCAACTCAGAATGCAAATGACAAACTGAAGAATAAAATGTAGCAAGTGTAGCAATGAAAATTCGACAAAGATAATAGCAATGGCTGTTAAATGTTTGGAAAGACAATCTTGTATTTAGATGAAAATTAAAACTGTGTGAGATGTCATTTCCCACCTATCAGATTGGCAAAAACTCAAAAGTTTAATGAAATAATTTGTTGACAAGGCTCGGGGGAAACAAGCCAGAGCTCTTATACACAGTTGGGATGGGTTAGTCCAATGTCCTTGGAAGATGATTCAGTAACATTTATCTGAATTACAAATATGCATGTCCTTTCACCCAGTAATTCAATTCCACTTTGGGTAATTTAGCCTACAGGTATAATTGTACATGCACAAAAATAACAGCAGGCTAGATTAGTCATTACTGGCCTTAATTTCAGTACTTGGGAGACAGGGGCAAGGAGACCTAAAATTGGTCCAGCCCTGGCTACATAGTGAGACCCTATTTCCAAAGGCCAAAGAAGGGGCTGACAGAATGGCTCAAATAGTACAGCACCTGCCTAGCAAGCGCGAGGTCCTGAGATCAAAACCCAAAACCACACACACACAAAGAAAAGAAAAAGACTTGGGGGTGGGTGTGGCTCAATGGCAAAGCACTTGCTTAGCAGGCAGAAGGAAGGCACTGGGGTCAGTCCCCAGCGTGGTCAAAAATCCCCCAATTGTTCATTGTAATAGGAAAAAATTTAGAACAATGCAAGCACCCATCAATAGGGAACTGGGTAAATCAATTTTACAGTATAAACAGAAAATGGGATAGTATACAGCTATAAAAAATGAGGACCCTTCTACATGTTGATAGGAAAAAAATCTCTGAGAAGTTGGGGGTATAGCTCAGTGGTGGAACACTTGCCTGGCAGGCACAAGGCCCTGGGTTTGGTGCCCAGCATGGATGGCCAAAAAATATAAACGAGCTCTGAGATTCATGTGAAATGAAAAACTGTGCTTGTGAGGCAAGAGCTGTAGCATACACGGGGTCCTGAGGTGCATTCTCACTGCCCCAAACAAACCAGAAAACACTGTCTGATGTTCTGTCCTCTGTGTAAAAAGTGAGGAATATTGCTAACATCTGTATAAATGAACTCAAAGTGGACAGAGAAGTAACTTTTCTTTTTGCAGTACTGAGATTTGAACTCAGGTCTTCACACTTGCTGGGCAGGCGCTCTACTGCTTAAGCCACACCTCCAGTCCTTGAGAGAACTATTGACAGTGATCATGTGTGAGCAGGCAGCTGGGGGACAGGAGTGCTAGAGAGATTTAAATTAAAATTTTTAATTTTTGAAACAGAATAAAATGACCAGGTGCAGTAACTCACGCCTTTAAGCTACTTGAGAAGCTGAGATTGGGAGGATCATGGTTTGAGGCCAACCCAGGCAAATAGTTCCAGAGACACTCCCATCTGCAAAATAAGCAGAGCAAGATGAACTGGGGGTTGTGGCTCAAGCAGTAGAGCACCCACTTTGCAAGTGTGAAGCCCTGAGTTCAAACCCCAATCTCTCTCACACACACACACACACACACAAACATGTTCGTTGATAACAGCAATAAAAACAAATGATGAACTGGGCTGGGGGCATGGCTCAGAAGGTGGAATGCCTGCCTAGCAAGCGTGAGGCCCTGAATTCAAACCCTAGTGCCATAAAAAAAACAAAGCAAGTGACAGCCAGTGGCTCATGCCTGGGATCCTAGCTACTCTGGAGCCAGAGATCAGGAGGATTGTGGCTCAAAGCTAGCCCAGGCAAATAGTGCCAGAGTCCCTATCTCAAAAACCCTTCATAAAAATAGGGCTGGTGGAGTGGCTCAAGGTGAAGGCCTGAATTCAAACCCCAGAATGGCAAAAAAAAAAAACAACAAAAAACAGGTCATAATGAAAAGAAAGCAAGCAGGCAGGAAGGGAGAGGAGCCAGTGGGAGAAGTTTCCAGCAGCCCCAGGAAACTTTTGGGTGTGTGGATGTGTCTATTACTTTAATGATGGTGATGACTTCACGGGGAGCACATGTCAAAGTCTATTAAACGTGCACTTAAAATGCATACAAATTATAGCATGTCAATTATGCTTCAATAAAGTGCCAAAACATTTTCCCACTGTTTGTAAAATGAAAATGTGAACGCATACAAAAAAAGTTGAAAGTGATTCTTAATAAAATATTCCTTTTTTTTTTTACTCTTTTTGCTTTTTGGGACAGGGTCTGGCTGGGTAATCCAGGCTAACCTTGAACTCGAGATCCTCCTGCCTTAGCCTTCCAAGTGCTGGGATTATAGATGTGAACCACCATGTTCCCCAATATTTTTTTCTTTTTCGGCTATTTTGAGGGTTAAACTTGACCTGGTACTTGCTGGGCAGGCCCTCTACCACTTGAGTCATGTCCCCAATTCTTTTTGCTTTAGTTATTTTTGAAACAGTGTCTTGAGTTTTTTGCCAGGGCAGGTCTGGACCGACATTCTCTTATTTAAGCTCTCCGAGTAGCTGGGATCCCAGGCGCCCACCACCATGTCTGGGTTATTGATTGAAATAGGACCTCACTAACTTTTTGCCTGGGCTGACCTTGAACTGTGATTCTCCCAATCTTTCCTTCCTGAGTAGCTGGGATTACAGGCACTCAACACCATGCCTGGCCCCCTAAAATATTCTTGAATAAGATTTTCTGTGATTAGAGAGGAAAGATTTTTTTTTTCTAGCTATGCTTTCTACACTTTTGGGGGTTTGGTGAGATGTAAATGTATTACCCAGTAGAGTGCCTACCTAGCAAGCACAAGACCCTGAGTTCAAACCCCAGTACCACCGAAAAAAAGAAAAGGAAAAAAAACAAAACAAAACACATTGTCCATTTAAAACTGCAGATCACAAATTAAGTTTTATTTTTAGAAAATGATGCAAGTAGCCTGGCACTAGTGGCTCACAATTGTAATCCTAGCTACTTGGGAGGCAGAGATCAGGAGGATTACAGTTTGAAGCCAGCCTAGGCAAAAAAAAAAAAAAGCAAAACCCTATCTCAAAAATACCCAAAGGGCTGGCAGAGTAGCTCAAGGGATAGAGCTTCTATTTAGCAAATCTGAGGCCTTGAGTTCAAACCCCAGTATCACACGCACACAAAAAAATGTAACTAGGGAGAACTAGGTTCAGACCTTTGCCCTTGAAAGCTGTGTGATTTTGGCCAAGTGCCTGGATGTCTTGGAAGCTTAATTTCTCACATTCTCTGTGAAAAGGAAGGACCTTTCTCTTTTCTAGAACTGATCTGGGGTGACATAAAATGAATTGCACAAATATCTGATGGTGTACAAGAGGGGCTGTCACTGTTCACTGCTATAGTAATTATTTTCTTAGTTACTCAGGGGCTAAGACCAGCTCCGAAGCTGGAAGAAAGTATGGGTCAGGGCACTGGTTCAGGAAGGGACAGAGGTGGCTCCATTCCTGTCTGAACCCCAGCTCAGATTCTGAGTCATCTTTTCTGAACTCCCTGCCCTAGAGCTGACCTTTATTGGTGACCTGGATGTGAACAAAATAGGGTAGGAAATACCATGGTCAGCTGTCAAGGGCAGTAAAGGCCATTTTCTAGGCAGATGATCCACATAAATAGCCCCAATGATCTTATAGGCTCCTCTGGGAAGAGTTGGGTTTATCTCTGAGACCAGAGTGCTTTTTATTTTATTTTTGTGGGACTGGAGTTTGAACTCAGGACTTCACACTTGTAAAGCAGGTGCTCTACCACTCTAATCATACCTCCAGTCCACTTTGCTCTGGTTATTTTGGAAATAGAGTCTCTCAAACTAGTTCCCTGGGCTGGCTTTGAACATTGAGACTCCTGATCTCAGCTTCCCAAGTAGTTATGACTACAGGCATGAGCCCCTGACTCCCAGCAAGTAATTTTTTTTTTTTGAGACAGAATCTCATTAGGTTGACCTCAATTTCAGCCTCCTCAGCAACTGGAATTACAAACCTGCTCCACCTCACCCCATGTGTTTTAGGCTCTTTCCTAGCTTGGGTCACTTGTTCCCTAAATTCTTTGTCCAGATACATCTCAGGAATCCCTCAGCCTTGGGGCCTCAGCTCTGGGAGCCTTACCTCATAGGAGTCATTCCCTGTTAGTGTTTCTTTCATGTTAGCATTGGTCATTTGGGATTTAAATTATGTGCTTAAAAGGATCATGATAAATGTGCCAAGAAGGGGCAGAGGGACATCCTATGTCTCCCAAATTAGGCACTGAGAAGGACACAACATCACTGCCAAAAATGCATCATGGGAACTTGGTAGGAAAGAAACTTCAGAGAAAAGCACAGTGAACGGTGCTCTGCAAATAATTGGCTGTACGTTTCAGAAACTTCAGTGTCCCAAAGGACAAAGGACAACCAAAGAGGCATGACAACGGCATGTAACCTGGGATCCTGGATGGGATCCTGATGGAGGGGGAAAGAAAACAAAACCAGTACAACTGTGAAACATTTGATTGGACCACTGATGAAACTGGATTATGGACCATAGATTAGATAAAAGTACTAGGTCAGGGTTACATTTCCTGAAGCTGCTGACTCTACTGTGGTTACGTGAGCATGCTCCTGTTTTCAGGAAAGGGCAAAAGGGCGGAAGGCACACATACCTGTGCAGCACACCCTCCCGTGGTTCAGAGAAAGGTGATGGGTGAGTGTGTGAGAGAGTATGTTCTCTCTGTGTGTTATATGGATTAACACGCATATATGTGTATATGGGCCTTCATATATTATATATATATATATATATATATATATATATATATATACACAAATATATGTTTCTTTTTTTCTTTGTTCTTTGGTTTTTTGAGTCAGGGTCTCACTGTGTAGCTCAGGCTGGCCTCATGCTTGTGATCCTCCTACTTCAACCTCCAGAGTGCTGGGATTATAGACATGTGCCACCATACTCAGTTTACAACATATGCTTCTATGTGTGTATTATATATATGTGTGTGTGTGTAATATATGTGGGTATATCATATATGTGTTTCTCTGTACATATGACTCTTTCCATATAAATACTTTTGTGTGCATTATAAATGTATGTATATCTTTCAGATGTCCCTATTGTACATACAGAGACACCCTGATGTGTATTTTATATATACCTATGTATATGCATTTGTATTTTGTGTGTGTGTGTATATATATAATTTTTTTTTGCAGTACTGGGGCTTGAATTTAGGGCTTACACCTTGAGTCATTACACCAGCCCCTTTTTTGTGATGGGTTTTTTCAAGACAGGGTCTCATGAATTGTTTGCCCAGGGTTGGCTTTGAACCTCGATCCTCCTGATTTCTGCCTCCTGAGTAGCTAGGATTATAGCCATGAAACACTGGTGCTGTTTTTTTGTTTTGTTTTGTTTTGCTTTTTTTTTTTTTTTGAGAAAGAACCTCATTGTGCATCCCAGGCTGGCTTTTAATTCAAAATTCTCCTGCTGCCAGGCACTGGTGGCTCACTCCTGTAATCCTAGCTATTCAGGAGGCAGAGATCAGGAGATCACGGTTCGAAGTCAGCCTGGACAAATAGTTCACAAGACCCTATCTCGAAAAAACTCATCACAAAAAAGTGCTGGTAGAGTGGCTCAAGGTGTAGGCCCTGAGTTCAAACCCCAGAACCACACACACACAGAAAACCAATCCTCCTGCCTCCTGAATGCTGGGATTATAGGTATGTGCCACCATGCACAGCTTTATAATTTGGATCCTGAATATCTCCCAAAGGTCCATGTGTTAGAGACTTGGTCTCCAGCTTGGCACCATGGGTTGGTGGTGGAACCTTTAAGAGGTGGGGCCTAGCAGGAGGTTTTCAAGTCATTAGGGATGTCCTTGAAGGGGACTGTGGGACCCAGTCCCTTTCCAGTATCTGTCTGTCTGTCTCTCTCTCTCTTCCATACTGGGAATTCAACCTAGGGCCTCATGCATGCAAGGCAAACACTCTACCACTTGAGCCGTATCCCCAGCCCTTTCATTTGTATTTTCTTTTCTTTTTTTGGTGGCACTGGGGTTTGAACTCAGGTCCTCATGCTTGCTAGGCAGGTACTTTACCACTTGAGCCACTCTGTCAGCCCTATTTTGGGTTGGGTGTTGCAAATTATTTCCCCTGGCTGGCCTCGAACTGCAATCCTCCTGATCTCTGCCTCCTGACTAGCTAGGATTACAGGTATGAGCATCGGGTCCTGACTTGTTCCACCTCTTGCCACAGGACACTTTGCACCACCTGGGGATTCTGCCAGCAAGAAGGCCATTACAATATATGGGCCCTCTACTTTAGACTAGAACCATGAGCCAAAAATAAGCCTTTTTTTTTTCTTTTTTTGAACTCAGGCTTGAACTCAGGGCCTTACACTTGCTAGGCTTGCTAGACAGGTGCTCTACCAAAAATAAGCCTTTTTTCTTTTCTCTTTTTGGCGGTGTTGAGGCTTGAACTCAGGGCCTTACATTTGCTAGGCTTGCTAGACAGGTGCTCTACCATTTGAGCCATTCCACCAGTCCTACTTTATATTGTTTTTTTTCAAGATAGGGTCTCAGGAACTATTTGCCTTGGGCTGGCTTTGAACTGCCATCCTCCTAATCTCTGCCCCTCGAGTAGCTAGCATTACAGGAACAAACCACCAGCGCCCAGCTAAGCCTTTTTTTCTTTGTGAAGTATGCCTCCCCAGACATTTTGTTATGGAAATTAAAAATGGGCTAATACACCCATCATTAATTGAAAATATTTTAAGTCAAAAGTGCATTTAAGCTGGGCACTGGCTGTTGTAAGGGTGGTCCTAAAGAAGATAACTGTCTAAAGTGGGATTGGAGTCCTGGGCCCCCATAAGTAGCATGGTTGAGAAGGGAATATGTGAAATTACACAAACACATCTGTCTTGCTCCATTTTCTGTTGCCATAACAAAATACTAGAGGTTGGGTAATGTATAAAGCAAAGATGTAGCTCATAGTTTTGGAAGCTGAAAGTCCAAGATCGAGTAGCCGCATGGGTTCAGCCTCTGGTAAGGACCCCCTTGGCTGCATCACAACATGGCGGATGATATCATGGTGGGAGTTCTTGTGATGGAGAGATTACATGGCAATACCAGAAGCCAGACAGACTCAGGGGCCAGGGTTGCTCTTTTAATAACAACTCACTCTCATGGGAACTAGCTGGGATCTTGCAGAACAACATTAATCTTTTTAGGGATTAAGCAGACCAATGACTTCTCTACCTTCCATAAGTCCTTAGTCCCTACAGTTTCAACCACCTCAACGTAAATAACCCCAGGATAAAGCTTCCCACATATGAATCTTTGGAGGATGCACTCAAACCACATTCAAACAATAGCAACCACAATTCCTTGCCTGGTGGTGGTGGTGATGTTGCTGACGGTGTCTATGATGGTAATTTCATGTGCCCACTTGACTGAGCTAGGAGGTGCCCAGATAGCCGATAAAACATTATTTCTGGGTGTGTCCCTTTGAGGGGATTTCTGGAATCGATTAGCATTTGAATCAATAGACTGAGTAATGAAAATCCATCCCCACCAATGTGGGTGGGCATTATCTAGTCCATGGAGAATCACACAGAATAAAAAGGTGGAAGAAGGACAAACTCTGCCTCTGTCTCTCTGGAACTGGGACATCCATTTGCTCCTGGTTCTTGGGCCTTCAGTCTCAGACTAATTACATGACCTGCTCCAGCACAGGGTTTCCAGCTACAGGCAGCAGATTGTGCAGCTGCTTGGCTGCCATGTTGTAATGACACTATAGTTTGGAGGAAAGCTCTCCCAAGATTCATATGCATAGCCTTGGTCTCCAGGGTGTTGGTATTGGGAGCTGATAGAGACCTTTAGGGTGTAGAGCCAACTGGGAGTGCTGGTGCACACCTGTAATCCTAGCACTCAGGAGACTGAGATCAGCAGGAGGATTGTGAGTTCAAGGCCAGCCTGGGCTACATAGTGATACACTGTCTCAAAAAAAAAAAAAAAAAAGCTGTGGGCCTCATGGGAAATGTTTAGGTTCCTGAGGGTGTACCCTGGAAAAGAATTGTGGAACTGCAGTCTCTTGCAAAGCAGGCACTCTCCCACTTGAGCCACACCTCCAGTCCATTTCGTTTTGGTTATTTTGGACATGGAATTTCTTGAACTACTTGCCCAAGCTGGGGCTTGCACAGTGATCTTCCTAATCTCAGCCTCCCAAGTAGCTAGGATTATAGGCATGAGCCACCATGTCTGGTTTTTATTGTGAAAAATTTTAAAGTTATTATTTTTTACAGCACTAGGGGTGGAACCCAGGGCCTTGAACCCGCTAAGCACGTGGAGCTACACCCCCAGCCTGAACCATTCATTCTTACTAAAGGCAGCATGCATGGCTGCAGAGAACACAGCTGAAAGACAGACACCCTGGTTTCAAACCCCAGCTCTGTCTAGACAGCTGAGTGAACTTGCACCATACTAGCTTCTTTCCATCCTGATGTCATCTGTAAAACAGAATAATTCCAATATTGACCTCACTCAGACTTGCTGCTAGGATTAAATGAAAACACAATCACTTGAGAAAAATAGCTGGAGTACATTAAGTGCACAGCTGGGTTTTTTGTTGTTGTTGGGTTTTTTGGGGTTTGAACTCAGGGCCTTGCGCTTGCTAGGCAGGTGCTCTACCACTTGAGCCCCTCCACCAATGCTTTTTGCTTCAGTTCTTTTGCAGATTAGGTGGTATTTTGCCCAGGGCCTGTCTGGACTACCATCCTCTTACTTAGGCCTCACAGTAGCTGGGACCATACGTGCATACCACCACACCTGGCTTATTGATTAAGATGCGGTCTCAATAACTTTTGTCCAGACAGGTGCTGGTGGCTCTCGCCTATAATCCTAGCTACTCAGGAGGCAGAGATAAGAATGGTCATGGTTTGAAGTTTGTGAGACCCTAGCTCGAAAAAACCCATCAGACATCGATCTACCATTTGATCCAGCAATACCACTCTTGGGGATATACCCAAAAGACTGTTACTCCAGAGGCACCTGCACATCCATGTTTATTGCGGCACTATTCACAATAGCCAAGTTATGGAAACAGCCAAGATGTCCCAGCACTGACGAATGGATTAAGAAAATGTGGTATCTATACACAATGGAATTTTATGCAGCCATGAAGAAGAACGAAATGTTATCATTCGCTGGTAAATGGATGGAATTGGAGAACATCATTCTGAGTGAGGTTAGCCTGGCTCAAAAGACCAAAAATCGTATGTTCTCCCTCATATGTGGACATTAGATCAAGGGCAAACACAACAAGGGGATTGGACTATGAGCACATGATAAAAGCGAGAGCACACAAGGGAGGGGTGAGGATAGGTAAGACACCTAAAAAACTAGCTAGCATTTGTTGCCCTTAACGCAGAGAAACTAAAGCAGATACCTTAAAGCAACTGAGGCCAATAGGAAAAGGGGACCAGGAACTAGAGAAAAGGTTAGATCAAAAAGAATTAACCTAGAAGGTAACACCCACACACAGGAAATCAATGTGAGTCAATGCCCTGTATAGCTATCCTTATCTCAACCAGCAAAACCCCTTGTTCCTTCCTATTATTGCTTATACTCTCTCTACAACAAAATTAGAGATAAGGGCAAAATAGTTTCTGCTGGGTATTGAGGGGGGGAGCGGGAGGGGGCGGAGTGGGTGGTAAGGGAGGGGGTGGGGGCAGGGGGGAGAAATGAACCAAGCCTTGTATGCACATATGAATAATAAAAGAAAAATGAAAAAAAAAAAAAGAAAAAACCCATCAAAAAATGGGGTGGCAGAGTGGGTCAAGGTGTAGGCCCTGAGTTCAAACCCCAGCAACGCAAAAATAAATAAATAAATAAATAAATAAAGGCTGGTGGAGTGGCTCAAGTAGCAGAGCACCTGCCTAGCAAGAGTGAGACCCTGAGTTCAAACTCCAGTACTGTCAAATGATAATAAAAATAACTTTGTCCAGGCTGGCCTTGAATCTTGATCCTCTGGATCTCTGCCTCCTGGGTAGCTGGAATTATAGGCGTGATCTATTGCACTCAGCCTTTGCTATTATTTTTATTATAAGCAGTTCCTGCATTGACAGAACAGGTTCTCTCCTCCTATCCCACCCACCAGAATATCCCATGATTAGAGATGGAAAGACACCATTGGTGAGACCGTGTCCTGTCAAAGGCTGAAGTCTTCCAAAGACGGGGATTGGTCTCCTTCATTCTACTGGCCAGGATTGTCAACAAGACAGTCATCTTACTGTTTTCTTTTCTGAAGACAGATTCTAGCCTCTAGCCCACATTTTTTTTTTTTACACCTTCTTATGTAGCCCAAGCTGGCCTTGAACTCAAGATCCTCCTCCCTCATCCTCCCCAGTGCCGGGACTACAGGTGTGCACCACCAGGCCCAGACCCTAATGACATTCACTGACATGGCCCCAGCATTGTGCCTGGCCCACAGTAGGTGCCTAAGTGACAACCAATCACGGAGACTGTGTCACTGGCTGATCAGAGGGCAAATTCCAAAGAGCACTTTTTAGAATAAAAGCCAGGCCCCAGGAGGACAGTACTCTTTTTCTAAAGCGTTTACCCAGCAGGTGCCTCCAGGAGCCTTCCTGGAGCTTCACGCTCTCTGAAACAACCTAGTGAAGAAGTCTCTGAAAATCGGATCACAAAAGGCCCTCAGGTTGGCAAAGCCATTGATTATTTCTCCTAGTGCAAGAAGCTGGGAAAGAGGAGACTGGAGGAGCCGGGGCAAGTGATCCTTAGAGTCAGGCTGGGAAGTCTGTCACCATCAGATGGTAACCATCCCATCCTGTCCTTCCCTGGGGGTTTCCTCCCTGCCCTTCCTGTCTGCCTGTCACTGCTGCTGAGATCAGTCATCCTATGGCCAAGTGTAGGAGTGGTAGCCTGCACGTCAGCCCTGTCTGCCCGCTGGCTGCAGTTGCACATTCCAGACACTTCGAGGCTGGCTCCCAGCCATGCTGAGTCAACTTGGTTGTTTTGGTCAACCTGCCCTGTGCTTCTTCCTGGCAGGCGGGTTTTCTATGCCAGACTCCCCTTCCTGGCAGGGTAGAGGGGAGTTGGTGCGGAAGGAGTAAGAGGGGATGCCAGTGCAAGCTTGTTGAATGAAAGCTTAGCTTCTTGGCACGAACAGAGGCCGGCACCACAGCCTCACTCAGGTCTCCGTTTTTCCCAGCTTTGTCTCTCAGAGTGCTGGGGTCTCTCCACCATCCAAGGAGTTCCTGGGACTGCGCTGAAATCAACATTTTGTGTTTATTGGATGAATGAATGAATGAATGAGGGAGGGAGGAGAGTGGGTGGAAGGGAGGCCTTTCTTCCAAGTGTTTTAGGTTTCTGCTTTATGGCAAGCAAAGCCAAGGACACTAAGGACCGAGGCGGCGTAGGGTGGGCCATAGTGAGTGAGGCCCCGAGCTGTCACCTGGATAATACAAGCCGAGAGGGCGCAAACAAATTGCCGGGCAGCGAATGAGAGGGAAGGAAAGAGGAAATTAATGAATCTCAGAAACATATCCACAACGAACCCTTGAACAGGAAGAAGCGTGGGAGTCCTGTCATGTCTCTCGGGGGTGAGGGCTTTGGCTTGGTCTTCTGACTGGAGATTGGAGGAAGCCTTCCGGAAGCGGGGAGGTTTGGGGTGTCCGGGGCTCCCAGGCCACCCCCGCTAAACTCAGCGCTCACACGTAGTGCTCCTGCCCTCTTCCCCAGCTTCTGACTTGGGGAAGGGGTGAGGAATGCCTTCCAGTCTCTGAAGATGAGGACGCCCTTTTCCCTACTGATCCCGGCGGGGGGCGGGATGGGGTCTCGGAATTCCTGTGTCCACAGCGGGATCATCCTGTGTGGGGGAAGAGCCACGTCTCTCACGGTTCGCCAAGGAAGGCCAACAGAAAGCTGGCGCAAGGGCGAGGGGTGCCAGAATTTTGCACTGCCCCCCACAACGCCGGCACTCAAAACTACCAAGTCTCCAGCAGGAGGACCCCACCCTTGGCCACTCGCCCCGCCCCCGGCACTCCCAGCGCCCCGCCTCCAAAGCTCCCCCTCCCACCCCCGCACCGGGTTTATAAAAGGGGGCGTTGGGCGCCGTGGGGAAAAGCCAAACAGGGCCGGCCTGAGATTGTGATCCGTTCCTTCGCAGAGCCTTCTGCATCCCAGGGGAAGTCTCCGCCGAGATCCGCACGTCTCCACCCGTTGCATCTCGAGTCCCCCGCGTCCAGGAGTCCCCGCACTCAGATCGCCCGGGAACATGCGCTGCGCTCCGACGGCAGGCGCAGTCCTGGTGCTGTGCGCCGCCACCGCCGGGCTGCTGAGCGCCCAGGCTCGCCCCGCGTCGCCCGAGCCGCCGCGCTTCGCGTCCTGGGAGGAGATGAACGTGCTGGCGCACGGGCTGCTGCAGCTCGGCCGCGGGCTGCACGAACACGTGGAGCGCACCCGCGGGCAGCTGAGCGCGCTGGAGCGGCGCCTGGCCGCGTGCGGGGCGGCGTGCCAGGGATCCGAGGCGACCGCCGCGACTCCGAAAGACCCCGAGAACCCAATCGCCAGCGGCGAGACGGCTCCCGAGACCCTGCGCAGCCTGCAGGTAGGTTCGGCAGACGGGTGTGTGTGTGTGTGTGTTTGGTGGCTCTGCGAGTGACGTGTGTGTGTGTGTGTGTGTGTGTGTGTGTGTGTGTGTTTGGTGGCTCTGCGAGTGCCCTCTTGGAAGAGTGTGGACAGGAAGAGAAAAGCACATCCGAGGCTCTCTGGACACTCCGCTCCGGCCTCAAAGGATGTTCAAATGGAAGCATGGACTGGAGGTTGGAGACAATGCCAGGTCCTCAACAAGGTTTGTACCGTTCCACAGGCACAGCTCAAGCTTCAGAATAGCCGGATCCAACAACTGTTCCTGAAGGTTGCCCAGCAGCAGCGACACCTGGAGAAGCAGCACCTGAAAATCCAGAATCTGCAAAGTCAGGTATCCTAAGGCATGGCGCTGGAGAGATAGGGAAAGCTGAACCCAAGATCAGGCAGCCTGAGCCAGGAGACCTGACACCCTCCACCCTCTTCCTGTCCCAGATTGGTCTGCTGGCCCCCACACACCTACACAATGGGGTGAACCAGTCTGCCAGAAGAAAGAGGCTACCCAAGATGTCCCAGTCCACTGGCCTGGCTCACAATGCCACCAGCTTGCACAGTGAGTGTCTGGTCCTTTTCTGTCCTCTGGCAGCTCCTCCAACCCCTCCACTTGCCATTCCTAACTCTACCTCCCTTGATATGTCCACCTTAGGGAAAAGTCTTGGGTCCCTGTAGGCTCCACCAGGCTCTGGTGAGGGGCTTATGGGGATGCCTACCTCCTCAGCCCTGACCTTGGCAGGCCAGGCCACCCCACTCTTCTTCCCAGTAAGCTAGCTGGGGTGGGAAGAGAGACAGTCCATGAGGAACTTAAATTGCCCTGCTGGAGAGTTCCTAAAAGTTAGGAACTTCTGGGAGGCTGTGATGGAGAGGTACCAGATGTGTGGGGAGGTTTCTGAGATTCGATATCCCAAGATCTTTTGGGGTATAGAGCTAGTAGTGACCCCCGGCTCCCAGACTAGACAATTAACGCTTGCTTTTGTTTTTTTTGGGAATACTGGGGTTTGAACTCAGGACTTCAGGGGCTCTACCACTTGAGCCACACCTCCAGTACTGCAATAACTCTGCTTTCTTATAAGTTCAAGGCTCCTGGTCCCTCACACTTCTTCTATCCCCAAAGTTCCTGTCTAGCTTACACCCGTGCACTTGTATACACACACGCACACACACTGCAGAACGGGCTTTTTCTGTTCCATCTCAAGCTCTAAATCCTTTATTGTGCAAGTTTCAAAATTCCCCTGTCTCAAACTGTAGTGTGTGTGTGTGTGTGTGTGTGTGTGTGTGTGTGTGTGTGTGTGTCTGCTGTCTGTCTGACAGGGGTTCCTATGTCCCACCCTAAGTTCACAGCCACCTTGTCACCCTGCCCAGCATCTGCAGCTGTTCACAGCCAACTGGGTGAAAGTTTGGATCCCCCATTTCACACCCCAGGGCTGGTTGCTGGCTTCCAGCCCTGTAGTCTTTAGGACTCTTCCCCACCCCCTTCCTCTTCCCGCCCCCTCCCCCAGGCAGGTATCTTGGCATGGTGAGAACACCCTCCCAAACCTGAGTGTGGGATGATGGGCTCTCTGGGGCCAGCAGGCACAGGTCCTGGCTGGTAGAGGTGGTGGAAGAGAAGGGGGGTGTTATGTGAGTTTGGGACTCCCAGACTCAACCCAGCCAAGTAGGGGAAAGTTCACAGCTGGAGAGACAAACAGCTGGCCCTAATGGAGACCACATTGGCCTTGGCAGCTTGCCTGTCCTGATTGGATGAGAAGAAAGTAGGGGAAAGGGGAGCTGCCTGAGGGGCCGGGAAAGTGTCCTCCCTTCATTTTGGGCCTGCCCTCCTCTCTCCCCTCAGAGAGTCCCCTCCAGTGCCCCCACCCTACCCTGGTGACCTTTCCCCTACTTTCCCTGGCTGGGCTGGGGGCGGTTCTTCCAGAGCCTACTGAACGCCAAGGCTACCTTCCCTCTCTCCTCTCTTCCTTTCCTCCTCCTCCTCTCCTCCATCCTGCCCCCTGACTTTCTAATAGCTGGGACCCCTGAGGCAGAGCCTCAGTCACCTCAAGCCCCATCCAGGCCACCATCAGCACTGCATAAGCCAGAGCTCCCCCTCCCACTCCTGACCCAGCTTCCTGAATCATTCATTCAAGTTTGTTTTTTTTTGAACACCTGCTATGGGCTAGGCTTAGAGTGGATGTGTGCGTTTGGTGACCAGGGGGCCTCATGGAGCCCCCAGTGAGCTGCAGAAGTGGAGACATACCTCCAGATCATCCCAGTGAGGAACATTTATGGGAAGTGCTCCATGCTCATTTTGGGAGGGTTAGTCTAGTCCTGGATGAGGGAAGGCATCCTTTCAGAAGCTGGGACCCAGAGATAGAAGTGAGGGAAGACAGTCCCAGGCAGAGGGCTGAGCATGGGCAAAATTCCTGTGGCAGAAGGGGTGCAATACAAGTAAGGTGGAGAGGGCTGGGGGAGAGCAGGAAAGAAGCCTATGTGGCCAGAGAAGGTGGAGATGCACTGAGGGATGAGGGAGTTGGGCCCGGGGCTGGCATTCCCTGTGTCTTGTAGCCCACACTGAAGAATAAGGAGCCATGGAAGAGTTTTGGCAGACGGAGGGAATGGTCATAACGTGAACATTGCCCCTCACCTCTGTATTGCCCTCTACCTGGGGAGTTTTTCTCCTGCTTGAACTCCTCCTTCCTTCTGTCTTCAGGGCTGCCCCGGGACTGCCAGGAGCTCTTTGAAGAGGGTGAGCGGAAGAGTGGACTATTCCAGATCCAGCCTCAGGGGTCCCCACCTTTCCTGGTCAACTGCAAGATGACCTCAGGTAGGAAGGATGCCCTGGCCACCAGAGCTCCCTCTTGCAGAGCACAGTCCCTGATGCTGCTCTTTAAAATGCAGCCCAAACATAGTGCAGTGGTAGAGTGCTTGCCTACCATGTGCAAGGCCACGAGTTCAATCCCCAGCACCGCACACCCACACACATACACTCCTAAAATGCAGCCCTTTCCCCATCACCGTCCATTCCAAACTCAGAGATGGTTTTCTGTGGTTAAGATCACCAGCTGGCCCTCCTTCCCTGTGGGTCCTTGGGACAAAGATCTAGCCTGATCCCCTGCCTGCTAGCACACCCACAATATCCATCCCTCTGCCTCGTCTTCCTTTGGTCCTTCCAGATGGAGGCCGGGAGGAGTGAAGGGAGTGCTGCCCTCCCTGGGTTTAGCAGGGAATCTTGGGGTTAGCAACCAGATGGGGTTGCCAGGGTTCCCTGTGAAGAGGGGCCTCCTGGTGACCCTGTGTCTCTGGGCAGATGGAGGCTGGACAGTGATTCAGAGGCGCAAAGATGGTTCTGTGGACTTCAACCAGTCCTGGGAAGCATACAAGACAGGCTTTGGAGACCCCCAAGGTTGGTGTTTCTGGCATGGCCAGAGGCAAGGGAGGAGGAGGGGGCCGTGGAGGGTGGGCCCACCTCACCTGGCGGCCTCTCCCACTGCAGGCGAGTTCTGGTTGGGCCTGGAGAAGATGAGAAGCATCACAGGGGACCGTGGCAGCCGCCTGGCCGTGCAGCTTCAGGACTGGGATGGCAATGCCAAGTCACTGAAGTTCCCCATCCACCTGGGTGGTGAAGACACAGCCTACAGTCTGCAGCTCACTGCACAAGTGGCGGATGAGCTGGGTGTCCCCACCACCACACCCAATGGCCTCTCCCTACCCTTCTCCACGTGGGACCAGGACCATGACCTCCGTGTGGACATGAACTGTGCCAAGAGTCTCTCTGGTGAGCACCTGCCCTACCTTCAACCTCAAAGTGCATCTATGCCCTACCCTCACTTTCTCCTTACTTGCTGTGTGCTGTTGGGTCATACGTTGACTTAACTACTGCTCTTAGTTTTCCTGTCTTTAAAATGGGTAGAACCATAGGTTTATTATGAAAAGCCAATGAGACATTTGTGCCAGGGCAAAAAAACCACCAAGACAAACTCTTGTTTTGTTCTTGTGAAGTCAGAGGCAAAGCTTAGGCTCTGTGAAGTTAAACCATAAAAATTACCTTTTTGTTTATTTATTTATTTTGGTGGTGCTGGGGATGGAACCTAGGGCATTGTACCTGCCAAGCAAGTGCCCTACCAAGTGAGCCATGTCTCATCCTTTTTTTGTGTAGATTTTTTTCATGTGAGGTCTTGCATTTTTGTCTGGGCCAGCCACAGATCGAAATTTTTCTACTTATGCCTCCTACAGAGCTGAGATGACAGGCACACACCACTCCACCTGACTTATTGATTGAGAAGGGTTCTTGCTAGCTTTTTGCCCAGGCTGGCCTTGAACTACAATCTTCTAACCTCCTCTTCCTGAGTGGCTGGGATTACAGACATGCCCTACCATGCCCAGCAGAATGTCCGTAATAAATGTTAGCCATGTGCCAGACATAGACCATAAAAGTTGATTCACTGAGATTGCCGAGAAGAGGCTGGCCAGACCACCACCCCAGCTGCTTTGTCACCACCTAAGCACCCTTAGAACCCAGTGTGAGAATCACTGCCAAAGTCTTCGCATTTAAAATGCGTAAAATTCAAAGCCCCCTGCTCCACACCAACCCTACCTCCCCTCTCCACGTAAGGCCCAAGGCCTTGACCATGACCCCTCTCCTCTGATCCCGCAGGTGGATGGTGGTTCGGCACCTGTGACCACTCCAACCTCAATGGCCAGTACTTTCCCTCCATCCCACAACCACGGCAGCAGCGTAAGAAGGGAATGTTCTGGAAGGCCTGGCGGGGCCGCTACTACCCATTGCAGGCAACCACAGTGCTGATCCAGCCCACAGAGGCTGCAGCAGCCTCCTAGCCTCCCAGTGGAGCCTGGTCCCAGGCTGAAGAGGACAGTGACTTCGGCTCTGGCCCAAGAACATGGCTGCTCTCTGCTCTAGCAGGAGCTCCAAGCAGGGGCCGTGCGGAGCCTTGTGAACAGAGAAGAGGTCCACGACTGGAGCGAGCCCCCTTTCTGAGTGGGGGGCTGCACGCATCGTTTTCTGAGATCAGGGCAGCAGGGCACGGTTCAGCGCCTGGAAGCGTGGGTCACAGGGCATTGGGTGGGCATTGAGTCCCACTTCTCGCCTGCTCGAGGAGTTGGGAACACAGAGGGACCACTTGGGGCCGGCCAGGCTGGCCCTTGATGATGGACTCAGTGACATTGACTGGCTGAGGGATGGGGTTCTCAGGGGCCCCAGCCACCCTCACGGTGCTGTTGTGTGTGGGTGCTGTGGACGAGCTGGTGCCAACGGTGGTGTCAGGGTGGAGCTCACAGAATTCTTGGAATAAAATCAACCTCAGAACATTTTGTTCTTTGTTTTTTGGCTTGTTTTAAAAAGTGGACAGTTTCAAAGTCCACGTAAACATGATCCCAGGTTGGAGAGTGTACTCCCAGGTCCCTTAGGGACAGGACTGGTCCTTCTTTCCCCCCTCTGCCAACCAATCTCATTTCCTTCATTATCATTTCATGATGTGGATCTCCTCATTTTTATTTTAAAAATACAGTTCAATCCCTATGGAAGCGGGTGATTTTGGGGGAAAATGAGTATTTCTTCCCAATCATACTTATAAGCATATGGGTTAGCTCTTTTTTTCTTTTTTTGGCAGGATTGGGGTTTGAACTCAGGACCTCGTGCTTGCTAGGCAGATGTTCTACCACTTGAGCTATGCCCCCAGTCCTTCTTGCTTTTAGTTATTTTTCAGACAGGGTCTCAAGTTTATGCTTAGGCCGGCCTGGACTTCAATCCTCTTACCTCTCAAATAATAGGAATTATAGGCAAACGCTGCTACACCCAGATCTTTTGTGAGATGGGGTCTTGCTAACTTTTTGCCTAGGCTGGCCTTCAACTATGAGACTCCTGATCTCTGCCTCTTTAGTAGCTGGGATTACAGACACGAGCTACTGCCCATGGTCTACAGTTAACTTTTTAATGTCTTTCTATTGGATAGAAATATATATCTTACGTTTTTCTAGTAGCCATGTTAAAGAAAAATAGTGGGCCAGAGGTATAGCTCAAGTGGTAGAGCACTTGCCTAGCAAGTTCAGGGCCTTGGGATAGGTCCCTAGAGTCACATAAAATAAATAATAAATAAATAAATAAATCTCTAGCTGGCCACAGGTGGTTCACACCTGTATTCCTAGCTACTTGGGAGGCTAAAATTGGGAGGATCATGGTTTGAGGCTGGCCCAGGTAAACTAGTTCTTGAGACCCCATCTCCAAAATAACCAGAGCGAAATGGACAAGAGGTGTGGATCAAGTGGTAGAGCACCTGCTTTACAAGTGTGAAGCCCTGAGTTCAAACCCCAGTGTCACTCAAAAAAGAAAAAAACACGTCTGTATGCTACAGGGGAAAGCAAAAAGGCCTTGTGCATGCCCAGAACAGACTATGTGTTTAGAAAAGGCCTGGAAAGATGCAAGTGCTCCCTTGTGGCTGACCTGCAGTTACAAACAGCCTGGCTAAATGTTGAAGAATATCCAATGCACAGCCAATCTGTAAAGATTGGGAGATATAATGAAAAAAAAAAAAAAGTAAAGCCAGATGCCCACACCTGTAATCCCAGCATTTGTGAGGCTGAGACAGAAGGATCTTGAATTCAAGATCAGCCTGAGAAACAATAGCAAGTTCCAGGCCAGCCTATGCAACATAAGGAGACCATGTTAGCAAAAAATAAACAAAAAGCAGGTGAAGTGGGGTATGTTTTGGTGGCACGGGTGTTTGAACTTAGGGCCTCACGCTTGCTAAGCAGATGCTCTACCACTTGAGCCACTCCACCAGCCATGTTTTTGTGTTGGGTATTTTTCAACATAGGCTCTGGAGAACTATTTGCCCATGCTGGCTTCAAACCACCATCCTCCTGATCTCTAGCTCCTGAATAACTAGAATTACATGTGTGAGCCACTGGCACCTGACCACACACTGGGACAATTTTGAGAGCAAAACAGGCTGTTGTTAATAAGCAGGTTGACAGGCAAAATAAATCTCACTATCAGGCATATCAGGATTTACCCAGATTTAAAAAATGGAAACATATCTGCAGCAAATCTGGGAAATCAATATCATTTACCATAACTAGGTCAGTAAAACGACAGTTGATATCTGGGCACTGGTGGCTTGTGCCTGTAATCCTAGGGCTACTTAGGAAGATGGCAGTTCCCAGGCAGCCCGAGGCAAAAAGTTCCTGAGACCCTACCTCGAAAAAACCAATATAAAACAGGGCTTGTGGAGTGGCTCAAGTGATAGAGCACCTATCTAACAAGCCTAGCAAGTGTAAGTCCCTGAGTTCAAGCCACGGTACTGCCAAAAAGGCTCATGGTTCTGGCTAAGGTAGAGGGCCTGTGTATTGTTAGTGGCTTTCTTGCTGGCAGAATCCCAACATGGTGCAAAGTATCAAGGGGCAAGAGACAGGGAACAAGCCAGGAGCTAGTGACTCACACCTGTAATCCTAGCTACTCAGGAGGCAAAGATTAGGAGGATCGAAGTTCAAGACCAGCCTGAGCAAATAATTTGCGAGACCCTGTCTCAAACAAAACAAAACAAAAAACAACCCATCACAAAAAAGGGCTGGTGTAGTGGCTCATAGTTCAAACCGCAGTACCAAACAACAACAACAACAAAAAACAAAGCAAGAAAAGGGAGATGAAGGGCCCTGCATTGCAGCACCACAAGAAGAGAGAGAGAGGGACAGGGTAGGGTTTTTCCAGTATGTGGTTCTTGTAAGAATGGGATGCTACATCTCCAAGTCATATATTTAGGACAAATGTGCTCCTGTCCTGAGCATAGCTTCTGCTTGAACAGTAGAACCTACCTTTGCCCAGATTTTCCTCCAAAAAATACTTCTCTTAGTACTCAGAGGGACACTTCTTACCCTAAAGGAAAACCTCTGTAACCTGTGATTTTTTCTCCTTTCCTTCGTTCCTTCCTCTTTCCCTCCCTCCCTTCCTCCCTCTCTCCCTTTCCTTCCTCCTTCCCTCTCTTCCTTCTCTGGTGGTACTGGGGATTGAACCCAAGGCCTTGAACTTGCTAGGCAAGCACTCTACCACTTCAGCTACACCCCAGCTCACCTCTGCGATTTTCCTGTCCTGGAACTCTTCCTGATAGGTGCTGGGGACAGAGTAGCTTCCCTGGGGTCCTGGTGAAGGAGACACCAGTCACTAGCCTAATTAACTCCATTTTTGTCTCTCTCTGGCTCTATTTTGCCTGTTTAAATTTTTTCTCCTGAGTCTCTCTACCTTACAGTCACCTTAGATTCCAGAGAAGATAGAACTAATTGATAAACATCATTTTTGGGGGGGTGGAGAAGGAACTAGGATTTGAACTCAGGATCATGCACTTGCTAAGTGAGCACTCCCCCAACACTAATTTTCAGATAGTTCTCAGGATTTTTGCCTGTGTGGGCCTTGAGCCTCATTCCTCTATGTCTGCCTTTTTAGTAGCTGGGATTACAGGCATAAGCCACCATACCTGGCCCTCAACAAACATCTTTATAATGAGGGCTAAAAACTACCCCCAAGCAACAGCATTAACTACTCCATAACTCCTTACAAAAACTTAAACAGGATGATTAATCATACTGCTGGCTGGCCAACATTACCTGCTCTGTGAGCTATGCATACCTCAACCCCTCTTTTTTCTCCCTCTTCTATAAAACCTCAAAGTTCCTGTGAGCTCCTGAAGACAGACTGTGTGTGTGGGGGGAAATCACTGAACCCATTTCCCTGTTTTTCCCCAAGTGGCTATGTTAATTAAATCTTCATTCTCTGTCCTTCACCACTATTCATGTCTTTACCTGCCATATTGGGACAGGTGGCTGAGCCTAGTCTGTTGGGACTCCTGGAGCCAGGGCTTCTCCCCTAAAACTGGTAACACAGGCTGAGCTGATCAAGATGTGACGTCCTGACGCAATTGAGATGTGGTAGACATGAGACTGTTTACATTGGACTTGTTTATTTAACATCAAATGTGAGGAATGTGTTGTGCTACATTATGACTATGAGGTCACTAGGTGATGGGAATTTTTCAGCTCCATTAATTTTTTTTGGAGATGGAGGTCTCGTTACCCAGGCTGGCCATAAACTCCTGGGACTACAGGTGTGTGCCAACATGCCTGGCCCTGAGTCAGATTTTCTAAGGATGAAATTCTACAGGGGAGCTGGGCACCCCTATAATCCTAGCTACTTGGGAGGCTGAGATGGGGAGGATCCCGGTTTGAGGCCAGCCTGAGCAAGAGTTTGCAAAACCCCATCTCCAAAATAACCAGAGCAAAACGGACTGAAGGTATGGCTCAAGCAGTAGAACATCTGCTTTGCGAGTGCAAGCCTTGAGTTCAAGTCCCAGACACACTGAAAAAACATTCTACAGGGGAGATGGGGAGGTAGAGGCCATTCCAGAAGGAGGGCACTGTGAGAGCAAAAGCTTAGTGGTAGGTGGGCCCACCTGGGCGGAAAATGGAGTGGTGAACAGGAGTGGGAAGGAGGTAGGGACTAGAACATGCAAGGCTTCAAGCCCACTGCCCAGGAATTTGAGAACAACAGCCAGTACAGTTCTCTGTTCTAGCTTTCAGTATTCCCTCTTTCCTCCACTCATCCCTGTAGGCCCCTTTCTGGTCATCATGGCCTCCTGGCTGTTGGAACCCTTTGGAGATCTCTCACTGCTCCTCCTCCCTATCCTGGCTGTGGTTTGAATGTGATTCCCTCACCCTAGAGTTTATGTATTGCAAACATAATCCCCTAAGTCATGTATCAATGATGTTGGGAGGTAGGGTCCTTGGGAAGTAATTAGGATTAGATGAAGTCATGAGGATGGGGCACCCACAATGGTATTAGTGGCTTTAAAAGAAGAGGAAGAGAGACCTGAGAGAGCACACCTGCTCTGTCTCACCTCATGATGCCCTCTGCTATGTTGTGTTGCAGTACAAAGGCCCCAGATACCATAAGCTTGGATTTTCCAGAAATATATTTGTGGGCTGGTGGAGTGGTTCAAGTGGTAAGAGCATCTGCCTAGCAAGCGTGAGGCCCTGAGTTCAAATCCCAGTGCTGCAAAAAAAAAAAAGAGAAGTATACTTGTGAGTCAAATATACTTCTCAATCTATATATGCTGGATATAACAGTGCACATCTGTAATCCCAGAAACTCAGGAGGTGGAGGTAGGAAGATCACAGTCAAGAGGCCAGCCTGGGAAAAAGCATGAAACCCTATCAGAATAACAAATTAAAAGCAAAAGTATTGGGGGTGTAGTTCACGTGGTAGAGCACTTGCCTAGCAAATTTAAGTCCCTGAACTCAATCCCCAGTATCAGGAAGAGAAAATCTACACAGATTGACTTATTGTCTGGTTATTTTGTTTGAGGAATAGAAAAGAAACTCCCACAGCTGACACCTTTTCATTCTAAGGAGTCAGTGCTACACCACCTCCTCCAAGATGCCTTCCCTGACTATCTCACTAAGGCACTCCACCACTGCCCACCCAGGCTATTCCCCTCCAGCAGGTGTACCACAGGGAAACTATTTTGTTCCTGTTGTTGGTTCCTTGCTTCTTGTCAGGCTCCCCCCACTAGACCTCTGGGACTTTGTCTTGTTTTCAGTGCTGTATCCCAGCACCTAGTAGGTGCTCATTCAGTGTTTGCTGAAGAACAAAGAGCTTTTTAAATAGGAAAGTAATAGGACTTGTTTATGTTTTTAGAACTCCCTCTCATTGCTTTGGGAAAAACAGACTGTGGGGGGGGGGAAGTGAAGATACGGGAGGGAGACCAGAGAGGAAAATGCTGAGTTGGTCCAAGGAGGGTTGACAGAGGCTACGGTTAGGTGGTAGTAGTGGAAGCAGTGAGAAGTGGTCACACCTGGAGAAATTTAGGAAGTGGAGGTCAGAATAAGGCAACTGAGGGAGGTGGAGAATAGATATGGAGAGAGGAGTCCACCACCTGTGCTTTTTAGTTGTTTTCTTGAAACAGGGTCTCCCTGTGTAGCCCAGGTTGGCCTCAAACTGAAGATTCTCCTTCCTCAGTCTGGAGTGCTGGGATTACAGACATGTACCACCAGGCCCAGCTTAACCTCTGGCATTCATAGGAAGGAGGGGGAATGGAGACACAAGACTGGATATGGGGAAAGAGGACAAATTTCTGTCTGAGATGCCTGATGGACATTCCACAGTTGCAATCCAAGTAGCCATAATAAAAATTGTTAAAACAGCACGAGGATTCTATATTTCTGTTATTCACCACTGAATAAATGTTTATTGAGCACAGGGAATACACGAATGATTGAAACAGATACCATCCCTGCCCTCATTGGCTTGATAGGGAACAGAAATGAAACTGATCGACGGATTAAGAAAACAGTACATAATTCAGAGTTAGGACTGTCAAAAGACAGCAGCATCTTTGTAATGTATGCTGAAAATATTCCCAGAGCATAGATTTTCATGTGCTCTTAACACACAAAAATTAACTATAGAAATACAAAGGGATGTATTTGTATATCAAATAAAACAGCATTTTTACACTTCAAATACACAAAGTAAAAATAAATATATACTTTAAAGTCGGGCAGGATAAATCCTATAGGGGAAAATGAAAAAGGATAAGGGGAAAAGGTTATGTTGGAGTGTCTGGTGAAGGATCTGTACTTGATGTGTGTGGTGCTGGGGAACCAAGCTAGGGCTCTGCTTTGCACATTCTAGGCAAGCACTCTACTACTGAGCTACAACTTAGCCCCTAAATATTTGTTAACCAAAGATTTCATAGCAGAAAGTTCAGTATGTTTAAGGGAATGATCCTCCTTCTCAAGACCCACGAGGGTTTCTTCCTTGTTCGCAGAGGAGGAAACCGAGAAATAGAGGGATAAACTCGTAAATCACCAGCGTAAGAAGGGAAACTGCAAACAAGAGACTACAGGAGCAGAAACAACCGGAAATGGTCATTTATGGGCTAGGGGAGAGAGGAAAGAGGCTAGAGCCATGTCTTGACCTATGACGTCATCGGGACGTTAGGTAGCGTAACATCACCTGGACGTAACTCCATTTCCCTTCCCAGACAGGTTCTCTGATAGAAGGAAAGGTCTGAGTCAATCCTCTCATTGGCTAAACACGCGGTCAATCCGTTTAATTCCTCCAGTTTTTTCCGCCCCGCCTTCCTAAACCTGCTCCTGATAGGCCGTTGAGGCCGTCACTTCAGAAAGGTCCGCATTCCTTCCGCCTTTCTCCAGGAGACCAAGGGCGAGGAGGGTGGAGTCCAAGAGGCACCCACCCCCTCGGCCCCTGTTTCCGCTTCTGGTTGGCTGCACTGGGTGCCGGTCGCTACTACGTCCGCTGCTAATTGGTCATTAGACAACCGCTCTGCGCCGCGCCGGCTCCGCCCCCATTGGGTGTTTGTGGTGGGGCTGCGGAGTCGCCGATCCCGCCGGAAGCGCCAGGACAATGGGGACCCGGGACGACGAGTACGACTACCTATTCAAAGGTGCGGTCGGTAGGGAGCAGACGGTCGAGGGTGCGACGGCGAAGCAGCGGGCGTGCGAGTCGAGGTCGCGCTCAGGCCGCAGGCCCAGGCTGGAGCCTGGGGGTTGAGGCCTGGCGGATTAGGCAGCCAGTGAAGCTGGGGCAGGCTGGGTTCAGTCAGCTTGGGGCCGGAATGCGGGGTATTGAGGAACCCGAGGCGCAGCGAGGCTTAGGGACCCCGGATGCGCTGGGGCGGGACCGGAGCCCAGAGTAGGTGGGGCCCGGAGCTGTGGGAGAGGCCGTTAGGGGTGAGGCCTCCGGAGGGGGCGGGGCAGCGCCAGGATTTGGCGGGTCAGGCTAGGTTGAAAGTGCTATTTGGGATGGGGGCGGGGCCGTTAGAACCAACACATGATGGGTGGGTCCAATAGGTGGGTTGTGTTTGGGCGGAGCTGTTACATTGCCAGACCCGATTGGTGGCAGCCCATTTGGGGGCGGGGCCATGTAGGAGAGGGCTAGACAATGGGGGCGGGGCCGAAGTGGAAAATGGGTTTGTGCGGGGACAGGAATTGAATGGCGAGATGCGTGTGCATGAAGCACCAATTCTAATTCTTAAAACTCCATTGCACTGACCCAGTTCCTGTACTTTTCTGAGCACTTTACAATTATGGTTTCATTAAATTCCTACTGCGACCTGGTTAAGTCCATATTACCCAGCTTCTGTTTTTACGGACCAGGAAACTGAGGTCAGGTGTGTTGGTACATTCCTGTGACTCCACATTCAGGAGGCCGAGGCAGGAGGATCACTAGTTCAAAGCGAGCTTGGCTACATAACGAGACCCCGTGTCCTGAAGTAAAACAGAATCTGAGGCTCAGACAAGTTCATAAGGGTTGGAACAGGATTGAACCCAAGCCAACTGTGGACTTTACCATTTAGGGAGTGCGTCTTTGGGGGCTCATGGGCTGGATCTGGGACTTGGAGTTGTCAGGGCTTCCCTCCAACACAGCACAGTAATGACCCAGGCCCCAGGCAGTCTGCAAAAGGGTCTTCCCTGCCTGAGGAACCCAGGGCTCTAGGAACATCCTGTGAAAACTAGGCAGCCATGCCTGATGAGGCTACCTTCGTGTCACTGCAGTCACTCATTTCTCAGCTGGGTAGCTTTAGGGATCCCTGGCTTCTTGGACCCTTCTGCGCCAGGCTGGGCTTTGGTCTGGGCCTCTGCCATTCATGCTGGGCTCCATGGCTGACAATGGTGGCCCTTGAGACCTAACTCCTGGGACGCTGAGGGGTGCCTTTGTCCTGCTGCCTGCTGTGTAAGGGTCTGGCAGTGTCAGCATCTTCCCCTTGTTAGGGGAGTCCAGCCATGCCTAGGAATATGCACTGTGCCCAAGCTGGTCTTAGCTGAGGATTGTGTCTGTGGTGGTACTCAGCATCTTGGGATTGTGAAGAATAGGGTAGAGGTAAGGGGTCTGGAATATCTGTGTGGCAAAAGGGACAGGGTGTGCCTGCAGAGTTTCAGAGTTATCACATAGCACCACAAGCTAGCAGAGAGCTTGTGAGAATGTGAGAATGTGAGGCTGTGTGGTCAGTGGGTATCAGTCCCAAGGTCTTACCCCCAAAACAGGGTGAAACTTTGGGAAGGTTTTGGAGACTTGAGATCCAGAGAGCCCTCTGGTGGTGAGTACCTGTCCCAACAGCCTCAGATTCTGTAGTGGCAGGTGCCTATCTCCACTGGGCCCATCCTGAGTCAGCTGCTCCCATATCCTGCCCCCCCGCCCCGCCCGCCCAGTGGTCGAATCCAGGCTTCTGTGGTCATTCCTCACTTGTTATTTTTGACCTTTTGCTGTTATAAATAACCCAGTTCTGAGTGTTTTGCCTGAGTCCTCTTTTTGCCCTTTGGGTTATTTCCTTGATGTGTGTTCCCAGAAGTACAGTTACTGGGTCAGGGGCAACAGAGCAGTGATGTGGTTCCCAGGACTCATCTCCAGAGCTCGCTTCCTGGAAACACTAGTCTGACTTCTTTAGCAGTTGTTATGGTAGGGAGCAGCTGCCTGCCTTGCTGTGCTCCCTCACTGACCTTCTTTCTCTGAGTTGAGCAGGTACCTTGCTGACCTTCTTGAGCCAATTGGTAGCAAAAATCTTAACCTACAAGGTCAGCATTTCCTGATGTGTCATCCCAGGTATCCCCTTCCCAACTCCTACCTTGTCTAAAACACCCTCTGTTATTATTTAGTATTTGTCCTTCAGTCCACTCAAGTTTTCACTCTATTAACTTGGAAAAGGGAGCTCTCTCTGGCCCTGGGAAATCAAAAAGAAAGGAAAGAAGAAAGGGAGCCAGCAGCAGACAAGCCACCACATCACATCACTTGCCCTGCATATGGCAGGTCCACTGAAGCATAAATACACTGTACCTCAGTTACTTCTAGACCTAGCTCCAGAGGCTTAGACCTGGGCCCAGCCATCCTTCATCAACAAGGACTGAGGCTGGGTGACATCCAAAGCACAATGACACTGGAAGTATTGACAAAAACTGATTTTGTCACCATGTGGCTCTCTGGTGGAATTGGGAGGGATCACAGCTCAAGGCCCCCAGCCTGTGCCAAACCAGCCCTCCTCCTTCTACCTCCTTTGGTTGCCTTCCCCTGGCATGGAAGCCAGACCTCTTTGCTTGGGACACTGGCTGCCCTCTGTTGGGCCCTGCCCCCAATCTCACTGCCTCATGTTTTTGGCAGCCATATCACATGTTGGCTCTCTTCACCTCAGAGGCCAAGGCAAACATGTGCCTCAGGTGGGTGACCATGTGCTGTGTTTTTCTCCCCAAACAACATTCTTCTCTTCCTCAGGAGTGAGACTGTTTTTTTGTACTTAATTATAGATCCTCACATTTATCTTCTTTTTTTTTTTTTTTTATTTTGCAGTACTGGGGTTTGAACTCAGGACCACATGCTTGCTAAACAGGAGCTCTACCACTTGAGCCACACCCCATCCCTTTTTTGCTTTTAGTTATTTTTCATGTAGAGTCTTCAGTTTTTTGCCTGGACCAGCCTCAGACCTTTATCCTCCTACCTGTGCCTCTTGAGTAGGTGGGATTCAGTAATCCCAGTGAGCACCACTATGCCTGGGTTATTGATTGAGATGGGATCTTGCTAACCTTTTTTCCCGGGCTAGCCTCAAACTGTGAACCTCAGGGTCAAGGCCCTGGGAGTGCACACTGTCATGGGGGCAGGCCAGAACATCCAGGGCTTCTGAGAAGTGCCAGCTCTTTTGTTTTTGCCAACTGGGCTTGCCTGCTCCACATGCCAAGATGTATGTCCAGGGGGACCATTGTCCATCCAGCGAAGTCACTGACTTCTTTGGAAATGCTGGGGGCTGTGTTCTCAAGGGCTCTTTATTTTCCCAGGACAACAGATCATTTGTGCTCTTGACAATGCCATTTTCATTCTCACCCTGCAAACTGGGCCAGCCTGGCTGCTGCCCTACCAGCCTTTTTCTGCATAAGGTGCCCTGTGCCAGGGATGGCCGAAGCAGCCCCACCTTCCTGCTGTTCACCTGGACAGTGGCTGGTTGGCTCTCAGCCTGCTGTGGTCTCCACAGTTCTCACTGGGTGACCTTGGACTAGGGACTTGGCCACTGATTTGAGTGTTCTCGAGCAGTGAGAATGATATTTGTGTTGGTCCCTGGGGTGGCCTTTTAGAATTTAGTAAGCCAAGGCAAAGCATTTGGGAGTGGGCCTGGCCCAAAGGAGCATGTTGGCCAGGCCAGGGCATGGAGCACGATGCATGACTGCTGGGAGTGAGGGGACCTGAGACTATACAACTGAGGCACAGCTAGAAAGGGAGTGAGGGTGTTGGGGGGCCCCCATGCAGACTCAAGTTTCCTGTTCCATTCCTGTTGACGTGAGGGTAGGGAGCAAAGCTTGGGAAGGAGGGGAAGAGTGGGTGATGTGGATGGTGTTCCCATGGCCAGTTCAACTGGCTTCGCATTGCCTGGTAGCCAGTTCTTTCCCCTACTGCCATGGTTGGTAGTCATTGGCCCTGGATTGCAAGCCTAGTCCTGCTCTGCCTCTTTTCATCTTTCTCTGAACTTGGCATTCTTGTTGAATGCCACAAGAGGGTGCCAGTCCTATTGCTGTATGTCTCATGGGCCAGGCTATATGGTGGTCTGCAGGTTGAGGAGAGGCCCAAACCAAGAGGTCTTGAAGGATGAGCAGGAGTTTGCTGACTGCCCCAGAGCAGAATGCTCAGGTGGTAGGAGCTGGACAGGTGGGCGCACTGGGGTGCCCTTGTCCTCATTGCCCCCCTGAGGCAGAACCAAAAACCCCTGAGCCACACACATGGCAAGGATGGGAGGAGAACGCTAGTGAGGACATGAGTTGGGAGGGAAAGGACTCAGGCTTTGCCCCAGAGACCTGGGTTCAAATTCTGCCTGGACCACTTCCCAAGCAGGTGGCCCCCAGTATGCTTGGTGGACATGGATGGGAGGTGGAGGCAAGTCTACAACTATGCACAAGCTCATATACACAGGCTCAGACCCCTGCTCTGTCCCCAGGCCCCTGCTCACAGTATGCCTGGGCTTATCATTTGCCATCTGAACCTCAGATTCCTCATCTGTAAAATGGACCACATGAGGCTGAGTGAGGTGGTGCACACCAGGGGTTCCCTTATCTTTTTTTTGTTCTCAGCCTACTATTCTTGATTCTAAAGCAGCCAGCCCAGAATGGGGTTGGGGATTTGTCTGACCTGTCCCCATTCTCACCTGTGTCCAGGGGTGATGACCTGGATATTGTCCAGGTGTGTGTGTAGGCTGTATGTGGAGGTGGGGAGGTCAGATGAGGTAGGCCTGGGAAGCTCTGCCAGAGGCTTTGGTATTTGTTTACTTATTTGACAGACATTTGTCAGTGTTTACTCTATACCAAGGCCTGTGGATGTAGCAGGGAACAAGACTGCAAGATTCCTAGCACAGCCAGGAGGATGGGAGGTGGAGACAGTGAATGTAGACAGTGCACCTTCTAGGGGAGTCCAGAAAGGAGAAAATCAGAGAGACACCTGGAGTGGAAAGTAGGATCAGAAGAGCATTATATTGTTGGCTGGGTGTGGTAGCACACCCCTGGAATTCCAACACTCAGACTGAAGTAGGTTGTAGACAGCTGGGGCTACACAGCAAGATCCTATCTCAGAAGAAAAGAAAAAGAAGAACTTATCTTTTCAGGAGGCAGATAGCCAAACATGCAAGCACAGCAGCACAGTGTGGCTGTGGGGAGAGGAAGAGAGGCTGCTTGGAGGGCTCTGGGCCCTGCTCTTGCTGTGGGACAGGACCCCCAGGCTGTACCCTGGGTCCTGCCTGAGGGCTCTGCCCACTGCCTCTCCCTCACCCCATTTAGCAGGGCCAGTGAGCTCAGCCTCATTCTGTGGCCCAGCCACACCAGCCTCTGCCTGATTCTGAGTGGACCATCCCCTCCTACTGCTCAGGGCCCTGGATGACTGAGCCGGAGCCCCTGTGGCTCTCCACTGAGTAGATTCACCCTCATGTGCCTGGGGGACCAGTTTCTGGCCAGGGTGTCTGGTTTGATGCCTACTGCCTGTGACAGCTGCACTGTGTGCACGTGTGTACACACACACACACACACACACACGTGTGTTCACATGTCCACACAAACACATGCACACACCCCGATCTCCTTTGGCAGAGTGCACTCTAGGTCTGAGGACAGCCTTCCCAGGCTCAGGACCCACCCCAGAGCCTGGGTGGCTCGGCCCCAAGAGGCATGGCTAAGGCAGGACCCTGCTTTACAGCCTGGCCTGCCTGTGTCTGTTATGCTCCCCTCCAAGGGCTTTTATCCTGATGTCCTTTAGCAGAAGCAAGGCAAATTCCCCACCCCACCCCCACACACCGTTTGTCTTCTGGGGTCAGACCCTATGTTCTGAGATGCTGTTGCCACAACCCTGTATCTCCCTCCCAGCCATGTTGCCCTGATGCCCCTTCTGGGTGTGGGCTTGCATCTTAATGAGCTTTTCCAGCTTCAAGCAGGTGTGTGCTTGGCTGGGTGGAGACCCCCCCTACCACCACTCCCCTGCCCCTAGCCACAGAGGCCAGCTCTCAGGCAAGACGAGGGAGAGACTGTATGAACTTTTGTGAGGATACAGATGCACACAACCTCAGGGCCCTCCCCCCTGCACCAAGGACCATGCCAGGGCTCAGAAGGTTAGTCCTGACCCCAGGGCAGGGATGGTGACAGGCTCTTTCCCACTGGGCTGCATCCAGGGCACACATTCTTTTTCTTCACCGAATGATCAGTGCTGGAGGTGAATGTGGGTTTGCCTGCAGCAGCCAGAGAGGGGGAAGCATGGAAAGAGAAGCGGGGGTGGCTTCTAATCTCCTATCACTTAAAGCACCACACAGACCCTCCTAGGTAATAACCCTGAAGAATGCTGACCTTCCCATGCCCCAACCAAACCATGACAGTAATGATGACAACTGTTCACTTGTGTTCTTTCCTGTGTGCTAACCCGGCCTTGACCCCATGTGCTCTCACTTCCTCTGAGATGGCCCATTAGTGCGTCCTGATCACACATGTGGAAAAGTTAGTCCAGAGAAGTTAAGCCACTTGCTCAAACTCACCCTGGATCTTTCTCTGGCCATTCTCAGCTGCCCAACCACCATGCTTCAGGTAGAGGTTCAGGGCTTGGTGAATATCAAGCCACCCAGCCTGTGTGAGTGGCTGGGACAGCCCTGTGAGGACCAGAGACAGGTAAGTGTTGTGCTGTTCACACTGCCTCTGGAACACAGAAGCCTCTGTTTGTTTCTGCACTAGTTACCAGTGTGCCTGTGGGTGATGGGCTCCACATGGCACCCAGGGAGCTGCTGAGAAGTTTCTGTAGGTAGATACGGGAGGTGTGGGGGACCTCCCAGATCCTTACCTCTCCTCCCTCCCTGCCCCCCCAGTGGTGCTCATTGGTGACTCAGGTGTGGGGAAGAGCAACCTCCTGTCCCGCTTCACCCGCAACGAGTTCAACCTGGAGAGCAAGAGCACCATCGGTGTGGAGTTTGCCACTCGCAGCATCCAAGTGGACGGCAAGACCATTAAGGCTCAGATCTGGGACACAGCTGGCCAAGAGCGCTATCGTGCCATCACATCTGCGTGCGTGTCAGCCAGGGGCTGAGATAGCAAGGGCTTGTGGGCATGTGGTGCGTGGGGGCCTCCAAAGGTTCTTAGGAGTCAGGCAGGAGAAGGGGAGAGCTCCTGAGATCAGGGACTAGGATGTGGAGGGACACCTCAGCCCTTTCCCTCAGAGACCCCCAGGAGCTGTGTGGCCCTCAGGTAGACCAGCATCCAGCCTTGGGTACATCATGGCCCTGGGGTATCACTGGGTACACATGAGGGCATAGCGTGGACCACCCTAATCTGCCCCCCCAAACCCTGCCCACTCAGGCTGGCCCTCCCTGGCCATCTTCCCCACCTTCCTTTTCCTTGGCCCCCTTCCATGCCCCAGCTCACATCCTGACTTCCCACCCATGCCTCCCTGAGGCTTCCCCACTTGTTCTCACTTCACTCACTGTCCTCTGGACTCCCTTCACCATGGCCTGTTCACCTCCCCATCTGCTTCATCCCTTGAGTGGATATGAGTCCATCTGTCCCCTCGGGTCCAGGCCTAGCACGGCATAGTGCGCATCAGAGTTTCTGCCCAGCACTGGCGTTTCCTCTGCACAGCAGCTGTTTCCTTCTCCCCTATTGGTGTTCTCATGATACCTTCTGCCCCAGACCCCAAACTTCCTCTTCAAATTCCCATATCCCTGAGCTGAATCTGGGGGATATCTGGGGCCTCAGGACATTGGACTCTTGGCTAGGCCCTGTATATGGACTGAGAAGTCACTGCCTTCCAGATCCTGTGAGGCCCACAGAACCTGAGGCTTACACCTGGATCCTACTCTGCAGGTACTACCGCGGTGCCGTGGGCGCACTGCTGGTGTATGACATCGCCAAGCACCTGACATACGAGAACGTGGAGCGCTGGCTGAAAGAGCTTCGGGACCATGCAGACAGCAATATTGTCATCATGCTGGTGGGCAACAAGAGTGACCTGCGCCACCTGCGGGCCGTGCCCACCGACGAGGCACGTGCCTTTGCAGGTGAGCTCAGGACAGGTGTGCTGGGAAGTGACTAGACCTTGCTCCCAGAGTGGGCTGACAGGCTTCAAAGAAGCATCTGGAAGACAGGTGACCTGCCATGGTGTTGAGGTTTACTAACAGTGCCCACCTCCCCTCCCTAAGGTCCTGCCCACTAGCACCAGCCATTCTTATCCTTGGGCAAGTGTGGTCCCTGAGAGGGGTGTGGAAGCCAGACATAGCCACACCACTCACTGGGACCATATTGTCTCTGTTCCAGAAAAGAACAACTTGTCCTTCATTGAGACCTCAGCCTTGGATTCCACCAACGTAGAGGAAGCATTCAAGAACATCCTCACAGGTGGGCACAGGGTCTGGGTGGACATGGGGTAGATGGATGCTGAGTACACAGGGTGCATTGCGGCCCCTGGGCCTTCACTCATTACGCTTACTGTTCAGTATGGACCCAGGACAGATGTGGCCATTCCATGGGGTCAGACCACAACTGGCCCTTGCTGGCATAGGAGAGACACCCCTCATCCATCTCACCTGGGTGGGCCCCTTGTGGAGTAGGGAAGGAAGCAAGTGGCCTGTGATGTTAGGGAACAAGAGGCCCAGACCAGCCATAACCAGGTGTGTGCCCCACCCTTGTGTCCTTAGACCATGCATGGGAGCCCAACCCCAGTCACTCTTTTATCCCTGATGTGATGGGGTATCATGGGGTACAGTGGGAGGCCTTTGGGGGAACATGTGGCCTGAGTCCTTGAGCAAGCCATTCACCCTGGGAAGTGCACACATTTTGCTCAGCCTGCATCTTCCCTGTTTGCAGAAATCTACCGCATCGTGTCCCAGAAGCAAATTGCAGACCGTGCAGCCCACGATGAGTCCCCTGGCAACAACGTGGTAGACATCAGTGTGCCGCCCACCACCGACGGACAGAAACCCAACAAGCTGCAGTGCTGCCAGAACCTGTGACCTCCCTGCGCCTCCACCCAGCGTGCGTGCACGTCCTCAGCCTGCCCCTCACCAGTGTCCTCCTGGCCCCTCTCCCCAGCTCGCTCCCACCTTCCAAGTGAGCTCCACACGTCAGCCAGCCCATCCCAGGAAGAGCAGGAGTTGAGTGACACCTCCCGTCCTGCCTGAAGAAAGCTAGAAGCCCCTGCTGTGTACCTGGTCTCCTTGGGTCTGGAAAAGTGGGGAGGTGGGCAGGATGGACAGGGCTGGCCAGAGGCAAGGAGGATGAGCGGATGGAGCCGGCTTCTCCTGTTTTCCACGGCAGACTCCAGGGAGCTGTCACCTCCCTCCATCTCTGGCCAGCTGGCCCAGCATCCCCACCCAGAACCCCTTCCAGGCAGCCTGAAGAGCCAGGCAGCAGGGACTGGGCAGGCGGACACTCCAGGCTCTGCATCCTGCCTGCTCCACACACAGCCAGCGCCAGCACAGCCTCCAATGCACCCGGGCCTGCGTGACTTCTGCTCTTGCCTGTAGATTTATGCTGGGAAAGACCCCTCGCCCCTTTTTGCCCCACTCTTCTGCACGCAGCTCTCCCTCCCTGCCCGTCCTTCCTCTCTGTCTTGTCTCCCTGTCTGGTCAGGAACCTGTTTGCAAGTGAAGCAATATCTCAATGTTTTGTATATACAACCGCTCTTGTAGCCTTTGGTTTTTGTTATTGTAGAGAAACAGATTCTTTATACACTTTGTAAGATTTACGCCAAACCCCAGCTCTCGATCTCTTATTCTCCCTGTGGCCCCTGCACTGTTGCCCGTCACTAAAATGTATAAGCCGACTTCCTGTACATAAACCTGCTGCGCCTCTGTCTTCTTTCTCTATGCCAGGTGGCACTCCTGAGCCAATACCCCTCACTGCATGTCCCCCCATGGCAGGCTAGCCACCCTGGCTCAACCCCACAAGAGCAGGAAGACCTTTGGTCAGAGCACCAGCCAAAGGCAGTGTGCAGACCCCCTGAGCTGAGCTGGCAGGCCTTCCTGTGGCTACAGTCTGGGGCCTAATGAGGATTGAATGAGCCCTCTCCAAACTGCCCTGTGGCAAGAAAGGAGGGAAGACTTAGGAGTGTGGCCTGATGGGGGATCACTGGGCCAGCAGGTGGAAGGCGCCCCCTGGTGGGAATAGGGGAAGTGGCTCTACCTGCTACTCATCATTTCCATATGCCCCAGCTTAGACTAGACCACTGGGGGATTATTCCTCTACCTCTTCCCAGGATTCAGTTTTTCTCTTGTCCAGGTGGCCAGGGCTGGCAGGAGGAGGTCTCTGTCACCTGAGGACTGCCAGCTGTTGTAGAAGTCCCACTCTGTGGTAGAAGAGGCCACTCATGCTCTGGATACCTTGGGGACCCCCTTCCCTTTTGATTCCCAGCTCAGGCCACCTGTCCTGGAGGGTGGGCCACCCCAGACACATCTTTGTAGAAGAGTCCTGAGCCACTGGGGCCATTTAAGCGAATTGAAGTGAGCTAGGGTGTGCCACAGGCTGGAGGGCAGCCCAGGCCAACCAAGGCTGATGATGGGAGGTGGGGTCTGGGCGGGGCAGCAGCCCACACACTCAAGGGCCCTGTTTATACCCAGCTGAGGTTGCTGAGGACCCTGCGTTTGAGCAGGACAGGGAGAGACAAGCAATGGATGGGGTTTTAGGGATTCAGGTGAAGCAACATATGGATTTCAAGCAGTCAAAAAGATCCAATATTTCTAGGACCTCTGCTGTTTGCCAAGCCCAAGGCAGGCACTGGTCAGCACTCTTATCTTTTTTTTTGAAGTACTGGGATTTGAACTCAGGGCCTTGTGCTTCTTAGGTAGGCACTCTCCCACTTGAGTCACTCCACAAACACACCCTGTCCTTGAGAATCACAGGCCAGGGCTGCTGTTTTAATTACTCTGAGTACTTCAGTAAGCACATCATGCTCACTGTGTGTGCACCAGACCCTGTTCTGAAGGTTTTTTTTTTTTTTATAATTACAGTAAGATGTACATTACATAAAATTGACTGTTTTAACCATTTCTTTTTTTAAATTTTTTTGCGGTACTAGGATGTGAGCTCAGTGCTGTGTGCTTGCTAGGCAGGTGCTCTACCACTTGAGCCATGCTGGCAGCTCCTTTGCCCATTTTAACCATTTCCAAGTGCACAGCTCACTGGTGTGTTGCATGTTCTCATTGATTTTTTTTTTTTTTTTTTTTTTTGTAGAACTGGGTATGAACTCAGGACCTCACAGTTGCAGGTGCTCTTAATGCTTGAGCCACTCTGCCAGCCCTTTTTTTTTTTTATTTGCATAAATATCCTTTATGAGCATGGGTTTTAATGGAAGATCACTGTACTCAGATAACACTCTTTAAAGCAATGTCAATATCTTCAAGCTTATACTTTAACAAATGCATCTTTCTGCCAGCCCTTTTTTGTGATGGGTCTTTTGAGATAGTCTTGGGAACTATTTGCCCAGTGCTGGCTTCAAACCTTAATCCTCCTGATCTCTGCCTCCTGAGTAGCTGGGATTACAGGAGTGAGCCACCAGTGTCCCCGCTGCCATCATTGTTGTGCAGTCATTCCCCACCATCGATTTCCAGAACCTTATATCTCCAAATTGAAACTGTCACCATGAAACACTAACATCCTTTCCCCTTCCCTAGCCCCTGGTCCCCACCATTCTACCTTGTGCCTCTGTGGATCTGACAGCTCTAGTTCTAAAAATATAATCGCACAGTATCTGTCCTTTTGTGACTGCTTTGCTTAACATAATGTCCTCAAGGTTCATCCATGTTGTAGCGTGTGTCCACATTTCTTTCCTTTTTAAGGCTGATTTATATTCCATTGTGAATATACCCCATTAGTTCATCCATTCATCCGTTAGTGGACATTTGGATTGCTTCTTCTTCTTTTTGGCTATTTGGAATAATGCTACTATGAACACGAGTGTACAAATAGCTGTTTGAGTCCCTGGGTGTCTATACAGAAGTGGAATTACCAGATCATGTGGTGATTCTGTGTTCACTTCTTTAGATTTATGTTAAGTCTACTGTACATCATTATTTGGTATTTGAAATAATCCAAAGGGGTGAGCACAATATACCATCCCTGTTTTCAGATGGGAAACAGAAATAAAGTGGATCTATGATTAATAAGATGCCAACAGATGTCAAGCCTAGAGATATGTATGTAGTCCCTAGGTTATAGGGCCTCTATACTGCATGCCTACTATAAGTCAAAAAGTTCTAAGAAGTGGATTAAATGTCCAGGGAAGAAGTATAGTCAACCCTTGATATCTATAGGGACTCCCCAGAGATTCCAAAATCTGATCCTTATGTAAAATGGAGTGTATTTACATAGACTCTCATATACACTTTTGTTTTTCTTTTTGGTGGTAGTGGCGGTTTGAACTTAGAGCCTTGGTCGTATGACCCCAGCCCATTGTCCTTTATTTATTTGTTTATTTATTGGCAGTTCTGGGGTTTGAACTCAACTTCAGACCCACCCCCAGCCCTAAAACCTCCCATATAGTTTTTTTTTGCAGATTGAACTCAGGGCATCACACTTGCTAGGCAGGTTCTTTTACTGCTTGAGCCACTCCACCAGCCCTTTTATGTGATGGGTTTTTTGGGGATAAATTCTCAAACTACTTGCCTGAGCTGGCTTCCAACCTTGATCCTCCTGATCTCTGCCTCCTGAGTAGCTAGGATTACAGGTGTGAGCCACCGGCACTCGGCCCTAAATACTTTGTGTGTGTGTGTGTGTGTGTGTGTGTGTGTGTGTGCGCGCGCAAGCGCGTGTGGTGCTAGGAATCGAACCTAACGATCTTGTGCATGCTACTCAAGCACTCTACCACTGAGCTACATCCCCAGCTGTTCCTGTGTAGTTTTTTCTTTTTTCTTTTTTTGGTGGGACTGGGGTTTGAACTCAAGGCTTACACACTTGGAAAGCAGTTGCTCTACCGCTTGAGCCACACCTCCAGTCCATTTTGCTCTGCTTATTTTGAAGATGAGGGTGAACTATTTGCCCAGACTAGCCTCAAACTTCCATTTTCCCAGTCTCAGCCTCCCAGATAGCTAGGATTACAGATGTGAGCCGCTGGTGCCCGGCTCTTGTGTACTTTAAGTCAACTGTCGATGACTTATAATACCCAATATAATGTCAGTCCCATGTAAATAGTCGTTATACTTTATTGTTTAGGAAAAAAGTTTGTTCACAGTATAGACATCATTTTTTTTATTGAAGTACTGAGGTTTGAACTCAGTGCCTACACCTTGAGCCACTTTTTTGTGAAGAGTTTTTTCCAAGATAGGGTCTCAAGAGCTATTAGCCTGGCCTGGCTTTGAACTTCATTTCTCCTGAGTAGCTAGGATTACAGACGCGAGCCACCAGCACCCGGGTTTGCAGATGTTTTTAATGTGAGGTTGGTTGGATGTTCAGATTTGGAAATCACAGATAGAGAAGGATGGCTTGTACCAAAATTATTTAGTTCACTTTTTTTTTTTTGAGAGCAAGAAAGTCTCCCTATATATCCCTGGCTGGCCTGGAACTTGCCATTCTCCCGCCTCAGTTTCCCAAGTGCTGGGATTACAGGCTCTAACCACCATGTTTAAATGTTTTGTAACGACAGAGGTAGTATGGGAAGGTGACCAGGAAGTAGTGAAGAGGTCAGGTAGAGATGAATCAATTTGGATTCTAATACACATGTGCGTGGAAGCAACGCTAGGAATCTCTCTGTATAGCTATCCTTATCTCAACTAGCAAAAATGCTTTGTCTTTCTTATTATTGCTTATGTCTTCTCCTCAACAAAATTGGAGAAGTAGTGAGGGGGGTGGGGGAAGAAATGTCCCAAACAATATATGCACATATGAATAAATGAATAATAAAACACAGATGTTTTGTCATGGAAAAATTTAAACATATATAAAGCCAGATTAGTTTAATGAGCCCCATGTGCTCATTGTGCAGTGTCAACAGACCAATCTGGTTCCATTTGTACACCTCTTTCCTTTTGGTAAATCCCTGACATACTCCACCTCCAAGATACTCAGGACGCCTCTCTAAAATATCAAGATGCTTTTGGTAACACAACCTCAATGCTACTGTCACAACTAAAGAAATGAATAATTTCTCCTAGCCAATGTTCACATTTCCCTGATTGTTTATAAAATATTTCCTGATTAGTTTGAATTAATACCAAACACAGTCGATTTGTTCCTATTGGCCAGTGCATCTCTATAGTCTTTTAGCATACAGATTCTCTCTGAATTTATTTTTCTGGTGGGGTTGGAGTTTGAATTTAGGTCCTCAAACTTGCAAGGCCAGCAAGCTAGCACTTGAATCACATCTGTAGCCCTTTATTGCTTCACTTGTTTTTGAGACAGGGTCTCTTGTTCTTGCATGGACAGTCTGGACCACTATTTTCCTACTTAGAGTCCCCAGATAGCTGAGATTACAGGCATGAGCCACTAAGACTGGGTTTTTTTTTAATTACTTTTTTTGGTTCTGGACATGGAACCCAGAGCCTTGCACATGCTAAGCTGCACACTCTACACTGAGCTGCACCCCCATCCTCATCCCCTGGTTCTTATTATGTTCATGATGTTGAGCAACCATCACCAAATCTAATTGCAGTTTTCCTCCATCCTCAAAAGAAAACTCTTATCTATTGAGCAGTACTCCTCATTTGCTCCTTTCCACTCCCCAGCAACCATTGATTGGCTTTCTGTCTCTAGGGTCTTATGGTGTCACTTAACATGTCCCTTTGTCCTTTGCATTTCCTGCAACCTAATAGTTAGATGTAAAGGCTTGATTAGATTTAGCATTGAACACTTCATAGGTAAAGAACCTGATACTTGGAGGCACATGTCAGTCAACCTGTCTCTGTGTTGTTAGCAACTGCCAATAAGCCATTTCCTAGGTTCATAATCCCCCAGAGCTTACAAAATAATGATATTCAAACTGTATCCCTTCTTCATTTATTTCTGCAATCCTTCTATAAAGAGAAATTTCTCCTCACTTACTATGTGGTTGACCATAAGGTACACAGTATATAGAAGTCAGCATGAGGCTGGACGTGGGGACACATGTCTGTAATGCCAAGACTGGGGAGGATCATGAGTTCCAGGCCAGCCTGGGCTACATGAGGAGACCCTGACTCAAAACAAACAACAAAAACAAAAAGGCAGGTGAGGTGGCTCATGCCTAATCCCAGCTACTCAGGAGGCAAAGATCAGGAAGATTGAGATTTGGGGACAGCCCAGACAAAAAGTTGAGATGGGTTGAGACCCCATAACATAAAGCCATGTGCTGGTGGCTCATGCCTGTAATCCTAGCTGCTAAGGAGGCAGAGATCAGGAGGATCGTGGTTTGAAGCCAGCTCAGGCAAGTAGTTTGAGACCCTCTCTTAAAAAAACCCTTCACAAAAAAGGACTGGTGGAGTGACTCAAGGTGTAGGCCCTGAGTTCAAACCCCAGTACTGCAAAAAAAAGAGCTGTCAGAGTAACAAGTGGTAGAGCGCCTGCCTAGCAAGCATGAAGCCCTGAGTTCAAACTCCAGTTCTACGAAAAGCAAAAACAAAACAAAAAACCTAAAGCAAAAGAGTGGCTGCCTAGCAAGTGTGAGGCCCTGAGTTCAAACCCTACTATTGCCAAAAAAAAGTAAAACAGAGAAATAGAAGTTAGAAATGGGCTGGGATAAAGGGACTGGAATAAACTTTAGTGTTGGATTAAAATTAGAGGTATTTATGTTCAACTCGTTTTTTTTGTACTGGGATTTGAACTCAGGGCCTACACCTTGAGCCACTCCAGCAGTCCTTTTCTGTGAAGAGTTTTTTCAAGATAGGGTCTGGTGACCTATTTGCCTTGGTTGGCTTCGAACCACCATCCTCCTGATCTCTGACTCCTGAGTACTTAGGATTACAGGAATGAGCTATGAGCACCCAGCTTTGTTTTATTTTGTTTGCAGTGCTGAGATGGAACCCAGCATTTGAGACAAGTGCTCTGCCACTGAACTATATCCCTTGTCTCACTCATGAGTTGGTTTTTTTGGTGGTACTGGAGGTTTTTTTTTGTGGTACTAGGGATTGAACTCAGGGCCTTGTGCATGCTAGGCAAACACTAAACCACTGACCTATATCCCAACCTGGTTCTAGAGTTTGAACTCAGGGCTTCACATTGCTAGGCAGGCACTCTACCACGTGAGCCAGTTGGTCAGCCCTCCCTCATGGTTTTAAAGGTGGTTGGATGGATAGGTATTTATATGAATGTCTCTATTTAAGCAATGTATGCATTTGTATTGCAATAAGTAAGCCAAGAATTAATGTCATCATGGTAGCAACCACCACACTTAGTGCTCTGATTTTGATTTCTAAATATTGTTTCCCACTAAAAGGAATCAGAAACTGGTGAAGTGGCTCAAGTGATAGAGCAAGCCCTGAGATCAAGCCATAGTACCGCCCCAAACAAAAACGAATAAATAGGTAAATAAACAAACAAACAAACAAATGTAACCAGGCCTCCTGGGAGAAATGGTTGGTTCCAGAATAGGGGCAGGGAAAGAATCCAAGTCATCCTGAAACGTCTTGTTGAGCTAGTAAGGAAGGATGTGCTCACAGATGGAATCAGAAAAATCACCCTTGGGCAGCCATCATAATAATAAGTGATTCAGGCAAGAATCCTCCATGGATATTAAATTGGTGGGCAAATATTTGTGGCGAAACACGATGTTTAATTAGTTTCAAAATCTCTTTTTTTTTTTTGATAGTACTGGAGTTTCAACTCAGGGCCTCACGTTTGCAGAGCAAGTGCTCTACCATTTGAGATTTGAGTCATTCCGAGCACTGTTTTGTGATGGGTTTTTTTTTTTTTTTTTTTTGAGATAGGGTGTCCTGAATTATTTGCCCAGAATGGCTTTGAACCTTGATCCTCCTGATCTCTGCCTCCTGAATAGGATTACAAGCTTGAGCCACCAGTACTAGCTTCAAGATATCTTTTTAGGGCTGGTGGAGTGGTTCAAGTGGTAGAGTGCCTACCTCACAAGCGTGAGGCCCTGAGTTCAAACCCCAATAAGGTAAAAAAAGAGAGAGATACACCTTTTTATTTATTTATTTGGCAGCACTGGGATTTGAGATAATGGTCTCTGGCTTGCTAGGCAAGTGCTTTAGCACTTGGGCCACACCCCATGGCCCCATAAAGCATTTGTTGATTCCTGCAGCACATTGACCCTGGCAGGATAGTCTGGCAGACAGTATTTCAACAAAGTTAACAGAATCAGTAATGGAAGAAATCAACATTGTATCCATCCTGAGAACACAATACTGTTTCTGTGTTCCCTGATACAAATGCATAATGGCTGAGGACATTTTAGACAAAATCTAAATGGAGGGACTTTCTGCAAAATGAGGATACCATAATTTCCAAAAGTGTCAAGGTCATAAAGACAAGGAAAGATTGAGGAACTATTCTAGACAGAAGGAGAATAAGGGAGAGTGGTTAAGAAAGAATAATATAGCCCGGCATGGTGCTCAAGCCTGTAATCCTAACTACATGGGATGTAGAGATGGAGGATCCTAGTTCAAGGCTAGCCAAGGCAACAAAGTTCCCCAGACCCCATTTCAATCAATGGCTGGGAGTGGTGGCCCATGTCTCTCATCCCAGCTATGCAGAGAAGCACAAATAGGAGGGAGGGCTGCAGTCCAGGCCGGCCCAGGGAATAAAGTGAAAACCCCATCTCATAAATAACCAAGGGAAGCCCGGCACTGGTGGCTCATGCCTATAATTCTAGCTACTCAAGAGATCAGGAGGATCACAGTTTGAAGCCAGTTGGGGCAGATAGTGCTTGAGTCTGTATTTCAAAAAAAAAAAACCTTCACAAAAAAGGGCTGGTGGAGTGACTCAAGGTGTAGGGCTTTGGTTCAAACCCCATTACTGTTAAAAAAAAAATGAGGTGTTTGATCTATTACAATCAATAGTATTTGGAGGGACTGGGGTTTGAACTCAGGGCCTCACGCTTGCTAGGTAGATGCTCTACCCCAGAAACCATGTCTCCATCCCTTTTGCCCTTTAGTTATTTTTCAGATAGTGCCTCAAGTTTTTACTGGAGCATATGCTTCCTGAATAGTTGGGGTACAGATATGCCCCACCTAATCCAGCTGGTTGGCTGAGATGGAGTCTAAGTAAATGTTTCGTCCTGGTTGGCGTAGTTGAAGAGCCTCCTGATCTCTACATCCCGCAAAAGCTGGAATTCCAGCCATAGCCACACTGTGCCTGGCCCATCAATATCCATATCAAAGTCCAAACTGACCCATTTAAGGGCCACAGGAAAGTCTAGTTTGTCTTTTTTTCTCAGACAGGGTCTTGTTGTGTAGACTGGAATGGCCTGAAACTTGAGATCTTCTTGCCTCAATTGTTGCTCAAAATTCCAGTTTTTTTTTTGTGGTATTGGGGCTTGACCTCAGGGCCTTCACCTTGAGCCACTCCACTAGCCCAATTTTTTTGTGATAGGGTTTTTCGAGATAAGGTCTCTCGAATATTTGTCCGGGCTGGCTTCGAACTGCGATCCTCCTGATCTCTGCTGCCTGAGTAGCTAGCATTACATATGCTTCACTTTTATTTCTTTCTCTTTTTTTTTTCTTCTGCTGCTAGGGACTGCCAACCTCCCCCACCCACAAAAAAAATCCTGAGGTTACTGACTTGACCTATACATGCAACAAATGCAGGGTAGGAGGGGGAAAGAATACAGGCAATTTTGTGTCCTACTTCAGGATCTTTGCCTGTTTCCAGATGCTCTACCTAGCACTCTTTCACTCTTTCTTTTCCCGGGTACCCTTTGCTCTTATCTTAGATGTCAGCTCAATTTCTTCTTCTTTGAGGAAATATATCCCAACTTCCCAAATCATTCCATGTTCTTATAACATGATATCCTTCCATTACTACAAGGTATCACATTTGTTTTCCATTTGTTTTTTGTGGTACTGGGGACTGAACCCAAGGCAAACGCTCTACCATTTCAGCCATGGCTCTACCCTAAGATATCACATCTGTAATTAATTGTTTACTTTAGGGATTTTAAGCCCTGTGCTGTGGCTCATGCCTGTAATCCCAGCTACTCTAGGAGGCAGAGATCTGGAGGATCGAGGTTGGAAGCCACCAGTTCAGGGCAAATAGTTAGGGAGACCCTAATCTCGAAAAAAACCCATCACAAGAAAAGTGCTGACAGAGTAGCTCAAGGGTAAGAGGGCTTGCCTAGCAAACTTGAGGGTCCTGAGTTCAAACTCCAGTACTGCCAAAGAAAAGAAAAAAACAAAGAAATAAATGTTTTGGTCTTACAAATAATAAGAAATTGGGGTTGGAGGTGTAGCTCTGTGGTAGTGTGCTTGCCTAGCATGTGGGGTCCTGGGTGCAATCTTCAGCAACTCTAATAATAATAATAATGAAAACCAGGCATGTCACTCATGCCTATAGTCCAGCACTGGGAGGCTGCGGCAGGAGGATATGGAATTTTTAAAAATTTTTTATTATTCATATGTGCATACAAAGCTTGGGTCATTTCTCCTCCCTTTCCCCACCCTCTCCCTTACCACCCACTCCACCCCCTCCCTCTCCCCCTTACCCCCTCAATACCCAGCAGAAACTATTTTGCCCTTATCTCTAATTTTGTTGAAGAGAGAGTATAAGCAATAATAATAGGAAGGAACAAGGATTTTTGCTAGTTAAGATAAGGACAGCTATACAGGGAGTTGACTCACATTGATTTCCTGTGCATGTGTGTTACCTTCTAGGTTAATTCTTCTTGATCTAACCTTTTCTCTAGTTCCTGGTCCCCTTCTCCTATTGGCCTCAGTTGCTTTTAAGGTATTTGCTTTAGTTTCTCTGCGTTGAGGGCAACAAATGCTAGCTAGTTTTTTAGGTGTCTTACCTATCCTTGTATCTCCCTTGTGTGCTCTCGCTTTTATCTTGTGATCAAAGTTCAATCCTCTTGTTGTGTTTGCCCTTGATCTAATGTCCACATATGGGGGAGAACATATAATTTTTGGTCTTTTGGGCCAGGCTAACCTCACTCAGAGTGATGTTCTCCAATTCCATCCATTTACCAGCGACTGATAACATTTCGTTCTTCTTCATGGCTGCATAAAATTCCATTGTGTATAGATACCACATTTTCTTGAGAAGATACGGAATTTGAGGTCAGCCTGGGTTACACAGTGAAATCCTGCCTAAAAAACAAACAAAAAATAATAAAAATGCTTACTACTCTGGGTCCCACTTCATAAATCGAGATCTACGGGGGCAGCAAAATACTTGTCTTAGTTAACACGTGTCCCCAGCCAGCACAGTGCCTGGATCGTAACAGTCTTTTCTATTGATTTTGCTCCATCTTTTGATTGGATCTATCGCATGAATGAAGATGAATAAGTAAATGATGTTGGCTTTAGGCTCCTTTACGGTCCCTAACTACGCTAGCTTCTGTTTCTCCTCTGTGAAATGTGATCTTACGGTCTCTCCTTCCCTCAGGATACATGTGAAGCTTAGAGGAGATGATGAACACTTACAAATTACTTGGCAAGCGTCAAGTTGAATTCGGTAAAGGTTTTATTTACTTCAAAGCCCTGGCGTTCTGCAGGTGGCGCAGCCGGCTTCCCTGGAGCCCCGGCTGGGGAGGGGGCGGAGTCGGGTACGAGGCGGGGCCAAAGGTTGGGCGGAGCAAGGATCGGCAGGGGCGGAGTCAGTAGCTGCGGCGCCGCGGGGCCTGTACTGCCCAGGACGTCCCCGTCGCCTCCGGCCCCGCCTGGTGGGGCGGGATGTGCACGCCGATTGGCCAGTGCGAGTGAGAGTCGGTCACCATTGGCCTACGGCGCTGTCTGCTCCGCGGGCGGTGCCCGGACGCAGGTGCCGGCCGGAGCTGAGCGAGCGGCGCTGACGGGCCGGGCCGGGCCGGGACCCGGGCCAGGGTGAACCGAGGGGCCTGCGCGGCCGCCCGGCCCGGCCGCGGATCAGGTAGGCACGGAACAGTGGGTCGGACCGGAGGACACAGGCGGGTCCTGGATCCCGGGTTCGAGGCCCGAGCTCAGTCCTCGGGCGGGACAGCCGGGCTCTGACTCTTGGCCTCAGCTCTCTCCCCGGGAAGCCGGGACCTCGAGGACGGCGAGAGGTCTCCGGGCCTCGGTACACAGTAGGCGCCTCTCTGAGCCTCGGTTTACCCATTTGTGAAACTGGGTCATCCCAGCGCCAACCCGATTCAGGAGGTGGCTGAAAGGTAAGCGTCTGGCACACAGTCAGTAAGTGGACAGTGTCCTTCTGTAACCTCCTTCAGAGGGGATCTGCCTGGAGAACAGTAAATATAAAGAGCCCGGCACTGCGTGCGAAGCTACTCAGAGTGCACTGCGCTGAAATGTGTTCAAAACAGGGTGGTCAGGATTTATAGGGTTAACTTGCTTATTTAGTCCTCTGGGACCCATACTAGGTGGGAGTACTGGAAATGGTTCCCCTCATACAGATAAGGAAGTTGGGGCTCAGAGAAGTTAAGTGCCTTGCTCAGGGTCACACAGCAAATAAGAAGCAGAGCTGGGATTAGAATCTGGCTTCTGATCCAAGGCTATGAAGTTACTAAAGGGCACACAGGAGAGTCTGTGATGAGTGAAGAGGAGAGAATTCATTTAAACAGGCTTCCTTGCTTTTTTTTTTCTTTTTCTTTTTTTTTTTTTTTTGTGGGGTGGAGGGAACTGGGGTTTGAACTCAAGACTTTGTGCTCACAAAGCAGGCACTCTAGGATTGGAGGTATGGCTCATGCAGTAGAGCACCTACACAATTACTGGCCTCTACTGTTTGAGCCACACCTCTAGTCCATTTTGCTCTGCTTATTTTGGAGGTGAGTTCTTGCCTGGGCTGGCCTCTAACTCCAATCCTCCCAATTGCTAGCATTACAGGTGTGAGCCGTTGGTGCCCAGCTTCCATGTTTCTTTTTCTTTTCTTTTCTTCTTTTTCTTTTTTTTAAAGAAATTATTAAGCATCACTTGCTTCATTCCAGGTACGTGTCTTCTCATCAAACTTTTCCTAATACCTTTGTAAGATGATGATGGTAATTAGAGCCAATATTTATTGACTTCTTAGTATTTATCAATTATGAGCTAAGTATCATTATGACCTCTATTTTATAAATGAGAAAAACAGGTTCACAGAGTGAAGCAGCTGCCTGTAGAGAGCCAGGGTGCTCTGACCCTTTTACAGCTTCCTGCAGACATAGAAAAGATTGGGGTGCCCTAGTGCCACTCCATCCAAGCCTAGCTAAGGCTGGAGGAATTAAGCCTGAAGGCTTCTTAGGAGACCCCCTCAGCAGACACAGTCCACTAGCTCCATCACCATATTTGACAAAGGAGAAAGATGAGGCCCAGAGGAGCCAAGTAACTTGATCCAGGACACACAGCAGTGGCAGAGCCAGGATTTAAAGCACCCCAGTCTCTTGAGGCCCAAACCAATTCACTGGACTGTTTAAGTTCAAATCTTGGCACTGTCCTTTCCTGACTGTGTGACCTTCTGCAAGTAGGTGCCCCTCTTTGAGCCTCAGCCTCCTCTCCCACCAACTGGGGATAATTACTGGACTTATAGTATGGTTTTATCTTTAAGACTCAATAAAATCCATCCCAGCAGTCCCAGAGCTAAGTCTGACCTGCAACCTCCCTGTCCTTGTGTCCAGTCCCAAGTTTGGCCTCTTCCTATGTGGTTTCCATGGACCTGTAGCCTCTGAACATCTCTGATTCCCACTGTGGCGGCTGGCAGGTTGAGAAGATCTGGTTCTCTCAGTCTGTTCTTACACAGAGTGAGAAAGAGGCTGAAAAATGAATACAGCTACCACGCATACAGCCAGCCTGTGCCAGACACAAGATGGTGCTGGAGACTGCAAGGGACCATGTTCAGCAACATCCCTCCTTTCCAGAGTTCACTGAAAAGTGGGAAGACAGGCATGGCTGAATAAGCCTATCACAGCTAGAGCATTTCAGAGAGGGCCTGGTGCCATGTGGGGGGAGGGGTAATGTGGACATCTGTGGTATTTTAGCCAGAGTGGTCAGGGAAGGCTTCTCCAGGGCAGTGACCTTTGAAGGGAACACTTCTGACAACTGTTTTGAGTTTAAAGAGATCATCAACATATAGGCACATTGCTTGGCACAGTACCTGGTATTTAGTAAACCCTTGCTACAGTTACTGATTTGTAGGCCTGCATTGGCAGATTTAACTTTGTTTTTTTTCCCCAAATAGTTTCTATATACATAGGAGCTGTGATCATTCTTTCTTGTTTCTGTTTGGCAGTGCTGGTGCTTGAACTCAGACTTGAGCTTGCTGGGCAGGCACTCTTTACCACTTGAGCCACACCTGCAACCCTTTTTTGCTTTAGCTATTTTTTCAGGTAGGGTCTTGTGTTTTTGCCTGGTGTGGGAGAGGCAACCTCAGTTCACAATCCTCTTATTTATTACAGGTGCATAACTGGCTTGATAAATTTTTGCCCTGGTTGGCCTTTATTTATGTGCTTATTTTCCTGATCACTGCCTCCTGAGTAGCTGGGATCATAGGCATGAACCACTACACCTGACTTGGTTTTTGTTTGTTTTTGCAGTACTGAGGTTTGAACTCAGGGCTTCCACCTTGAACCACTCCAGTAGCCCTTTTTTGTGATGGTTTTTTCAAGATAGAGTCTCTCAAACTATCTGCCTGGCTGGCTTTGAACCATGATCCTCGTGATCTCTGCCTCCTGAGTAACTAGGATTATAGGCATGAGCCACCGGCACCTGGCTTGTTTTTGTTTTTTGAGACAAGCTCTTGATCCTCTGCTTTCACTTCTTGAGTGCTGGGATTACAGGAGGGTACCACCACTACAGGCTTTGTGTCGGTAGTGCTCAATTGTTTGTAGAAATGCTGAGACCGATTCTCAAAGGGTCAGAGGAATTGGACTCCTTCTGTGTGTGTTCACTTGGAGGGCCGAGGAGCTTCCCTGCTGACCTCTGAATTGGAAGTTCTGGTTGCAAGTGCTTGGGAGGGATGGTAGCATGCACAACACTGTTGGCCTGGCCACTGCCTGGCGGATGTTATCTCAGGCATGCAGCTTCCTCCTGGGTTCCTCCTGCCTTTGGCCGATACTTGCTTATCTGGCCTCAACTGTGGAGACCAGAGGGCATGTTGAGTTTCTGACTGAGCTGTTCAGAGAGTCCTGATCTGTCAGCACACTGTCCCAGTGAAAAAAGTCAATGAATCAATAATTTACACTGTTTAGCCCTCTCTCTCTCTTTGAGTATTTGATTTTGACTAACAGGGTTGGTAAAAGCTGACTTGGGATGGGGCCCATACTTCAAGTGAGTGCCTGGTTGGCCCTGTCTGTTGGAGTTTCTGAACACTATGAGGACTGCTATGGGCTCTAGACCCCAGCTGTGGGAGACAAAGGCCCCAGGGCTTAGACAAGCAATCCTTGGCTCTGAGGCCACCTATATTGGTGTCAAGGAGACCTCTGTCCCTTTCATGAAATCCTCAGAGGGGAACACATAGGGGTCAAAAAGTCCTACCCAAGTCTCTGGGTAGAAGAGGAGGCTGCTTAAGGTTCCTCTTTTCTTTTCTTTTCTTTCTTTTCTTAACTCAGGCTTGCTAGGCAGGCTCTCTACCACTTTAGCCTCACTTCCAGACCTTTTTTCACTTTCAGTTATTTTTCACATAAGGTTCTTGTGCTATGGCCCAGGGCTGACCTGGACCTCAGTCCTCCTACCTACAGTCTCTCCTGTGTTTGTGATCATAGGCATGAACCACCATGTTTGGCTTATTAGTTGAGATGGGGTCTTGATAACTTGCTTGGGCTGGCCTCGAACCATGATCCTCCACATCTCACCTCCCAAGTACATGGAATTACAGGTGTGAGCCACTGTGCCCAGCCTCCTGCCTAAGGTTGTTTTTTCCTGATCAGACCATGGACAGAGGGCAGAATCCCACTGAAGTCACCCAGAACAGACTTCAGAATTGCTACCTAAGGCCCCAGATACCTGCCTTTCCTTGGGACTGAGGTATAGCTCAGAGCAGCTAGTCTGCCAAGGATAGAGGCTATTGATGTCGCCTCAGCCTGTGACACTTCCATGATGGCCTGAGGTCTTAAGCATAGCCTGATGAAAAGCATGCACTAGAAGGGTCAGAGTCACTTACTTTTCCGATCCTTAAGGCTAAATGTCTTGCTCTGGTTTTCTTTCTTTCTTTCTTTCGGTACTGAGATTTGAACTCAGGACCTACATCTTGAGCTACTCCACCAGCCCCACCTCCCTTTCTTTGTGATGGGTTTTTTTAAATAGGGTCTTTTAAACTATCTATCCTTGGTGGGAGGGTGGGGGGAGGCTTCGAAACTGATCTCTGCCTTCTGAGTAACTAGAATTACAGGTGTGAGCCACTGGCGCCCAGCTTCACTCTTTTGTTTTTGTTGTTGTTTGTGGTTCTGGGGTTGGAGCTCAGGGTCTCCAACCTGAGTTGAGTGGGCCAGGCAAGCGCTCTACCACAGTTCACACACCCAGCCCTCTAGCTCCTTTCTGCTTCAGCAAAGGCCTGATGGGATGCTTTGAGCCCAGCTCAGGAATATCCTTGGAAGACAAAGCCCACAATGATTGATGACAGGGTCGCTGTGGCCTCTGAAAGAGTTCAGTAACTGTCACATGCTGTTCTCTGGGGCTTAAGTGGTAGAGCACCTGCCTAGTAAGCTTGAGGCCATAAGTTCAAACCCCAGAACTACCATAAAAAAATGCTGTTCCCATGTCTAGAGTGGTGACATGGAAGGTGGCTTGTAGATTTTGAAAGCAGGGCCTTTCCTGCCTCTTCTTAGGACAATGAGAGATATTTTAACTGAGCCCCTATTGTCTGCCAGGTCTGGCTAAGTTGCATGTCTCTTCTCATAGACTCCACCCAGCCTCTGAATAAAGCCCCATTTTACAGATATGGCAAACTGAGGCTCAAAGAGGCAGTCTTTCTATGGTTCCTAGAGCCCCACAAGAGGGAACTCAAACCTTAGTCTGTTGGACTCACTAACTTTGCCATTAATCTCTCTGCTGGCCTCTCTGCAGGCTCCTGGGACCATGGGCCTTGGGCCCTGAGGAATAGGGCTCCCTGTGGCCATGACGACAGGCGACTGCTGCCACCTCCCAGGCTCCCTGTGTGACTGCTCTGGCAGTCCAGCCTTCTCCAAGGTCGTGGAGGCCACAGGCCTCGGGCCACCTCAGTATGTGGCGCAGGTGACTTCAAGGGATGGCCGGCTCCTCTCAACTGTCATCCGGGCCTTGGACACACCAAGGTGAGTGGTGACCATGCATTTGCCTGGCCTTTACCCCCTTTTCTCTCTGGGCTAAGTGATTTCCTCCCTGTCCCAAGTAAGAAGTCTAGCCATTGAGAGAGGCCAGGTAGGTGAATACACCAGAGAAAAGAGGCCATGTGGAAATGGGGACCCAGGCTAATAGGTCTGATTCCAAGAAAAGCCCAAATTCCATATGATTGTGAAAATCTGAATGTCAAATGCTGGCAGGTCACCCAGACTTTGGAGAAGCAGTATAGGGAGTGGATAGGAATCAGGCTGTGCACTTTCCGCACCTGGCTCACATCTCACCTCTTTCACACTGACCTGGCCAAGTTACTTCACCAGACTTCTGAAACAAAAACATCTTCCTGATTAGGTTGTTCTGAGAATATGATGGCTGAGGATATGATGCCATGGTCTCAGAAAGTGGGTTTGCCACCTTATAAGGACTTGATAAACATACAGATTATCCTTGGTTGATAATAAGCCCATTGTAAATTGAAAATACCATAAATTGACATCTGTCAAACAGTATAGGTTAAGCTGGGTGCTGGTGGCTCACACCTGTAATCCTAGGTACACGGGAAGCTGAGAATGATCAGGATTAAGGTTCTAGGCCAGCCCAGGCAAAAAAAGTTCATGAGACACCCCCTCCCCACCCCAGTACCCCGCAAAAAAAAAAAAAATGCTGGGCATGATAGTGTATGCTTGTAATTCCAGCAATAGTGGGAAACTTCAAATAGGAGGGTCATGGTGCAGGCAAAGAGCGAGACCCTATCTCCAAAATAAACAGAGAAAAAAGGGATGGAGGCATGACTCAAGCAGTAGAGCACCTGCCTCACAAGTGTGAAGCCCTGAGTTCAAAACCTGCCAAACAAACCAAAACAAACAAAACAAAAAAAAATACAACTAAAAAACTCAGTATAGTTTAGCAACACAATTCACTGTAGAGTCTTTGTTGTTCACTCATGATTTCGGAGTCCATTGGAAGCTACGGGTCACTGCCACTGCTCAGCATGTGAAGAGATGCCCAGGGAAAGATCAAACTTCAAAATTCCAACCAGAATTTCTACCAGAATGTGTTTTGCTTTTGTATCAAAGTCTTGAAAAATTATAAGTCAAACCTTCTTAAATTGGAGACTGTCTCTACTTAAAACTCAAAGGTGAAAGCAAGGTGTGGTGGCTCATAGCCTATAATCCTAGCTACTCAGAAGTGGAGATCAGGAGCCTCTGTTTGAGGCCAACCTGAGGTAGGAGGGTCTGCAAGACTTCATCTCGACTGATAAAAAGCTGGGCATGCTAGGTACCAGTGGCTCACTGCTGTGGTCCCAACTACCCTGGAGGCAGAGATCAGGAGGATTGAGGTTTGAAGCCAGCCTGGACAAATAGCTTGAGAGACCCTATTGAAAAAAAAAAAATCACAAAAAAAGGGCTGGTGGAGTGGCTCAAGGTGTAGCCCTGAGTTCAAACCCCAGTACCAGAAAAAAAAAAAAAAGCTGTGGTGATGTGCTCCTGTCATCCCAGTTAGGAGCAAGAAGTGTAAATAGGGAAGACTGCATTCCAGACTAGCCTAGGCATAAACTCAAGACCCTATGCCAAAAATAACTAAAGAAAAAGGGCTGGTGACATGGCTCAAATGATAGAGTGCCTGCCTGGCAAATGCAAGGCCCTGAGTTCAAACCTAGTACGGTCCCCCCACTCAAAAAAAAAAAGAATGCAAGAAACAAAAGAAAGAAAAAACAACCTCCTTTGGAAGGCAGAAAGGGGTCTGTGTTAGTAGAGCAGGCTGTGGGTGCTTTTATGATTCCACAACCATAAAAGCCCAAACCTTTTCTTGGGCTGGGGCTATAAGAGTGGCAGGGGCAGAGACTCTCAAGGAGCCATGCTTAGGGAAAGTGCTGAGCCAGGGACTTGACCTCACCTTGCCCCACTATCCATTTTCACACCTGGGGAAACCGAGACCCCAAGGGATGTAGACACTGCTAAAGTCCCTGAACAGAGCTGATGTTTGACCCCAGGCAAGCTGTAGCTTACTCTGCCACCCTCAAGACCCTGGTGAGTGGCCAGGTAGGAGCCTGGCTATTCTCTTTCCTGTCCCTGGCCAACTGATGTTGCTTCTCTGGGACTCTTCCTTGTGGCCTGCCCAATCAGAAAGTGGCTGGTGACTAGGCCAGCATGGCACCCTGAGCCCTCAGGGCCCTCCTTGATCTGCCTGCTGGCCTCTTTGCCTGTGGCACAGCTCAGAGTCTGTGTCTTCTCCTCCTCTCCTCTGTGTTTGGATGCAGCTCAACTCAAACCTCTCCAGGCCAGAGGTCTTCTCAGTTCACAACTTCACAGTCAGTGCCACTGATGTCAAAAGGGTGACCTCAAGGTCTATGAGCTTCCTTCCAGCCTCTGGACAGTCTCCCCAGGAGTAAATGGGGCTCCTTATTCATGGTGCTGAGCTTGGCAGAGGCCACACATGGCATGTCATCTTCCCTATCCCCCCACCCTCACCTCTTTGATCTGATAGCAGCAAAAACAGAACTCCAAGATGTCAAACCCAGTGTCTCGGCTGGTTCCACAGCCATAAAAGTCAAAACCTTCCATTTGCCTCTAAGGATTCTCTGATTCCTAGGGGCATATGGCAGAGATCTTGGCAGAGACTGGGCTGGACAGAGAGTTTTGGTATCAGAAACCAGCTGAGGTCAAAGAGAAAGGCCCAGGAAGCATCTCATGGTCCCAGCCAGCCCCCAAAGGCTCAGCGTCTGGGATCCCCTACCCCTCTTGACTTTCTGCCCAGTAACCTGTGAGTGAGCCAAGTCACTTTTTGACGATACTGGGGTTTGAACTCAGGGCCTCACGCTCTCTAGGCAGGTGTTCTACCTTTTGAGCTATTCTGCCAGCTCTGGTGTTTTATTATGTTGGGTATTTTTGAGATAGGGTTTCATGAACTATGTGCTCAGGCTGGCTTCGAACTGTGGTTCTCCTGATCTCTGCCTCCTGAGTAGCTAGGATTGTATTTGGCACCCACAGCCCTTCTGCCTGCCTTCTCCCTGCCACTCTCTTCCCTGGCACTTCAATTTCCTTACTTGCTCATGTGCTCTCTTCTCGCTCCTGGAGTACCAGGCTGTCAACATCTGCCTCACTACACTGTTCCTTCTCATCTATATATTTTGTGTTATTTCTCTGCCAGAATGTCATGAGAAAAGCCTATTTCTCTTGCCCATCATCTGTGGGAGGCAGTGTAGAAGCAGCTGGGGGTGATCAGGCCTGGAGTGAGACTTCTTTGGTTCCCAGCTCTGCTTTACAGACTTTTAGGTGTGTGCATTTGCACAAATGAACAAAACTCTTCCATGCCTCAATTTCAGCATCTGTAAAATGGGAGCCAAAGGCCTGGTGTGGTGGTGCATGGCTGTAATGCCAGCTACTTGGGAGACAATGGGGAGGTTAGATCTTATCTGAAAAACAGGAGGCAGATGTTATCTGAAAACTAAAGGCAAAAGGCTAGGTATGTGGCTCAAGAGGTAGTTCGCTTGCCCAGCAAGAGTTTAAACCCCACTGCCAAAAAAAAAAAAAAAAGGGGAGCCGAATGAGAACTTTCTTTACAGACTCATTGTGATAATGAGGCAAATAAATCCAGATGTTGCACTTAGAATAGTCCTGGCACATAGTGTGCAATAAATATTAAGTTTTGCCTTTTTTTTTCTGTTTCTGTGTATTTGCGCCTCCAAAGTTTTCCAGGGTTTCCCAAAACAAATTCCACACTGATGTGGCTTTTCCTGAGGGTTTCTGGTCAGTTCCATTTCCTGGAGTTGCTTTCTGGAACTGGATTCCTTTCCTGTGAACCTGTGTGTGTGTGTGTGTGTGTGTGTATGTTTGTGTGTGTGTTTGTGTGTGTGTGTGTGTGTGTGTGTGTATGTAAGGGGGATCAGGGTATGGGATTAGAAAAAGTGTCTCACGTCTCTAATCCTAACTACCTTGAAGGCTGAGTTTGAGAGAATCGAAGTTCGAGGCCAGCTCAGGCAAATAGTTCTCGAGACCCCATCTCCAAAATAACCACAGCAAAATGGTGTGGCTCAAGCCGTTGAGCGCCTTCTTGGCAAGCTTGAAGCCCTGAATTCAAACCCCAGTCCCATCAAAAAAAAATAAAAAGAGAGAGAGAGAGAGAAAAGGTCTGGGAATGCCTTTGACACTGTAGGAGGCAGTGTCTGATGGAAAGCAGATGCAAGCAGTCTTCTGGGCTCCTGGGCTGTTGGGCTTTTTAAAAAGTAGCCAGGCCCCACCCGCAGCAGGAAAGCCTGAGAAAGGGTGGAAAACAGTTTCCAGGGGAAACAGCCTTATCTGGGAAAGGCTCTCCTACTCGGCTCCTTTGTGTGTTCCCAACAACTTCTGCTTTCTGGGCAGAAATGTTTGGAAAACAATGAGTCATGTGCTGGATAGACTCTGGGCCCAGAAGGCCACACCTCCTCCCTTCTGAGTTGCCCAGGAAGGACCCAGCATCCCCAGAGACTGGGCTGTGGCTGGAGATTTTCCCAGGCAGCTGTGTGAATGGTTTTTATGTCTGTTTTCCCCTCACAGGGACAGAGGAGCAAGTGAGCAATTTTCCCTGGATGCACAGTTTTCTCAGGCAGTGTGTCCTTCAGGTGTGGCTAGATCTAGGGGTTCTGATCTTTTCTTTTGAGACAACGTCTTCCTGTGTAGTTCAGGCTGGTTTTGAACTTACGTTCCTCCTACCTCAGCCTCCTGAGTGATAAGATTACAAATGTGTGCTACCGTGTCCTGCCTCTTATATGTCCATAAGAATCTGCCTTTCCCCGCTTTCTATGACTCTTGGCTCTGCTCTCCTCTCTGTTGGCATCATTCCATAGGGACCAAGTGGCTGCCAGTGCTCCAGGCTTACGTCAGCCTTGCTGTTTTGGTGTTTGGGAGGGGCTGGATTTCCGATATTGATTCTCAGTGGCTCTGTATCATACAAGGTCTCCTCTGAGTCTGTCCCCGAGACGTGGGGCATGTGTTGTTCTGATTAGTCAGGGCTGGGGTCATCAGAGTATCCTCTGCTCTGCTGTAGTCCTTGAGGGCAGTCATGATGGTACTGCAGGAAAAGGAGAGGACATTGGGCAGGTGCTCACAAGATGACCACCCTGGGCCCAAAATGGTACCACAAGACCTTTGGGAGTGAGCACATTATCCAATCCCTGCCCCTCTCGTAGAACTCTGAGGAGGTTCCCTATAGGAGAGGAGAGGACATTTGGAGCATTAAGAGATGAGTAGGAGTTCGCAAAGGGGTAGTATGGGGAGACAGTGAACTTGTAACCTAGTGAGTAGTAAAGCAGGTGCAGGCAGGAAGCCCAATCATTGTTCATGAATCCTATCTCTATCCAGTGACTGTCCTTTCTGCCGGATCTGTCACGAGGGAGCCAATGGGGAGAGCTTGCTGTCCCCGTGTGGCTGTACCGGCACTCTGGGAGCCGTGCACAAGAGCTGCCTGGAGAAGTGGCTTTCTTCATCCAACACCAGCTACTGTGAGCTGTGCCACACGGAGTTTGCAGTGGAAAAGCGGCCCCGACCTCTCACAGAGGTACTCTTGCACACCTGATGGGTGGGAGTGGGAGGTGTGGGGGGCTGGGGAAGCAGACCTCCCTGCTACCCCCCTCCCCGTGGTAGAATCTGCTGATAAGTGTGGGAACCAGGCCTGAGCTGGGTTGCCAAACCCCGTGCCCTGCCCAGTTCAGAGTCATTGTTTCACTAGCAGCTCTTTTTTCCTTTTTCTTTCTTATTTTGTTTTGGAGACAGGGTCTCACTATGTAACCCAGGCTGGCCTTGAACTCAAGACCCTCCTGCCTCAGTCTCCTGAGTACTGACATTACAAGTGTGCAACACCACACCCAGCTGCAAGTTTGTTTGTTTGTTTGTTTGTTTGTTTTTGTATGTGTGTGTGGTGGTACTGGGGTTTGAACTCAGGGCCTTCTGCTTGCTAGGCAGGTGCTCTACCACTTGAGGCACTCCACCAACCCTGTCTTGTGTTGGTTTTTCTGAGATAGGGTCTTGCAAACTATTTGCCTGGGCTGGCTTCAAACTGCAGTCTTCCTGATCTCTGTCTCCTGAGGAGCTAGGATTACAGGGTTATGGCTGGCCCAGTGGCAAGTATTTCTTGAGCATCTCCAGCATGCTCAGGTGCTAAGGACCCAGCCACCAACAAGACACATATGGCTGGTGCTTGTGAAGATTTAAGTGTAATAAACTAACGAACTGACCCTCCAGTGCTGGGCGCAGTAGTGCTATGAGAGAACCATGTTGCGGGGGTGTGGCGTGTATGGGGCAAGAAAGGGCACGGCTGATACCTGAGGGATGAAAAGGAGCCAGCATGCAGACGGCTGGGGAAGGGCAGTCATGACAGATGCACAGCAAGTGTGAAGGCCCTGAGGCTGAGAGGAGTTTGGTGTTCTCGATGAAGCCTGAGTGGTTGAAGTGGGTAAAGTTAAAGCAGGAGGAGAGTAGCCTGAAAGGAGGAAGCATTGGCCACGGCCAGGCACTCAGACTTAAGCCTGAGTGGGATGGGTCAGGATTGTGCCAGGCATTCCTGGTCATGGTGGATGTCTCACTACTGATACTCCCTAGAGCAACTGGGTGGCCACTTGGGTGCTGCCTGCACTTGGTTCCTTTCTGCAGCACCTGAAATGGGCAGTTGAGCACTGCAAGGTGGCCATCACCGGCTGAAGTGTGAAGAGCAAAGTCCAGCCCTGAGACTGGAGAGCTTGGGAGAATGTGGGCCTTGGAAAAGCCCCTAGCCCACTTGGGAGCTGGGCTCCAGGGAGAACAGTGGGAGGGAGGTACAGTCCCCTGCCTGAACCCCCTTCTATGCCTCCTTTGATCCTCATGCCCCAGCCAAATGGGCCTCCTCCCTGTTGTACCTTCTTTAGGCTTCCCACACCTACCCCAGGGCCTTTGCATCTACTGCTACAGCCTGGAATCTTGTCTCTCCCTTTCGTCTGCTTATTCTGTTCTCAGCAAGGCCCCTTCCTGATCATCCTCCCCATTTCACCTCCTCTACTAGCAAGGGCATTCCCTGGAACTGTTGGAGTGATGCCTTTTTTTTCATCTTGCATCCATGAAAGGCAGTGTGAAATAGTGGCCAAGGCTGCTGAGGCTCCAAGCAAGATTTTCTGGGTCTTGTCCTGGCTGGCTTTGTGGACTACAGATTGAATATCCCTTATCCAAAACACTCAGGACTAGAAGTGTTTTTGGATTTTTTTTTTTTTTTTGGTGGGACTGGGGTTTGAACTAAGCTCTACTGCTTGAGCCATACCTCTAGTCCATTTTGCTCTGGTTATTTTGGAGATGGAATCTCTAGAGCTATTTTCTCATGCCATCCTCAAACCCTAATCCTCCCAATCTCAGCCTCTCAAGTAACTAGGATTACAGGTGTGAACCACTGGTGCTTCGATTGTTTTGAATTTTTGATTTGGGGAAGATTTTTTTTCCAGTTTTTATTAATTAGAATGTTAAAAGAAGAAATGAAAAAGACAGTTGAGGTGGCAGAGACAGAGAGCTCCCTGAACAAGGACAGAAGGAACAGAGTCAAATAGGGCTCAGGAAGCCAGCTGGGCAGAGGAAGATAGCACACTCTAGGAGTGGGCCTGGACCCAAAGGTGCTCCATGATCTAGGCCAGTGGCTGCTGCTCTGAAGGCTGGTACCTAAGAAGCTTAGACATCAGGTTGTGGGGCCCCACAGCATGGATGGGGCTACCTCATGTCCACTTGCAGGATGTGTTTGGAGGTCTCATTGTCAGAGATGCTCTTGAAGACTGGACTTCCTACCAGAAGCTCATAATACAGCATCCCAACTGAGACCTAGTTTTGGGGATTTTAGAATGTTTACATGGACATTATGAGGTAAGAGGTTATCTTGGGGATAGACCCAAATCTAAACACAAAGTTTGCTTATGCTTCACACACTTCATACACATATCCTGCATATCACAAAGGTAATTTTGTATAATTTGTGTGTGTGTGTGTGTGTGTGTTACTGGAATTGACCCCAGGTTCTCATCTAGGTAAGGGCTCTACTTTTTGAGCCATGCTCTAGCCTTTTTTTTTTTTATTCATATGTGCATACAATGTTTGGGTCATTTCTCCCCCCTTCCCCCACTCCATCCCTTACCTCTCCGCCCCCTCCCTCAACCCCCACCCCCTCGCTACCTGGCAGAAACTATTTTGCCCTTATCTCTAATTTTGTTGAAGAGAGAGTATAAGCAATAATAGGAAGGACCAAGGGTTTTTGCTAGTTGAGATAAGGATAGCTATACAGGGAGTTGACTCACATTGATTTCCTGTGCATGTGTGTTACCTTCTAGGTTAATTCTTCTTGAACTAACCTTTACTCTAGTTCCTGATCCCCTTCTCCTATTGGCCTCAGTTGCTTTAAAGTATCTGCTTTAGTTTCTCTGTGTTGAGGGCAACAAATGCTATCTAGTTTTTTAGGTGTCTTGCCTATCCTTATACCTCCCTGTGTGCTCTCGCTTTATCATGTGATCAAAGTCCAATTCCTTGTTGTGTTTGCCCTTGATCTAATGTCCGCATATGAGGGAGAACATACGATTTTTGGTCTTTTGGGCCAGGCTAACCTCACTCAGAATGATGTTCTCCAATTCCATCCATTTACCAGCGAATGATAACATTTCGTTCTTCTTCATGGCTGCATAAAATTCCATTGTGTATAGATACCACATTTTCTTAATCCATTCGTCAGTGGTGGGGCATCTTGGCTATTTCCATAACTTGGCTATTGTGAATAGTGCTGCATTAAACATGGGTGTGCAGGTGCCTCTGGAGAAACGTGTGTCATATTCTTTTGGGTATATCCCCAAGAGTGGTATTGCTGGATCGTATGGTAGATCAATGTTTGGCTCTTTAAGTAGCCTCCAAATTTTTTTCCAGAGTGGTTGTACTAGTTTACATTCCCACCAGCAGTGTAAGAGGGTTCCTTTTTCCCCCTCCCGAATCCTCGCCGACACCTGTTATTGGTGGTGTTGCTAATTATGGCTATTCTAACAGCCAGGGGTGAGGTGGAATCTTAGTGTGGTTTTAATTTGCATTTCCTTTATTGCTAGAGAAGGTGAGCATTTTTTCATGTGATTTTTTAGCCTTTTTTTTTTTTTAAGTTTTGTTTCATAGAGGGTCTTCCTTGTGTAGCCCAAGCTCCAGGCTGGCCTCAATTCAAGATCCTGATGCCATGCCCTCCTGAGTGCTGGGATTACAGGTGTAATCACACCTGGCTGTTACATAATATTTTAAATAATTTTGTACATGAAAAAAAGTTTTGTGGTACAGAATTTTCCACTTGTGGCATCATTGTTAGCATTTTAAAAGTTTCTAATTTTGACCAGGTGCTGGTGGCTCACACCTGTTATCCTTGCTACTTGGGATGCAGAGGATCAGGAGGATCACAGTTTGAGGCCAGCCCAGGCCAAAAAAGCAAGATCCTATTTCAAAAATACCCAATACAAAAGTGGCGGAGCCAGGTAATAGTGGCTCACGCCTCTAATCCTAGCTACTCAGGAGGCAGAGATCAGTAGGATCTTGGTTCAAAGCCAGCCCATGCAAATAGTTTGAGAGACTGTCTCTACCTCAAAAATGCCTAACACAAAACAGGGCTGGTGAAGTGGCCCGAGTAGTAGAGCTCCCACCTGCCTAGCAAGCATGAGGCCTTGAGTTCAAACCCCAGTATCACCAAGAAAAAAAAATTTTGGTTTTGATTTATAGCATTTTGGATTGTGGATTTTTTTTTTTTTTTGGTAGGTCTGGAGTTTGAACTCAGGGCTTTGTCCTTGCAAAGTAGGTGCTCTACCACTTAAACCACACTTCCAGTCCAGTCCATTTTGCTATAGTTATTTTGGAGATGGAGATGGTGTCTTTCCAACTATTTGCCCAGGCTGGCTTTGAACCATAATTACAGCTAGGATTACAGGTGTAAGCTATCTCACTCAGTGGATTATGGATTTTTGTGACTAGGAATGTTTTGTATTAGCTATGTGTTTTAGTTTACCCATCTGTAAAATGGGGGTGGGGGTGGGGAGAAGTGCCCAGCACCTAGCAGGGCCTGGCCTATTGTAGGTTGAGGAAGTGTTTGAGAGAAAGAAAGGACTGAGGAAGGTCCAGGCCTGCAGAGTCCCTTCCCTCCCCTCTCCCCTCTAAGCAGCTCCTTTCCACATCCCACTGCTGCCCCATCTGCTCCCTTGCAGTGGCTGAAGGACCCAGGGCCTCGGACAGAGAAGCGTACACTGTGCTGCGACATGGTGTGCTTCTTGTTCATCACACCACTGGCTGCGATCTCGGGCTGGCTGTGCCTACGAGGAGCCCAGGACCACCTTCGCCTCCACAGCCGGCTGGAGGCCGTGGGGCTCATCGCCCTTACCATTGCCCTGTTCACCATCTATGTTCTCTGGACGCTGGTGAGTGGCTGCAGTGGACAGTAGACAGTTGGAAGGGCTCCGCTGGGAGCAGCCAGGTAAAGGGTTTGAAGAGGAGGGGCTCTCTGGTTGCCTAAGCATGTGACCCAAGGTGGAAGTGATCTCCTATGCCTTTTGTAGAGCCCCAGATTCTGAGCATGCAAAGGTCCAGGGAGGCCCTGAGGCAGGTGTGAGCCTTCTGCTCCAAAGGTGAGTGGTCACCAGTCCTGAGCCCCTAAGATGGGAGTGGGGAGGAAAAAGAGGGAGAGAGAGAGACAGCAGCAAAAGACTGAAAAAGAAAAAGGCAGAGAGAGGGAAATGGGGGAGATAGATATTAACAAATTGGGGGAAAGTTGGGTATGGTGGTGGGCGCCTGTAAGCTCAGCACTTGGAAGATTGAGACAAGAGGATCATGAGTTCAAGGCTGGCCTGGGTGACATAGTGATATCCTATCTCAAAAAAGAAAAGAAGGAAAGAAAGAAAGACATTGGGGGAGAAATGTTAAGAGACTGATTGGGAGCCTGGTGCAGTAGTGCAAATCTGTCGTCCCAGTTAGTCAGGAGGCTAAGGTAGGAGGATCACCTCTTAGGAGGTTGAGACCAGCTTGGGTCACACAGCTAGTGACTGTCAAAAGAAACTGAGTAGACATGGAGGGACTTAAGCCAAAAGACAGGAAGAAAGAAGCTGGGCTAGAGCAGCTCCTGTAAGCCTAGCTACTTGGGAGGCTGAGATTGAGAGGATCAGGTTCAAATAGTCCCAGCCCAAGAAAATAGTTTGTTAGACCTCATGTCCAAAATAACCAGAGTAGAATGGACTACAGATATGGCTCAAGCAGTAGAGCACCCACTTTGCAAATGTGAACCCTTGAGTTCAAACTCTAGTTCCACCAAAAAAAAAAAAAAAAAAAAAAAAGAAAGAGCATGTGACCGAGTATGTGAGAGAAAGGAATAGAAAGGCTAGGGGAGCAGCTCAGTGGTGGAGCATGTGGATGGCACATGTGAAGCCCTGAGTTCTATACCCAGCGTTGCTAACAAACAGAAAAAGAAATTAGAAGGGACACTCATAGATATGTATAACGTCTATGTTTTTATGTATCAGTGAAAAAAATTAAATTAAAAAAAAAAGCCAGGTGCTGGTGGCTCACGCCTGTAATCCTGGGTACTCAGAAGGCAGAGATCAGAAAGACTATGATGCAAAGCCAGCCCAGGCAAATAGTTTTTGAGACCCTATCTTGAAAAAAACCAACACAAAACAGGACTGGTGGAGTGCCTCAAGTGGTAGAGCACCTGCCTAGCAAACTTGAACAGTTCAAACCCAGTACTGCCAAAAAAAAAAAAAAGAAAAGAAAAAATGAATTGAGACCAAGACCAGAAGTAAGAGTGACAGAGGCAGAGACAGAATGATTAAGGTGGGGGTACTGTTTCAGCATGCACTAGAGAAAGTCCCCCACATTCTCACCCCTCAAACAAACACTGTTGTCTAACTACAGGGGATTCCCCTCATCAAGAAGTGGTCTCCAGTACTTGAAGTGTAACTCAGTGGTAGAGCATGTGCTTAGCATGCAAAAAGCCCTAGGTGCCATCCCCTGCAAAAAAACCCAAAACAAACAAACAACAACAACAAAACACTTTTTCTTTAAGATGTGGTCTCATTGTGTTACTCAGGCTGCCCTTGAACTCTTGGGTTCAATGCCTTAGTGTTTCTTATATCTTGGACTATAGGCCTGTACTACTGTGCTGGACTCTGAAAACTTACTTTTTTTTTTTTTCCTGGTGAGACTGAGATTTGAACTCAGGGCTTTGCACTTGCAAAGCAGGTACTGTACCACTTGAGCCACACCTCCTAAAATCTGCTTCTTGAAATAAGTCCTGTATAATGGCTCAAGTCTATAGTCCCAGCTACTTGGGAGGCTGAGGCATAAGGCTACTTGAGCTCAGGAGTTTGAGAACAGCCTGGGAAACATAGTGAGACACCCAACTATAAGTAACTGGTGAACGCGTGCGCGACTGAATGGAAGTTGTTTTCAGTGCATCTGCCAGCACACAGAATTCACGTACCTATAGGGCGACATTTCCTACAACAAACCGTAAATGGTCCCATAGCTTATATTGCCTTACGATGTCAGATTGTGTAAGGATTGTTGATATTTACACAGTGATGAACTGTCTAATGTTGTATTTCTAAGGATAGAGCTCTGTCATTAATTGACCCATGATTGTATTTTTAAAATTGAAACAGCATAAAACCTTAAGTGCTGTTTTCTTTCTTTCTTTTATTTATTTATTTTTTTTGTGGGACTGGGATTTGAAGTCAGGGATTACATGCTTGCAAAGCAGTGCTCTGCCACTTGAGCCACACTTTCAATTGTTCTGGTTATTTTGGAGATAAGGTCTCTTCTCCAACTATTTTCCTGGGCTGGCCTTGAACCGAGATCTTCCTGATCTTAGCCTCCCAAATAGCTAGGATTACATGTGTGAGCTGCTGGCACTGGCTTTTGGTACTGTTTTACAGTCAGCTTGTTTTCACTTTGCTAGTGTCCTTAAAAAAAAAAAAAAAAAAAAAAGGAACCACTCAGCAATCACTCATGTGGGTGTACCATATTTATTTAATCAAATTCTTTTTGAGAGACACTGGGATTTTTTCCAGTGTGTTTTCTTTTTTCTTTTGGACAGCACTGGAGTTTGAACTCAGGGATTTGCTTGCACTTGCTAGGCAGGTGCTTTTCCACTTGGGCCACACTGCCAGCCCCTTTTGTTCTGGTTATGAGATAGGATCTTATACTTTGTGCCTTTTTTTTTTTTTTTTTTTTTTGTGGTACTGGGGTTTGAACTCCAGGCCTTCACCTTGAGCCATTCCACCAGCCTTTTCTTGTGATGGGTTTTTTCGAGATAGAGTCTCTCAGAACTATTTGCCTGGGCTGGCTTCGAACCTTGATCCTCCTGCTCTCTGCCTCCTGAGTAGATACGACTACAGGTGTGAGCCACCTGTGCCTGGCTTCCCTGGGGTTTTGGTCCTCCTACTTCTGCCTAGTTTAACAGGCGTGTACCACCATGTTCATTCCCCTCCTCTCTCTCTCTCTCTCTCTCTCTCTCTCTCTCTCTCTCTCTCTCTGTCTCTTTCTCTCTCTTTCTCCCCTTCCCTCCCTCTCTCTCTTTTTTTGTGATGCTGAGCATGGAACCTAGGGTCTTCAGAATGCTGGGCAAGTTATACTCCCCACCCCAGACCTGCAATTATTTCTTGAAAACTTGCTTGGTAAAGGGGTATGAACCATTGACCTTTATTTCTAAGTTTTTAAAAGACTTTATTTTTTAGAGTACTTTTTAGCTTTACAGCAAAAGTTAGCAGAAAGCACTGAGAATTCTCATATATCAACCCTCTTCCTACAACGCACACACAGCCTTTCCCACTATTCACCTCTTCCCCCAGAGTGGCACATTCCTTACAACTGATGAGCTCCCATGGACACACTGTTACTAGCCAGAGTCCATTGCCCACATTAGGCTTTGCTCTTGTATTTGTACATTCTGTGGCTTTGACAAATGTATACTGACATGCATCCATCTATCATAGAGCATATTTTTATCACCCTAAAACTCCTCTGTGCTCCACCTTCATTCCTCCCTCCTCTTCTCTCAACCTTGGCAAACACTGATCTTTTAACTTTCACCATAGTTTTGCCTTTTCCAAGATGTGTTGTTGAAGTCATACGGCACGCTGCCTTTTCCAGATTGGCCTTTGATTTAGTCATATGCATTAAAGGTTTCTCCATGTCTCCTTATGGCTTGATAACTTTCTCTTTCTCTCTCTCTTCCCCTTTGCTCTCTTTCCCTCCCCCTCTCCCCCCTCCCTTTCTTTTTGGCCAGTGCTGAGGATGGAAGCCAGAACCTGGCACATGTTAGGCAAGCATTCTACCACTGAGCCACAACCCCAGCTCTCACTTCTGTTTGTGTTATTCTTGACAGTACTGAAATTTGAACTCAGGGCCTCGAGCTTGCTAGGCAGGTGCTCTACCCCTTGGGCCACACCCAGGTCCTTTTTTTCTTTTAGTTATTTTTCAGGTAGGGTTTTGCGTTTTTCCTTGGGGGCCAGCCTCAGACCAAGATCATCCATCTACACCGCCCCAATGCACTGGGATTACAGTACACACTACCATACCTGGTTTATTTGTCTAGCTAACTTTTTACCCCGGCTAGTCTCAAACCACAATCATCCCTGTCTCCTCCTACGCCTGGAGAGTAGCTGGAATATATGGGTTTCAGCTATCATGTCCTGTCTTACAACCATGCACCAGCCCTTTTTGCTTTAGTTATTTTTGGGCTAGGATCCTGCTTTTATGCTTTCAATCCAGCCTGGACCAAGACACTCCTATTTAAGATCTTTTTTTCTTTCTTTTTTTTTTTTTTTTGTGGTACCGGGTTTTGAACTCAGGGCCCACACCTTAAGCCACTCCACCAACCCCTTTTTTTTTTTTTTGTGATGGATTCTTTTTCAAGATAGGGTTTCGGAAACTATTTGCCCAGGTTGGCTTTGAACTGCAATCCTCCTGATTTCTACTTTATGAGTAGCTAGGATTACAGGCGTGAGCCACCAGCTCCCTGCCATCTTTTTATTGATTGAGATAAGGTTTTGCTGTTTGCTGGGGCTAGCCTTGAAGGAAAACCCTCCCCATCTCCATCTCCAGCTCAGCTTCCTGAGTAGCAGGGACTACAGACTGGAGCCACTGGCGCCCAGTTGCCTCACTTCTTTTTTAGCAGTGTGTAATAATTGTCTGATACACTTATTCAACCATTCACCTATTGAGGTGTATCTTGGTTGCTTCCAACTTGGGGCAATTGTGTGGCTTTCAAGAGGCTGTATGAGTCCATCTCAATTGAAAGCAAAAGGGGAGCTCCTTGCACCCTGCTAGGGTGGGGGGGAGGGATCCTTCAGTTTTACAAGACTCAAAGCTGCGGCTGCGGAGTATCCCCAGTGGACAGAATGGGGGAGTTTGTGCCCGGATGTGGCTCTGACGGTAGCTGGCCGCTGGTTGGGCTACTGCAGGTGCCATAGGCCCCTTTCCTCCCTTGGTGGTGGAGGCCCTCTCGACTTTTCCACTCACTGTGGATCTGCCCCGCAGGTCTCTTTTCGATACCATTGCCAGTTGTATTCCGAGTGGAGAAGGACCAACCAGAAAGTACGGCTGAAGATCCGGGACGCTGATGGCTCTGAGGATCCGCACCACTCCCCCCTGGCAGCTGGACTCCTCAAAAAGGTGGCAGAGGAGACGCCTGTATGAAGGCAGGCTATAGCCAGAGTCAGCTGGCGATGCCTTGGAGTTTGGAAGGACGGAGACTGCCCGACCCTTCTTGCACGGCCAGAATGCTTCTCAGGCCAAGAGCCGGGCCAAGTAGAGCCAATCTGTGATCCTTTCAGGTTTTTTTGCACACTAGTACATGAGAAGGACAGACGGACGTGGTCCTGAGCTTCGTATGGGACAGGCAGGCACCCCGATCTCATTCTGAGGTCCGTTTGATGCGTCCTGGGCCAGCAGCTGTGGCCGGTGCGTCAAGGGTGCCCATTGGGATGGAAGGTTCCAGCAAGCTTCTTGCGCTTCTCTGCACCTGGCAGGCTTGCTTTCCTGGCACTCTTGACTTATAAAGTTGCACTGCGTTTCAAAAACCCACCCCTGAATGAATAAAAGGAGCCCTTGCTGGACAAAATGAACTTGTCAGGTTACATTTCTAAACCATTCAAAGTGAAGGACGATATGGGAATAAAAAAATAATGCTTGGCTTGTTTTGAAGGGTCTCTTATGGAGGCCACAGGAAGAAGCAAAGACTGAGTTTTCAAGTGAAAAGCAGGTAGCAGGGTTATATAATAAATGGTTAGTTGGGTGTGGTGGCAAATGTCTGAAAACCAAGACCTGGGGGCTGAAGCAGGAAGATTATGAGTTCCAGGCCAGCCTGGGCTACATAACCAGATACTGACTCAAATAAATGAATAAATAAGCTGGGCACTAGTGGCTCATGCCTGTCGTCTTAGCTACTTCAGAGACTGAGATCAGGTGGATCACAGTTCTTGGTCAGCCTGGGCAAATAATTGGTGAGACCTCATCTCCAAAGTAATCACAGCAAAACAGACTGGAGGTGTGGCTCAAGTGGTAGTGTGCTGCTTCCCTGAATTCAAGCCCCAAGTCCCACAAAAAAAAAAAAAAATTAAGAACATACAAGGGCTAGAAGTGTAGCTCAGTGGTTAAACTTGTGCTAGCCTGCATGAGGCCCTAGATTCCATCCCCAGTACCTACTAAAAAGAAAGATACGTAAGAATGATTTCCATTTAGCTTGTACCTCCCTCGGGCCAGATACCATGTTGATCCCTTAATTCTCACTAATGACTAATGTTGATACTACCACACTTTCCTGAGATCGCCATGGATGAGGCCCAGTTCTGAGCCTTCTCAGATTTTCCCCTCTGATTCTTGCTACCATTCTTGGGGGAATGAACAGTTATCACTACATTTTATAGATGAGAAGTCTAAGGCAAAGTGCAGGAAAGTCTTAGGAAGTGGGGATCCCAAGATCTGCACTGCCCCAGTGCTAAGCTTTAGTGTCCTGCTTCCCAGGATACTTAGAAAAGAAGCAGAATGTTGTCTTGCTAATAATAACACTCACTGCTTTTTTTATTTTTTGGTGGTACTGGGGTTTGAACCAGGGCCTTACACTTGGTAGGCAGGCACTCTACCACTTGAGCTACTCCATCAGTCCTTTTTTGTTTTGGGTATTTTTGATGTAGGGTCTCTCGAGCTAGTTGTCGGGGCTGGCTTTGAGCTGAAGTCCTCTTGATCTATGCCACCTGAGTAGCTAGGATTACAGCCATTAGTCACTGGTGCCTGGCCAGCACCTACTTCTTGAGCACTTTTTGCATGTGGAGTTGTTTACATTCCAGGGTTCTTGACATCTGCCTGAATTTGATGCCCAGAGCAGCCCTGTGGATTCTGGGCGAGTTCTCGTATTAACTCTATTTGCAGATGAGCACACAACCTCAGAGCAGTGAGGTCACTTGCTCAAGGTTACACATCCCTGATGGGTTTAGCACAATATCTAGCACTTCCTGTTTTCTACACAAATCCTGTCTGACACATAGCTCACCCACAGAGGAAGAAAAACTGTTTTTGCCCTGCCTGGAAGGGTAAGAAGTCAGTTTTGCAAAGGGCAAAGTCTCAGAGGCTGGAAACTGCTTGTCCTGTAGGAAAGCAGTGAGGAAGACCTCCATGGCTGGAGCAGTGTGACTGAGGCCTGAGGGGCAGGGCTCAGAGAGATGGGCAGGACCTCCCTAAACACCTAGGCATCTGGTGACTGGTGAGCTGGTTATCTGCAGAAACACAGGATCACACCCACGCACATTAGCCATGCTGGCCCTTGGGGGCCCTCCTGGCATCAGCAGCTTGACTCCCTACACAGCCTGGAATCCACTTCCCCACATGCCAACTTTGAGTATGGCACCCCTTGGAGATGATACAAAAGGATGCCCTAGGAGATGCCATCAGGAAGACAGTCGTTTCCTTTGCAAATCTCTTTTAATATTTTCAATTACATTGAGGACAAAATTTTAGTTTGATGTTAGCCTGTCTGTAAGAATCCTCTGAACCTTCCAGGAACCACCGAGGGGCACACTTTCGGTGCCCCTCTGACCCAGCCCTGGTTACAGAAAGCTTAATTGACTAGGTCTGGGTGTGTGCATGTAGGTGTGAAAGGGAGACACTTCTACAGGACTTCGAGGACGGGCGGAGTATCCTACGTCTAAACACAAGTTCGTCGCGGGAATGAATGAATCTACAGCGGCTAGTCTGCGCCTGCGGGTGGAGAGGGGCGTGGACTAAGGACGGGGGCGTGGCCCAAGGAGGGAGGGGAAGAAGCGGGAGCCGGTTGCGGCGCGCGCAGGCGTTACTGGTCGCGCCGGGGTCACGTGAGCGCGCAGGCGCAGCGCCGCGTAGCCCGCTCGCTCACACAAAGCCCAGACGCGGAGAAAATGGCGGCAGGGGTCGAAGCAGCGGCCGAGGTGGCGGCGACGGAGCCCAAAATGGAGGAAGAGAGCGGCACGCCCGGCGTGCCGAGCGGCAACGGGGCTCCGGGCCCGAAGGGGTGAGTATGCCTCGGTTCCTTCTCCCGGGCTGGGGTTTCTCTCGGCGGCCGGCGGCAGCTCCGTTAGGTCTGTTGGCGGCCACCCCCCTGGCGCGGCCTCGGCTGGCTTTCCCAGCCAGGGTTGAGGGCGGCTGAGGCTGTGAGATGGGGAGCCTGGCTGCCGCAGGAGTACCTTTAGGGTCGCCCCCTATCGCCAGACGTTGGGCTCAGCTCCCTTAAGCCCCTCCCGGGCTGTTCCGACGTTCTTGGCGAGGCCTCCGGCCAGGCCACTGCGCGCGGGAGTGATGGCGCGGGCCCGGGAGACGGAGAACCCCGAGTCCGAGGCTCGCTTTACTGTTCGCCTGTGGACTGACGGTGGGCGCGTGGTTTCAACCCCCGCCATGCAGTCCCGGGTCTCAGTTTCCCTATCCGAGAAGTGGGGGGAGGGGAGCAAGTGCGCGCGAAGGGCCTCGCGCGCGGTCCGCTGGGGTAAACGGCTGCAGAGCCGGGTCCAGGTTCCTACTCTGCTTCCTCTCCCCCACCTCCACCCCCTACCCCCTACTCCCCACCTCCTACCCCCTACCCCCTACCCCAGCCACCCGGGTACCCCGCCCCGCGGGTAGTGTGCTTCCCTCGGAACCGCTCCTGGCCCGGGCTCGAGTCCCTCTCCGCTTCCTGCTCGGCGTCCCCAGGTGCGCAGTAGGTTTTAGTGGAGAGATCAGACCTGCTGCTGCTTAGAAACAAACAAAAAGTGTGTGCGGGGGACCTCTTTCGCGGGAAGATAATTCTCTTACTAAGATCACTCACTTTCCGACTCTGTCATCTTTTCGTTTCCTGCTCTGGGTTCTGTCTAGAATCCCGGGTGTTTAAAGTTTTCCGTAAAAGAGGAAAGGATCAACTTGTGCTCCCGTGGAATCCATCTTACACTGATTGTAATAATTTGAGAAAGGTTCGGAGAATTGTTTTGGACCCAAGATCACAGTCGTGAGAAGGATTGGGAAGGCCGAGCCCACATTGGATTTCCGTTTCCCCAGTTTTTTCCCCACTATTGTGGTAAACTAAACATAAGATTTGTCATTTTAACTATTAAAGTTAAGTGGCATAGAGAACATTGACAATTTTGTGCAGCTATCAAAACTATCCGTATTCAGAACTTTTTCACCATCCCAAACAAAATGTAGTCGTTACTGAATACTAACTCTTCTTTTCTTCTGGTAATATCTAGTCTAGGTCTTTGAATTTCCCTTTCTTCAAATTTTTAACGTGGGAAACATGGTAGATTCTGGGGACTGAAAATGAATATTCTTAAACACTTCACCTTAATGAGCACTCACTAAGTACTGGTTACATTGTTTTTGGACAACATACCTTGAGAAAATTCCAGATCCTTTGTCTTCTTAGGTGGGGAGGAACAAAATAAGCACAGTTAACTATCCTTAGAAATCAAGAAAGAGGGCTGGGCATGTTGAGGTCAGTGTTGAGTGCTTACCTAGAATGTTAGGGCCCTGGGTTCAATCCCCAGTACCGCCCCCCCCCCCAAAAAAAAAGAGGGTTAGAGGCTGGCTTAAGTGGTAGAGCACTTGCCTAGCAATGTGTGAAGACCTGAGTTCAAATGCCAGTACCATCAAAAAAAAAAAAAAGTGTCTTCTAAGTATTCCCAGCTGTTTAGTGTTAACCTTTGGAGAGGGATGTGCTCATTCTTCCTACATTGTAGTGGCGGTGGCTGGGGATTGAACTCAGGGCCTTGAACATGTTAGGCTAGCACAGTACACTGAGCCACACTCCCAGCATCATTTGTACTTTTTTCAGCATTTTTCTTAGGGGAGGGGGCCCTTGTAGGATTTTTGAGAGCCCTGTTTAGAAGGCCTTAAAAGATAATTTATTTCCATATAAAGGGTGGAGTACTGCTAGAACCTTTCTAGGTAAGAGTTGAAGTAGTTATTAGTTATAAATTATATCACGGGGGGTGGAGGGTACTTTTTATTGTTGGCTTTGGACTCAGGGCTTTGCTCTTCTTAGGCAGTGGGGGACACATTTTCACATTTTCCACTGTCAGTTTTCAAACAGCCATCTTGTGACCGAATCATTTGGCAAACAATATGTGGACAGAAAGTTTTAGAGATGAAATAGCCTTTGTTGGAAAAAGCCTGAGCCTGAAACTAGCTTAGTAGAGGATACTTAAGGAGACTGACAACACCTAGATCTTTTTTGTAAGGTCTGTGGAAATGTTATCTTTGCATTGTAAAGTTCTTGACACGAGACTCTGTAAGTACATACCCAGAGGAGGGAAGCTGGTTAATATTTTTGTAGTAATTATGCTGTGTTCAAAGTTGCAGGGTAAGGAGAATGGAACCCCTCCTCATCCTCCTGGGGCCAAGATGCCTTTCTTTAGGAGGAGGAGGAAGGCGAGAATATGATTGAGATGAGGCAGACCAGACTGTGAGCAAAGACCAAAGCACTTGGGAATAGGTTTATTTATTTATTTATTTATTTGCAGTACTGGGGCTTGAACCCAGGGCCTACAACCTTGAGTCACTCCTCCAGCCCTTTTTTGTGAAGGGTTTTTCTGAGATAGGATCTTGCCCAGGCTGGTTTCAAACCCAATCCTCCTGATCTCTGCCTCCTGAAGTAGCTAGGATTGCAGGTGTGAGCCACCACGTCCTGTTTTATTAATTGACTTTTTTTGAGTGTATGTATTATGTGAGGATGAAACCCTCATGCATGCTAAGCAGGCGCTCTGTCACTAAGCTACATCTCCAGTACTACTCTCTGTTTTTATGAAGAACTAAGGTTGGTGCCCTGGGGCCAGCTCATGGGCAGTGAATTCCTACCTGAGGAATTTTGGTTTTCTGTTTTGAAAGCCTTTCAAAGATCGAAGGAAAGGAGAAACTTGATTCTTCTGACCTGTATTTCCACCAGAAAAGGGATGTCCTGTAGACCAAAAAGACAACCAGGAAGTTGGATGCAGGACCCATGTTGAAAATACTGTTTTGTAGTAATTTCTTTCCTGCGTTGAGAGGCATGATTATTTTATTTTGAAGAAATACTTTGAGAACGTGAAACATTAGGTCAAGACTTAGAATATGTTTAGTGGGAGAGGGGAACATTTGCTTTTTAGGTTTAGGTTTGGTTTTTTTTTTTTTTTTTAATTTTTCTCTATCGATTTCCTGTTTTTTTTTAAGGTTTGATTTTTTAAAAATTTTATTCTTACATGAACTTACATGTGCATACATTATTTGGGCCACCTCCCCCCTTGATTTTTTTTAAATAAAAGTATGTATAGCATTTAAAGTCAGTGACTTCACCTACTCCTTGTTTGTGTAGATTAGTTGTTTTAAAAATAAAAATGAATATTTAGCATAGGTTTCAGAAGAGCTACTGTTAGTATTAACTCATTTTATGATTGCGAAAACTTTGTTTTTGTGGTGCTGTAGATCAACTAAGGGCTGGGAGCATACTAGACAAGCACCCCACCACTAAGTTACATCCACAGTGAGAAGAAAAATGTGTGTTTTGTTTGAGGCATCATTTCTCTATGTAGTCCAGGCTGGCCTTGAACTCAATTCTCCTACCTCCACCTTCCCAGGATTTGGGATTATAGGTGTTTGGCACCTGGGTGGCTGAGAAAAATTTTTGAACAATTAAGAAAACATACATTCTGGGGCCTGTTGCTCGCGCCTGTAATCCTAGCTACTCAGGAGGTAGAGATCAGGAGTAACACTGTTAGAAGCCAGCCCAGGGCAAATTGTTCGGGAGACCCTATCTCTTAAAATAAAAACAAAAAACAAAACCATTGAGAAATGGGTGGTGGAGTGGCTTAAGGCGTCAAGGTGTAGGACCAGAGTTCAAATCTCAGTGTTGTTAAAAAAAAAAAAAGATTCTAAGGGAGACCATCTTGACACCACAGCTGTTGCTGCTTCCATAATACTACTCTGCTAATCAGTTAACACTCATTTGTTTTATTTAGCTCAGCTTCTTCACTAGCTCTTTTTTTTTTGGTATTACTGGGGTTTGAACTCAGGGCCCCCCATGCTTCCTAGGCAGGCACTCTACCACTTGAGCCACTAACCCAGATTCTCTGCGCTTCGCAGTTGTGTGTTTGCTGTACTTTAGAAAGTGATTGCATAATTGGTGAAAAGGATTTTTGAGGCACATTAGATTGTGAGTTTAAGATTAAAATAGAAGACTATGGATTACTTGAATAAGGTTCAGACCTAGTGCCAGATGTGTGACCCTAGTGCTCATTCCTATGCAGTACTGCTTTTTAGGTATTTTGTACTTAACATTTACCAACCTGCTTTTTGTTATTGTGTTATTTGTTGATTTCTCACAGCATGTCTGAGTGCTACCATGGGTACAGGTTATGCTGGTTTTGCTGGTAAAGAATAGGTAAAGAGCTGAGTCATGTGGGTAGTTAACTTGGTGGACCTGGAGCTACAGTAGTGCTCTCCACATCTTAAATGCATTAGAGAGGCTCAGAATTTAAGGTGATTCTAAATCACTTTACATAAGGGATGGTTTCAAGGGTGAAGGAGGATTCTTGTCTCTCAGAAGATGTGATCAGAATTTCAGGGTATTGAGACTGCACCCTTGATTGAGAAACTCCTGAAATAGAGTGGGAATGTCATGGAGGCATAAGAGATGGTAGGGAAACACTTTAATGCAGTGAATATAGCCATCTTTTGTGGAGAAGGTTCTCAATCTTTGTTTTACTTGTTATCTTTATATATACAGCATAATTCTGGTATTGTGGAACAGTGACTCGATACATTGTCACTTTGCAAGAAACTCAGTGAAACAATTCTGAAGCCAATAAAACATACTTAAAAATTTTTTTAAATTTTAGCAAGGATTTATTTTAGATTAACAGGATAAATTATGCAGAAAGAGAAAATGGAAAACATTTCCTGTTCACCATGCAGGAAATGGGAGCAAAGACGCCAAAACACACTTAATCTTATTTTAATAGGTTAGAAAGTACTTAACATATATTTTAGGATTTATCAGTATATTATTGAATAGCAAGTTGTTAGACTATCAGAAAAGATTTTTATTTTATTGGATCTGTTTAGAACTTTGGGTAGATAACTGGGTACCAGAATTTAGTTTTCACTGGCAGTTTGGAATGGATAGCCAGTTAGCAAAGAGAATATTGGAAAAATGGTGAAATGTTTGGTTAACCTGGATGCTATGGCTTCATCATCTTTGGAAAATTACAAATTTGTTATTTTATGTTGAGACCAAATGACTGGGTTAACAAGTCAAGTTATTGGGGTTGGGTTTGAAGTTTAGCAAACATGAGTAGAAAGTACATGTTTTAGCTGGCTGTGGTGGTATATGACTATAATCTAAGCACTTTGTAGGCAGAGGCAGGAAGGTTGAGCTACATAGTGAGACGGTCTCAAAATTAAAGTATAGACACAGTAGACTACACATATTTAAAATGTACAGTTTTGATATGTCAGCATATCATATGTCATAGTCTCCTCCCCACCCCCTGAAAAAAAATATCTTCTATGCCCCTGATTATCCTTGTAATAACTCTTCCTGCCCGTACTACTATATCCCCAGACAACCCCTTATCAGCTTTCCATCTTCGTACATCAGCAGTTCTCAGTGGAAGTTTGGGAGTGTTTTAGAGACGTTTGATTTTCATTTTTGATTTCAAACTAGGGGATGGAGTTGCTACCACTAGCATCTCTTGAGTCGAGGCTGTGGGTGCTGCAGTACATCAAATAGGCCTCTACAACAGGATTATCTGGCTCACCTCAGTGCTGAGGTTGAGAAACCTGCAGATTAATTTGCTAGATAAGATTTTCCTAGGGTATATGAATTGTACAATATGTATCCCTTTTAGTCTGCCTTATTTGAGCATAGTTATTTTTGAGATTCATACATGTGATTGCAAACTTTTTTGTGGCTCAGTATTTTATTGTATGGATATATTACAATTTGTATTTTAATTTATATTACAGTTTGTTTTTTCATGTACCTGTTTCCAGATTGGGGATACTACAAATAATGCTGCTATGACTATTTGAGTATAAATTTTGTATGGATATTTGCTTTTTTGTCTGTTGAGTAAGTAGCTAGTTGTAGATGATGGGGTCATAGGTATGTGTGTGATTACTTTTTAAGAAAATAACCAGACTGTTTGCACCATTTTACATTCTCACCAATTCCTGTGTATTCTTGCTGATTTTTAATATCATTCTTTTTAATTTTAGCTATTCTAACAGGTTTCCCTAATATCTTTATTTGACATCCAGATGTCTTTGGTGAGGTGTTTACAAATCTTTTGCCCATTTTTATAATTGTGGGTTTTTTTTAAACACCTTTTTTTAAAAGCTATCCTTGAGTTTGCCTCAGGCTTGCTAGACAGCAAATTATGTTGTTGTTGTTGTTTTTTTTTTTTTTTTTGGTGGCACTAACTGGAGTTTGAACTCAGAATCTCAGGCTGCTAATGCAGGTGCTCCTACCACTTGAGCCTTCCAAATTTTGTTCTTATTGCTGAGTTTCGAGAGATTATTTATGTTTTGGATATAAACCTTTATCCAGATAGGTGCTTTGCAAATATTTTCTTACAGTCTGGCATGTCTCTTCATATGCTCTCCCCTCCCTCCCCACTGAAGATTGAACCCAGTCCCTTGGGAACATGATAGGCAAGTGCTCTGTGCTCTACCACCTGAGCAACATCTCCAGCTCTTTCTGTTTATTTTCAGACAGGGTCTTGCTATATTTCCCAGGCTGGTCTCGAACATGTGATCCTCCTACTTCAGCCTCCAGAGTAGCTTGAGATTACAATTATATACCACCACACCTGGCTTATCTTTTCATAATCTTAACTATCAAAGAGCAGAAGTTTTTAATTTTGAAAATAATTTTCCTTTTTTAGATTTGTGATCCATTTTAAATTTTGTATATGATGCCAAGATATAGCAAGGGTCAAACTTTAAGAGTCTTTTAAATTTTAAGTTCTTTAAACACTTAATTTTCCATTAAAAATAGCTGACAGGTTATGTGATAGGACATGTACTCAGGTAATTTTGGATCCTGCTTTTACTTTTTTTTAAATTTTTTAATTTTTTTTGAGTATTTGAGACAGGGTCTTGGCTCTGTAGCTCAGGCTGGCTTTAATTTTTCCATCCTCCTGCTTTAGCCTCCTGAGTGCTGGGATTCAAAGTGTGTATACCACCATGCCTGGGTTAGATCTTCCCACTAAAATTTAACTTTAAATAAGAATTTGTTTTGTTACAGATTCTTCCTAAACTTCAATTTTAATATTTGTAGTATTCTAAAATTGGGGTACTTAGGGTAAAGCAGTCTACTTATAAAGATATACTATCTGCCTATAAAAATGGCTTTCAGTTTTAATGTTACATCAATTAAGGACTTCAGAAATATCCCCCTTATTTTATCCTGAAGACAAGAAAGTAAGAATGGACTTAACGTTAAAAAAAATGAACTTTCCAGGACACTGCCATATCATCTACACTTGAGTATATCTTGAATGAACTCTCTACAAGGGATACAGTTGGTGGTGATAAAAGATATTTAGAAAGGTCAATTTTTGTAAAACAGGCAGTGATAAGAGTTCTGCCTCCATTTACTTATGAGGAAACTTCATTGAGAAAATAATTAACAGGAGCAGGATTTGTTTTCAGTGGTGCTGTGACTTATACATGGGGCATTAAACACAGTGAGCTGTTTCCTCAGTGTTGACCCCTGTGATGAGAAATACCCCCAAATCAAGTACCTGGGTTTTGTGCTTAGATTGAGTAGTTATTCTTAGCCATATGCATGTGGATCTGGAGAGTATAGCCCTAGACACTCTGTTACCTGCTGTGGCTGTAATTATACAGTTTGTATAAATTTGTAATTTGTAAGCTGAACAGTCTATGAAAACATAGACTGGAATTATTTACTGTCAGTTTTTTTTATTTTTTAATTTTTTTTTTGTGAGACTGGGGTTTGAACTCAGGAGTTTGTGCTTGCAAAGCAGGTGCTCTACCACTTGAGCCACACCTCCAGTCCTGTCAGAATGTTTTTAATGGAATTCTCCAGTTCTGTCAGAATGTTTTAAATGGAAGTCTTTAAATGGTTGGGGTTTAAAAAGAAACTGGTTTTATTAAAAATAGATTGCTATCCACAGGCCCTTTGATGGACCATGGCATGTTGACTGATCTATATTTTATGCATTTTTTTTACTAACACTTTCCTCACATATCAAGAAAGAGTAAGAGAAACTTTGGCAGGCAGTAAATACTGTTTGGCAAAATTTGTTACAGAGCTTTCTTATGGAGTATGTGGATGGCCTGTATGATAATTGTGGGTTCCCTTTGGGATCTGCTTTGTGATGTCCAGCCACCCTGAGCAGGATCTATTGTGAATTCAGGTAGACTGAGTGCTAGGAATGTGAGGATTTTGGAGGCGATCACCTCCTCTGCCAGCCTATGAGAAGGGAAGCCTGCAGACTGTGTTGGTGTAGTTCACGAAGGAAGCTGCTTTCCTTAGTTTTGCCTTGTGTCAAATTGTGTATAGGTCATACTGGTAGCAAACACTGTCCCTCTCCCACAAAAAGAAACGATATCCCTTAATTAAATAAAGGTAGTTTTACAAATCATCAGTAACAGACTATTAGCTTTTTGTTTGTTCCACTGTTTTCATAGATGAAAAACTCTGCTACAGTCTTGGAAAATTAGTTAGTGAGTAGAAAGCACATAGTGCAAAGCTTATGTAGCAGGAGGGCTCAGACATAGACTGAGAGGGCACCAAAGCCTTCAGCAAGTTTATTAAGCAAGTGCAGCGACTCAGCGAACTCAAGCCCTGAGAACAAAGGGGGCTTTCCCTTGTATGCCATTTAGAGCAGGTTACAGAAAAGCAGCTTGTCCCATACACAGTCACATGTCATTTCATTGGCTGCTCTAACCTCTGGGTCAAAGTGATCTTTCTCTGGTCTCCAGGTAGCATTCCCCAACTCCCAGGCTTTTTTTTTTGTTGTTGTTGTTGTTTTTGTTTCACTGTAGCACTCATTAATCTCTCTTCCCCCTCCCTGTCTTCCTGCCACGCTTATATCCTGGGAAAGTTCTAGGCTGCTGCTCCCTACTTGTCAGCTCCCATTGGTGCCTCCCTATAGTCAGGGGCTAAATTTGAGCAAGCAGCTAAGAACAGCCCAGCAAGAGCATGGGCTGTACCCTGGCTGTACACACATGGCTTCCAGCTTGATGGCCTGTGCTTTGCTTTAGGAATGTACCTTTTTTTGAAACTTTTTCACATCCTACTCTTAAATCAGCATGGAGGATGGAGGTCTCTTTTAATTCCCAGGCAGAAACAGGAAAAGAGAAGGGAAAATCTGCAAAGGCAGAGTATTATAGGAAAGGGCAAGCCAAAAGACCATCCACCCTTCTTTGCTGAAGGTAATTTTGTTTGCATGCTGTCTTATATCTACAAGGATTGCTCAGACTTGGAGGGTCCTATTTTCAAAAGTAGTGGGGTTGAGTAGAGAGAGTGGTCTCTTAATCCTCCTTTCTTCCTTTTGGTGTCCAGGGCCTGGCATATGCTAAGCATATACTGTACCACTAAGCTACACTCTGGCCCCACCCCCCTTATATGGTAATTCAGTTTCATTTTAAATAAACACTGAACTGTATTCCCTTTTACATTCCTACTTTTTTTTTTTTCTCTTCACATGAAAAGATACTTTCGTGAGGGGCTAGAGGTGAGGCTCAAGTGGTAGAGTGTTTAAGGCTCTGAATTCAAACCCCAATATACCACCAAAAAAAAAAAAAAAAGACACTTGGATGAAACTAAAATTGATTGAGGGGAGGGGGTGGGGGCAGGGGGGAGAAATGACCCAAGCCTTGTATGCACATATGAATAATAAAAGAAAAAAAAAAAGGGAAAAAAATTGATTGGGCCTCTGAGCACGTCCTCATTTCCATTTCATAAAACCTGTGTTTTTTTTTTTTTTTTCGATATTGGGAATTGAACCTTTTCCATGCTAGGCAAGTGTTCTGCCACTAAACTACATCCCCAGCCCTTTTAAAATTTCTATTTCTCATTGTTATTTTTGATGATACTTGGGTTTGAATTCAGGACCTTCTGCTTGCTGTGCAGGTGCTCCACACCCCCATTCTTTTTTGCTTTTAGTTGTTTTTCAGATAGGGTTGCAAGCTTTTTTGCCTGGGGTTGGCCTCTGACTTGATTACAGGCATGTGTGAGGTGGCCCACTTTTTGCTCTGGCTTGCCACAAACCACAGTCCTCTCTATTTCCGCCTCCCACTGAGTAGCTGGGATTACAGAAGTGAACCACTATGCCCAGCTTAATTTTTGGCTGGCCTTGCTTCAGCCTCCTGAGTAGCCAGTGTTACAGGCCAAATCTTCCCTTTTCCTGTTGTTTTGAAATTAATTGGCATGGAGTTGACCTTAGTCCTCTCTGTTACAGCCCATAGGAGCATTGATAAACCTAGGAGCATGGTTGTGGAAAGGTAGGTTTTAAGAAATGCACTACTGCAATTTTCTGCCTTGTGGAGGAGTCCTTGTAGTTTGAATCAAATCAGAACCAATATTGGCCTTGTGTTATACATAACTGTGGAATTGTAAACCTGGCAAGTCAAATAATTGGCTTTCATATTGTGCTAACATATTTTTTCTTTTTTGAATTCAGTGAAGGAGAAAGACCTACTCAGAATGAGAAGAGGAAGGAGAAAAACATAAAAAGAGGAGGCAATCGTTTTGAGCCGTATGCCAATCCAACTAAAAGATACAGAGCCTTCATTACAAACATACCTTTTGATGTGAAATGGCAGTCACTTAAAGACCTGGTTAAAGAAAAAGGTAATGGTACTGGTGGTGGAGTAGGGTAAGAAGGTTGGTGTGTCATCTTCTCTGTGGCTAATTCCTTGGTTTTTTTTTTGTCAGTGGAAGCTGCTCTGGGAAGAGCATGTGTTCTGTCCAGGTTTAGCATTGACCCCCACCCCACTTTTATTTGTGGTCATGCCCGTGTGTCAAACAGGGTGATTTGTATGGTCCCTTGGCCTCCAAATGATTTTACTGGCTTAATATGGTTAATAGGGCTTTAGGTTTGAGGGGAGCCTTTTGTGTTAAGGAAATTCATCACATTCTTCATGTTTGAGAGAGGTTTTTTCCTTAATTAAAAAGTTTTTAAGGCTTTTAAAAAAGTCTGGCAGGAGGGGAGTTTGTTTAAACTGTGTATGTCCTTCTGAGATCAAAATTTGGTAGCTGGAATGTGTGCTGCTCAGATTACAAACTATAAGGTACTGGCTTTTATTTCCATTGTTAGGCTTTCCCCCTCTGGGAAGAAATAGAGGACATTGGCAAAATCTGCTTTGTGATTTGGTGCCTCAGGGGTGCACGTTGTCCCAGCCCAGGTATCCAAATCCTGGCTTAGGACAGGGGAAGCACCTAAACTCTGCTGCCACCAGGAGGTCTGAGGAGGCTGCCCATTGTCCTCTTGCTCACCTCCACATGCATCACTGTGTGCTCTCCTTTCCCTCTTCACTTGTGTTCTGTTGTATTATTTTCCTTTCCTAATTCTTGGCCCTGCTGGTGGCACTCAAGACTAAAGAGATTGCTCAGCCCTTGTTTAGACAAAACTATTGATAGACAATAATTTGTATGTTACCTTGAGCTCCCTTCTCCCCCAAAGGAACTTAGAATCAAATCACCCTTCATGGAGTCTTTTTGTAGGACTGAAAGGTATTGGTCTTCTGGAGCATTCATAATGAAGAGAGATGTGAGCTTGATTTGTCAAAGGATTAACATTTCAGTAACAAAGATGCCACTTGGATAGGCCATTTTGGTATGTGAATTGGTGCTCCCTGCATTGGGTTTTGAAACTACGAATGGCCACTGCCATCATTATTGCATCACTTACTTTGATCATGACATACAAGAAGCACTGGGCACCGTGAACTTCTGTACAGTCATGTGTGCTACTCCCATGTGGTATTTCTCCAGATAACACAGATGGAAAAATATTTTGGTGTGAGATTTGTTTTCCTGCCTTGATCAGCCAAATCATTCCTGCCAATGCTCCTAGGGCAAGAGTGAAGTTTCTTTTGTCTGAAGGGCGTGTCATGTGGCATCCCAGATGCAGTGTTCTTGGTTTTTGGGACTGCTGCTTTAATACAAGCTTAGAATTTCTGTACAGTACGTTGGGTCTCATTCGAATTAGTTTTTGGAATAACCCCCAAATTTGTGTTCTCGTGATTTGGTTGAACCGCTGAATTGCTATTTCCATTGATAAGGTATAGTAGTTCCAAGAACCAGGAATGTGGTTTTGACAATGCAATTGTTAGAATTTTGTAAGAGACTGCAGGCCAAATTATTTTTTCACTTTTAGGAGTGTGTGAACCAGTTTTGGGACATTATGGATAAAGTAGGTGACACTTTTACTGCTTTACCATTCAGTATCAGTTTTGGAAGCCTTAAAGCTGGTAGCAGCAGCAGCAGCAGCCATGACGTTTCTGGATGTAGAAGCAGTTCACCTCAATTTACTATTTTGCACTGTATTAAGTGTGGAGCCAGCCTGGTGGTTTATTCGGATACTTCCAAACTGGTTCTCATATTCCCCTGGCATACTGCTATTGAATGCTTGGGCTCAGCCCTTTCAGTGTATTTTTGGTGGTGTAATTTAGAATTACAGGTGTGCAGTAAATCTGTTACTTTTAATGAACCTTAAAATGTTCTTGTTTAGAGCTCCCATGTACTGGTTAAATTAATTCTTTGCTGTTTAATTAATTTAGTATTGGATTGTGGATAAATGGTTTTCATAAGAGAAAGGTAATCTTTTTATAGTAATGGTTTATTCAGTATAAGAAATCTATATTTACATACATATGGCTCCTTAAGAAATAGTCTTTGAATTACGAGGTTTTAAAAATACATTTTAATTCATGTGTTGGGATACCAAAAATATTCTAAATGGTTATTTTAATCTTAAATATTTACTTGAAATTTGTTGGCAATGTCTTTAGGTTTTTTTTTTTTTTTTAAGAGTTAGCAAAGGAAAACGTGGCAGATAGAGGCACTAATGCTGTAAAATTGTAGTCTCAAAATAATTCCAGGTGGACTGACCACAGAGATTGGCTGACATAAACTACTCTTTTCTAGTCTGCTTTTTGAGACTTTATCCCTGATGAAACCTTAGTCCTGTTGTTTCAGGAAGCTAGTGGAATGAGAGCTAGAATTAGTTGTTCCCAACTTGAATTTTCTGTCATTGGTGTAGTGACTAATTGCAGCCTTTCAGAGCTAAAGTAGTAGTTTTGCCAAACAGGGAGCTTTTCTAAGGTAAATCATGCATGAGATTGTCTTATGTGTCCCTTACTGATTCCTAATCTTCCCTATCTTGACATCAGTTATATGTTTTCCATGTTTAATTTTAGCATCATTCTAAGATGTTCTGTTAAAAATCTGATATGTGAACTGGTCACTTACCCTCCCTGCCTTCCCCCATAGAATCAGAAAGCTTTTTTGGTGGCATCATGAGATGAACATTGTTGGTTTTAAAGAGGAAATATATTGAGAACCTCATTTTGTTGAGGCAGGCTGTTTTGCTTAAGTCTCCTGTTCTGTCAGTCAAGGATATGGATTAGACACTGTTTTCACAACTTGCTCTTTCCCTGAGCACCTTCTTCCTGCTCTGGGTGTCCTTGGTGGAACAAATAAAAGGTTTTTCTTGTCTTTTGACCATTCTTTCTTTATTAATTATTATTATTATCAATTATTAAAGATTGGGGCTCACTGTGTAGTCTAGGCCGGCCTTGAACCCTCAGTCTTCCTGCTGAATGTGGAATTACAGGCATGTGACACCACACTTGGCTTGACTGTGCTTCCTTTACAACTTTTTTTAAACAATTTTTAACTTCTTTTAGTGGGATTAGGGTTTGAAACTCAGGGCTTTGTGGTTGCAAAGCAGGTGCTGTAATGCTTGAGTCACACCTCCAGTCCATTTTGCTCTGGTTATTTTGGAAACGGAAGTCTGTTGAACTATTTGCCCCCACTGGCCTTGAACCACAATCCTTGAACCTTGATCTTCCCATCTCAGCCTCTCAAATAGCTAGCATTATAGGCGTGAGCCACTGTGCCTGGCTGACCATGCTTATTTGTTAGCGGAGATACTACACGGAACAAATGGATGTGTGAACAACAGAGTTTCTGGGTTGAAAAAAAAAAAAAAACCTGAGAACTATTGATAACATAAAATTTTAATTGGAGGTTGCCAAACCAGGTTTGAAAGTGACTTTAAACAGTCCACAGCTACTCAGTTGGATCAGATAATAGGATACATGAATTAAAGTGTTTGACCATAAGAACTGGGCACAAAAAATAAGAACTTACATGGACAAAGGTGATTGTTGGGCATTTTAAATTTAAAATAGTGTGTGCTACATTAGTTAGAGAACATGAAATCCTCCAAGGATGAAGAAAGCTGGGTGCTGGGTTACTTGTTTTCCTGGCTCAACCAGGAAGCCAGCAGCGTGGAGGTGGGGCAGCTGCCACTCAGGCAGAACTGTGCTGAACCATAAGTAAACATAGAGCCCATATTGAGGAAGAAAGGAAAGTCAGGGATATAGTTTGCTGTCTGATCAATCCCAAATTTAATAGCAGTCAGTTTAATTTGTGTAAGCAAAGATTTCTTTAAGTACTTAATCCATGTGTTATTACTTAATGCATTACTTTAAGTAAATTTCAAATTGCAGCTGACAGAAAACTGAGGCCTAGAGGGCAAATGTAGTCCAGTAGATAGAACTCTACTGGTTCTTGGAGATGATCTGCGTCGTGGGTCCGTGAAGCAGAGTTCTTTTTCAATTTAAAGTTCTTATCCAGTCTGCTCTCTTTCATATTTTCCTTTGTTGGAAATTGTGCCTGCCTTTTGAAAGGCTTGCTTTGTTGAAGCATTCATATGTGTAAATGCTGATGTTGAACCCCAGCAGTGCAGTTTGTGGGGCCTCCTCTATGGTCTTTGGTCTAGTTAGAGGGGTCATGCTCTTTCTATTAAAATTGGGAACAAATGTGGGCTCGGTAATTTTCTGACTTGTCCAGATATAAGTAGTCATTGTGTAGAATATGGTTAGTTTGCCATGTTTCAAGTTGTCTTACTGTTAGAGAGAAAAGCTTCCAAAATGTGTGTTTATTTTATGTAACCCTCCTTAGAGTGACTGAGAATTGACCATTACGAGGTAAAGCCTGTTTGATGACATACCTTGCTTTCAATTCAACCCCATCCTCATCCTCATTTTTAAAAAATTAAGGACCTTGGGGCTGGGGATGTAGCTCAGTGATAGCACTCAAGTCTGTACAAGGGCCCAGGTTCAGTCCCCAGCACCAAAATAAACAGGTGAATGACTGAACGAAAGAAAAAAGGAAGCCTTATCACCTGTGAGTTCTTTTCAGTGAAGCTTTGGACTCTGTACCTCCTCCCTCCCCCCTGTTTTGTTTTTTGTCTGTTTTAGACTTGAGCAGTAAATGGGAACACAAAAACACTCCTTGTGATAAAAGATTGTTCAGGAGCAAACCACTTGAGTTGTTTTGAGTTGCTCATTTATTCATCCTTAGAATGTATGTTGTTCTTGGAGTATTTTTGTAATCCATTTAAATACTGGTTAAATGATTTCTTAGATACATTTTAAAATGAAGGAGACGGCATTTGGTGTTAGATTTTTTTCAGTCTTCACTTTTTTCATTTAGTTATTTTGATGTTTAAAGCTGCAGTGGATTTATGTTAGCTGTTTACTGTTGAGTTTCTTTGGATTCCATCCATGTGCAGCTGAGAGGAGCAGCCATGTTCCTCATTAGTAACTGCAAATTCTAGTTCTGTGAGGCTTCTGCTACTTACTGACCGTGACCTGCTCTGGATGGCTTGCTCTTTTAAAATTATTTCATGCAGGGCTGCCAGTGTGGCTCAAGCTGTCAAGGGCCTGCCTAGGAAGCATGAAGCCCTGAGAATCCCAGTACTGCAAGGAAAAAAAAAAAATCATGGAATGTGACTAGACTATGTTTAGTTGAGAAATTTTGTCCTCATATTCTTGCTGATAGTTGTGCCGACTTTACAAAACAACTCTTGGCTTTGATATAGTAGAATTAAAAGGGAAGTGGTTTTTTTTTAAAAGCTTCATGATTCTCTTTCTTTAGGAAAGTGTGAATTAGAAACAGTTGCAGATTTCATAAGACTAACCTGGGAACTGGAGGTATGGCTCCACCAGTAGAGTGCCTGCTTTATAAGCGTGAAGCCTTGAGTTCAATCCCCAGTCTCAGCAAAAAAAAAAAAAGACAAACCTGATGACGGCTCTTAAGTTAAAATGTTAAGAGTTTGTGAGGAGCATAGGTATTATTGATGATGATCCAAGACAGAGCTACCCATGTCAGAGCCACAGATAACAGCAATACCATTTGGGGGAAAAAAGAACAAAGATTTTTAAAGCAAATTTTTAGTGCACAGGATTGAAGTTGCATGTGTGCCATCCTAGAATTTTAAATAGAAAAGTCATAATTTCTTAATCTGATACTTTGTTACAGTGGTTATGACTAATAAAAAGTTTGGTTTGGACTTGTTTTATAAGTTGGTGATGACATCTTTTTGATGAAAGTGTCTTTAATGGACACAGGCTAGAAACTTCAAATGTAGCAGTATTTGAGTTCTGACAAGAGTTACAGCTGTCTTGAGTTAGATACTGATTTTTTTTTAAGGTTATTGGTTGATAGGCATAGCTGGTAGAAACTAAACTTGGGGAATCTGTTCACTGTTTTGACACTACTTGGTATTTTCATCAAAGTGGAGACAAAAGAGCTGTTGGTCCTTGAATGGCTGCTGCTGTTGAACTAAATGGCATTTAACATGACCTCAGGAATGGCTCCGATGTCTTTTGGAGCTGTTTTACTTTGTAAAGGTAAAAAATAAAACCAATTTATTTGACTGTCCCTTGGCTGGGATTTTTTTTTTAAACTTGCTCCACAGAAGTTCATGTTCCAAAAGTTAACTAAACTGGGTCCCTCATATTTCCTTTCTTCATTTCTTTGCACTAATTCTCTTACCTGTTTTATGTGAAGTGCCAGTTTGGTAACATACCAGAAAAGCACAAGGAAGGTGAGGCTATATACTTAAAACTTTGAACACTTGGCCTCCTTGCCTTCGACCACTGTGCAAATCCATTAATAAATGTGTCCTTCAAAATGTTGGCTTTATTTATGAGATAGTTTTACCCATGTAAATCTATCGTTTTGCTGTATAGATTTGAAAATCCTCATAATCTTAATGTCCTTTGAGCAAAGGAATTGAAATAAGCAGGGCCTGTCAAGGCCATTAGTGGATTAATTTTACCCTTATTCTGTTAAATCAAAGTGAGTAAGGCTTTAACAACATAATAACCATCTTTAAGAAAAAAGATTCCTGAGAATAAAAAGCCTTTTTTAAACTTTTGATAGTCTGCTTAGAGATTGTTTTCTACAAGTTCGTGCTTTAAGGTTTTCTGTGTGCCATCTTCAAGTTCAGCAGCCATTTTGGTGGTTGTTTTGACAGATTCTAACAATTGGTCATGGTGGTCATGAATTGGCAATCCAAACCTTGAGGAAAATCTGCGCAAACTTTAGAAATGTTTTGGTATTTTCCCCTTTGTGTGGCGTAGAATCTCGTGAGTCTGTTTAGTTACCAACTGAGCCCTCAATTTGAATTTGTATCGTTTTGTGGGGAGGTGTAGAAAGCACCAAGAGTAAAGGCTGGCTTAATTCACTGAAGAGAATCCAGATGCTGCTCTGGTTTTGTATATTTGGTTATACACTCAAACATTCTGTTTCTAAACTGTGGAGCCTAGTGCTGTGTTGCAGGACTAGCTACAGAATTTGTGGGGCCCAGTGCAAAATGAAAGTGAGGGGCCTCTTATTAACATTAAAATTTTCAAGATGCGCTACAAACATTAAACCAAGCGCAGGGCTCTGTCCTTTCACAGGTTGCACACCCACAAAGCCGGCCCTGAGGCTGTGCCTGTGCCTTTGAGCTTGTACATAGGATCGTCCTTATATTAATAGTGTGTGAGCTCAGTTCAGTAGCATTGCAACCTGTGTGCTGTTTACCTGCTATCACCAGTAAGAGTGTATGTGTAAAACTGGTTTCCTCGGATGAATCATGCAGATTTCTTTCCTATAGATTTGGATTGCCTCTAGTCATGAGTGAGTATTCCAGACAGGGAAATTGATAATGGAAATCTGTGGAAGTATCTTGTGTGTGGTGGGAGGAAAATCAAGGACATGTTATTAATGAGTTTTCACCTCCTTTTACTGCACACCTGTAATGCCTAGTTTGGTGGTTTAGAGAATATGGAGTGTTTCTGGGCTTTCTTATAAGGCAGAGGCTCCATACAAGGTTGCTGATGATTGTTCTAAATTCCCATTGTTTTCTTGGCTTTTCTCCCTTGGTTTATGTGTCGTCTGGAAACTGATTTGTAGTTGGTGAGGTAACATACGTGGAGCTCTTAATGGACGCTGAAGGAAAGTCAAGGGTAAGTGTCTGAGAGAATTTCTTCTGTGGATTTACAACATGACAAATGTAACTGTATGGTGGCGTGGACTCGAATGAAATCAGGAAGGCAGTGAGTGCTCATGTTATAGTAGCTATGTTTGATTTTGCCAACATTCCAGTGGGGTGGGTGGGGGTTTGCAAATGGGAGTCCCGCTTTTCCAAATGGCTGGCCAAAGAGCTTTTTGGTATTCTGTTTGGATGCCCAATTTGGATAACTGGGGACTATTAGCAGCATTGTCTCTTTGTTAACAGAGGAATTGGCTGTGTGTGAATTATGCATGGAATTTTGGCGGTGGTATAATTAATGTAAAACGTGTGTTCTTGTCTAGAAAATGTTACTCTTGGTTGTTTGCTGAATTTGAAAGTTGTGTGAACCAAAGATTCCGAAAAGTTGCCTTTGTGCCAGTAAAGTGTAAAGCAAATGCTACAATCCTGAATGTTCAAAATTGGCCTAGTTTAATGAGAACAAACTATTTTGTCGTGCAATAGAATGGCTTAGAATAATCAAAAGGACGAGCTTAATTTATGGAAGGGATGGATTTAGTAGGAGTATGATAAGGAATTGATTGAGTACACAGAGAAGCAGATCTAATGTTTGTGTGATTTCTTGGAGAACCTGAATTTAGGTCTGCTCATATAACTTCTGCTATAGTGCAGTGCTGGTAATGTGTAGGAAAAGGAGCTATTAAGGAGCTCAGCTTCTAATAAGGAAGGCGAGGCCATGCACTTCTGTCAGCTCCCCCTAGAGGAAGGGTTAATTTAAAATAAAACTAACTTTGTTACATAAATCATATTTTTAGTTTGTTTTATAACTGTCATTGATACTTACTACTTTTTTTCTTTTTTCCCTTCTCCTTGCTCGTCTGACTGGTCTGTGGCTTCTTCTAAAGGGATGTGCGTAAGTATTGTCTAGTTACTTACTGGCATTTGAGCCTTCCAAGTTAGAGGACTGGTTTCACTCATTTCCTTTTGACTCTTTGTAGCGTTGTTGAATTCAAGATGGAAGAGAGCATGAAAAAAGCTGCTGAAGTTCTAAACAAGCATAGTCTGAGTGGAAGACCACTGAAAGTCAAAGAAGTAAGCTCTTTCTCTATATTTTTCCTCCCCTTGGTGCTTGGTCTGGAATCTAGGACCTCACACAAGCTAGGCAAGCACTCTTAACCACTGCTAGCCTCCTACCCCCAAAGTAAACTCTTAGCTAATCACCATGCATAGCATGTGTAATTGTTGAGCTGTGCCTGTTCAGATGACAAGAATGGTCCTTGACTGAATTTTACAGAGCAGACCAACCTGTTGTTTTCTAATGAAGAGGGTCAGTCACAGGTTTCAGCAGCCACTCAATTATTAACATTTGAATAGTGACCAAGCAGATCCCAAGTGACCTGAGCTGAGCACTTTCCTTAGGCTTTGTCTCAGAGACACCTTTGCCTGAGCCCGTAGTTTTTTTAATTGGATTTGTAGAATTAAGAGACTCCATTACATCTACGTTGGCTCATTTTCTTCTTTTTTTAAGTGAATTTGTCATTACTCAAGTCTTTCATAGCTGATCGAAACCCAAGTATCTTTTATTTGTGGTGCTGAAGACCAGACCCAAGGCCGTGCACATACTAGGCAAGCACTCTACCACTAAGCAGTATCCCTGGCCTCCACATACCTTTTTTTTTTTTTTCTCCCCTTAGAAAAAGTTTTTTGTTGTTGTTGATGATGACGATGATTAAATTAATTAATTTATTTATTGACAGAGTCTTGCTATGTAGCCCATACTGGCCTTGAATTCATGATCCTCCTGCCTCTGCTTCTTCAAGTGCTGGGATTATAAGCGTGTGTCACCCTCCTTGACTTCTTTTTACTTCTTTTTGGGAAAAAGATCAGTATATTCAGAGCTCAGAGGAAAGCATGGTAGGGTTTAAGTTAATACTTAAAGTCTCAAGTATTGGTGGTAAATGATAGGACAGAGTTGAAAAATCTTATCAATTCCAAAGTTCCGCGAAACTTGTCTGTGTGCCGTTACACTGCTCAGATTTTAGTATGTGAGCTCAGTACTTATAGCACATGAGGAATAGGGAGTCTGGGGAATGTAGAACTGTGCTTTCAGACTTTGGAAAATCATTGATGGGTCTTGCAGAGGTCACACAAACCTGACTGAATTAATTAGTAAGATTCAGCCATACCAAGCCCATGAAGATCTTATTTTAATCTGGAATTTCTGCATCAGGTCAGCTAATCATGTCATCTCCCACCTTTTCTTTCTTATTTACTAGCTCAATTGAGTGCTATATTTTCAGCATTATATTTTATGCCTTTTCTTTCCTGTTCCTTTTAGCTAGGACTCTTCATAGGCTCGTGGTTTAGTTCATTTTGTCTTATTAATACCTTTGAGAAATGCTTTCTAAACAGTCTATTCACTCTGAAGTTTCAAATACTAATTATTATTCACACATGGTTCTGATTGTCACTGAGTCAGTTCAGTTAACAGTTTTGTGCTTGTTTCAGGATCCTGATGGTGAACATGCCAGGAGAGCAATGCAAAAGGTGATGGCTACGACTGGTGGGATGGGTATGGGACCAGGTGGCCCAGGAATGATTAATATCCCACCCAGTATCCTAAATAATCCTAACATCCCAAATGAGATTATCCATGCATTACAGGCTGGAAGACTTGGAAGCACAGTATTTGTAGCAAATGTAAGTAAATGGATACATTGTCTAAAGTAGAAAACCTGTACAGAACTTTGAGCTGATCTTGTCAGTATGTTAAACAAGTAATTCTGTCATTTGAGATGAAAATTTTAAAGCAGGGTTACATTATCTTGATTTATTTAGAAATGGGCCTTGGGGTTGGGCTTTGCCCCTTAGTGACCACTGCATTTCTAGTCACAGACTTGACTATACAATCTCATTGGGGCCTTGTTTACTGATGTTCGCAGGTGTTTAAAAGTAGCAGCTGAGTCTACATTCTCTGCTGGTTTATCTTGTGTGGTTTTGGTGGATGATAAGAGTAAGCAAAGAGGATATACTGATACTTGTCTCTCTTTGTTATATCTGGGGTGAACTGCGATACCTTCATCATCTGCAAGGGGAAATAATTTTTAGAGGAAAGCAAGTTTTTGGGGGGCAATTGTAAACCTTAGCAGAGGAGAAGGTATTTTTTGTTTCTGTTTTTTTAATGTTCAGAAAGTAAGTGTTTGAAAAGTATGAGGAAAGTTAAACTGTTCCTTTTCAGAAAAGAGATAGTAAATAGGTCAGTTAAAGCCAGGCTTGGTAATCCTATCTGAAAAATTCCACTGCAATTAGTTTTTGTGACATCATCTCCTAGTGCTTGTTATCAACCAAAGCATGTTCGTGCAATAGAAATGTTTTTCTTGCAATGTTTACATTGAAGTTTCTGTACCCCCCTTTCTCTTGATTAGCTGGATTATAAAGTTGGCTGGAAGAAACTGAAAGAAGTGTTTAGTATGGCTGGTGTGGTGGTCCGAGCAGACATTCTGGAGGATAAAGATGGGAAAAGTCGTGGAATAGGCACTGTGACTTTTGAACAGTCCATTGAAGCTGTGCAAGCTATATGTATCCTTCTGCAGGAACTCATGTGATCAGGGTGCCTTAACTACGTTAAGGCAGTAATACATGTTTGTATAAGGAAGAGGTAACTGTGTTCTCATATTTTCTCTGAGACTAAAGGGAATGGATTACTGTGGGATTTGAAAATTCTTTGGAGATGAATTAGTTCCAGTGTGGATAGAATGGGTGGTTAGAACATAGGTGTGTGCCCATGAATGCTTTCCAATACTTTCTTTTCAGAGAAGTGAGTTTGAAGGGAAAAGTCCAGAAAGTGCATCACTAGAGAGAAATGGGGCTTTTATTTGTATATAGTGTCTTTTAGGACTCTGTCCAGTGAGGAGACATTTTGAAACAGGCACTACTTCCTGCTTTAGATGCACATTTTTTTTTTTTTTTTTTTTTTGGTGGGACTGGTGCTTGAAATCAGGGCTTCACACTTGCAAAGTAGGTGCTCTATTGCTTGAGCTATACCTCTAGTCCATTTTGCTCTGGTTATTTTGGAGATGGTGGTCTTGGGAAGTGTTTACCCAGGCTGGTCTCAAACCAAGATCCTCCTGATCTTCAGCCTCCCAAGTGGGATGATTACAGGTGTGAGCCACTGGGACCTGTCCTTACATTTTTTTTTTTTTAATCACAGTGAAGAGTAACACACATGATCACAGTCATTAAACCTCTGGCAGTACTGTCACCAAGTATCTTTAACTAGAAAAATGGCACTTCAGAAAATGGTAGGACACTTGGCCCCTTGGATACACAGAAAACTGACATGAGTGCTTCTGAGTAATCTTTAGTGAAAAATGTAGGATCATGAATGAAGCTTCACACTTAAGGAGCAAACAAGTTTACCTTCTTTTTCCCTCAAGTTTTCTTTGTTTCTTTTATGCTTATTGGAGGAGCAAATACATGAAAATATAATGAAGAATCAAAATTGCTTGTAATTCCCCACTTAGAGGGACTGGTATTTGTGGAGTATTTTTTTTCCCCTTTGTTTCTCTCTTGCTGCACATGGTTTTACAGTTAAAACAAATAACCTTAATTGTAATACCAGCTATGTTTAATGGCCAGCTGCTATTTGATAGACCAATGCACGTCAAAATGGTAAGTTAATAGGATTTCTTTCTCTGTAATAACACTCAAGTCTGGTAAAAATGTGGAATTATTGAGACTGTGCACATAGTCATACTAAACTTCTAGATCACTTTATGTTTAATAGGCTACAGAATGTTGAGCACATTTATGACACACGTAACTTTTTGCTCATGTACCTTTTGTCTCTAGATTTTTCTTTTTGACTGGCTATTGGCATGTTTAGGAAGTTATTTGAGTATCCTGCTTGAGCAGGTGATCAGTTTCGAAGAATGGTTATGTATGGGTTCAGTTTTTAAAGCATTACCTTATGATGTTTGGTTAACGTTGCATCTGTGGTGAACATAATTAAGTCTTTAATTCAGACAGCTTTAAAGGTGAAGCATTTCAGTGTTAATAAACATTAGCCCTGCTGCAGTGATGCCAAAGATAATAGTTAATACAAATGTCATGGGAACATGCTGAGGGCAATTTAGTTAGGACACAAAGGACACAAAACAGGAACAAGATACAAGTACTATAAAGCAATACTTTAGTTTTTTGAGTGAATGGATTTACATGACTCAAAATCAAAGGCATAAAAAGAGAATGCAAGTCGCACTTGTCCAGGTCCCAGCCCCCCCCCCACCCCCCCCCCCCGCAGTAATGTGTGTATTTTTCTTCTTTCCCTTGACACAGAAGGTAATAAACCCATCCCATGTGCCTTTTCATCCTGGTGTAGCTCTCCATGGCACAAACATACCATTCCACCAGTCCCTTAAATAACTTATTTAATCGTTTTTTTTTGGAGTTTGGGGGTAGAACCCAGGGCCTCCCCATGCTAGGTAAGTGCTCTACTTCTGAGCTCTGTCCCCAGGCCCAACTAGTTCTTTGTTGCTGGGCGTTGTTTCTGTTTGGTAGTGCACACAGTCTGCAGTAGATATTTGGATGTATTCATTTTCTTTCTCTTTCAGGATGAAAGGGCCTTACCAAAGGGAGACTTTTTCCCTCCTGAACGACCACAGCAACTTCCCCGTAAGTATCTGAGTTACACTAAACAGAAACTGGTACAATTACACTTGAACTTGTGTCAGATTAGTCTGGGCTTCTTTTGAACATTTCTTTTTTATAGATTTTTCAGAGAGTAATTAGTAGAGAGATTTTCAACTTAAGGATATTGAATTACTTTGTGATGAGGCAGGCTGCCCTAATGTAGAGGTTGTAATTAGGCATTTTTGTAAGTATCCTAGAGAAAGAAGAACCAGAAACTGGAAAGGGAATAGAAGTGAGGTTGCATTGACGATCAGAAGACATTGGTTGCTACCACATTGGCCCACTTGCAGGTATATTACACGAGAATTAAAACTGCATGCTCACGCAAAAACTTAACAGATATTAATAGCAGCATGGTTCGTTATAGTCAAAAAGTTGGGCTGGCATGGTGGCAATCAGAAGGCTGAGGCAGGAAGGCCACAAGTTTCTGGCCAGCCTGGCCTATGTGGTGAGACTTCATCTTGAAAAATTAAAAAAAAAAAATGTCCAGATGACCCTGATGGATGAATAAATAAAACGTGGTTAAACTCATAAATGAGACAGAATTTTATTCACCCATAAAAAGGAGGAGAATATGTGAACCTTGATTCCATTTATAGGAAATGCCCAGAATAGGCAAAGCCATAAAGGGAGAAAGTAAATTCCCATGGTTGCCAGGGACTGGAGAAGGGTTAAATAAGGAGTGACTGACTGCCAATAGGGATGGAATTTCTTTTTTGAGTGATGACAATAGTTTGACATTAAATGACCGGAATGTTTTCATAGATTTGAATATACTTAAAACTACTGAATTTTGTACTTAAATGATGAACTTTATGGTATGTGAAGATTTATCAACTGCATCTTTTATGAGGAATAAAAAAGGGATTGGCTGTTACAACACCCTAGGCAAGTGGGAGCCCGAATACCAACAACAGTGGGAGCAAGAATCAGCAGTGTGAGGTCTTAGAGAATTGTGGTGCAGGCTGGGCAAGCTGTAGCAGGAAGGATGGGGGTTAGGTGAGAGACCTGTGTGTGCTGCATAGGGAAGGACCTCGTCTTAGGTAGACCATTACCCCCCTAAGAGGTGCTGTCTGAAGGGCTAGCGAGCACTTTTGGTCTGGAGCAGCACCTCCAGCCTCAAGTCCCATTGATTGAGATAAGTTGAATAGGATTCTAGGTTTAAGCACCAAGTTTTTGCATTATAGTAGTGTGTCAGCATAATAGAGGCAGGTCTTGAGGAAAATGGGTGGCTTCAAGAATCAAGACTAGCTCAGTGTAGATCAATACAGCTAGCTCAATCCCCAGCACTAAAACTAAAACCCAGTAACAAAACAAAACAAAAATACAGGTTAGAGGTATAGCTCCTTGGTGTAGTGCCAAGTTCAGGGCTCTGGGTTCAGTCTCCAAGACACCGCTCCCCCCGCCCCCCTGCAATACTACCACCCACACACCCAGAAGATAGCTTTTCTGTTGAAAGGCACCCTTATGTAGAGAGGGACTACTGTTCCTTGTGTTAACACACCTATTTTCAAGTAAATGGTTGCTAATGTTTGCCATGGCTCTTGTTGACTCTTGCAAGGAGGAGTAGGAGCAGCTGCAGCAGCAGCACTGGGCCCCAGAGAGCCTGTTATCCCTGGCTCTTTGTCTCCCCTCACAACTCAAGAGGGTTGACTTCAGAGCCTTGGCTGCTTTGGGAATGAGTAACCTTGGTAATCTCTTAGTGCTCTTGCCCTGCAATTAGAAATAGGGATGTTAATCAGATTAAATACCTGGGAACCTGTGGTAGGTTTCTGTTGCTTTTGATGATTTCATGTCAGTTGGTTAAAACCTCAGATCATAGTTAGCCAGAACATTACAAGTATCAGGCCTTATTTGTGTTTAGGGACAGGAGCTGAGGGTAGATACTCTTGGGTATCAAGAGTTAGGAAGCTTTCAGGGCAGGAATATGGGTTCTTTGAATAAACTGGTGTTCTTGTTAATAAAAGCACTCAGATCCAGAGAACAGTGTGGCACAGTATGTGAACTGACTGGATTGTAAGTAACATTTTTTCATGAGAAAAGTCCTTTGGGCTGCTGAGTCGGGAGGTAGGTATAAGTGGGCATTGGGACACATTAGTGCTTCTTGTCACCTGATGTCACTTTGTCTTTTTTTTTTTTTTTTTCCCCTTTTTGTTGGTACTGGGGCGGGTGTTGAACTTGGGCTCACTTGCTAGGCTCTACGTAGCTCTACCACTTGAGCCATGCCCACAGCCCTTTTTGCTTTCAATTAATTTGGGGATAGGGTCTTATATTTTGGCCTGGGCCATCCTAGACTTCAGTTCTCCTATTTACACTTCCTGTGTACCTGGGATAATAGGTAGGCACCACCACACCTATTGGTTGAAATGGGATCTCACTAACTTGCCCCATTCCTACTACCTGAATAACTGAAATTTATAGGTGTGGACCACTATGCCTGACTTGAGTCACTTTCTAATGAAACCTTTTCATTATTTAGGGAAACAATAATAGGAACTCAAGATTCTTATCCTATGGGTTATTCTTAGTTCTTGGCAACTTTTCAAGTGAACTGGTTTTTAGCTGCTTTTGTTGTGTAGCTGTAGAACACAAACTCAAATCTGTGATTGCATATGAAAAGCTATTTCTAAATAAAGAGTGCTCCCATCCATGCAGATGTTGAAGTGTGAATTGGGCCCTGGTTTTGCTTAGGGTGAGGGAATAGAGTGCGACAATTGCAGCACACTGACTTGCTTGCCTTTGAGGTCAAATGTCTTCTAAGAAAGGGAAGGGGAATCTACATTTCTGACTTTGTCTTTGCCTTTCAGATGGACTTGGTGGTATTGGCATGGGGTTGGGACCAGGAGGGCAACCCATTGATGCCAATCATCTGAACAAAGGCATTGGAATGGGAAACATAGGGCCTGCAGGTGAGAATTATAGTGCAACTTGATTGGAAATTTTAGGGAAGTTAAAATTATTGTAGTAATTGGGCTTTAAGTAGTTCAAATGGAATAAAGATATAATTGGGACAAAATACTTCATTTTGATAACGGCGGTATTTTGTGTTTTTATTGAGTTGGATTTTTTTAAAACAATATACATTTCTGTTTTACCTTCAACAATGACTTCAGAGCTGAGATAGTTAAATCATTCAATAAAAGGAGGCAAGCCAGAGAGTTGGTCTTGCCCAAGGTCACACCATCAGTGACAGACTGTAGGTATCTTGACGTGAGACTACAGCAGTGCTGCAGTGCCCTGATAATTCTGTCACTCAGATCACCTTGGGGCCTCACCTGGATGTTGGTATGGCTTCGTCTAGCAGTGAAGGCATTGATAGTACCAGGTGGTAATAGAGGGCCTCACTGTTTGACAACATAATTGTCACAGGTGACTAGGAAAAGTAATGGACAGTTGTCTTTGCTCAAGAAGACAAGGAAAAGCTAACGAATGAAAGGATGGTTGTGTAGAATAAACTTAAACTTTGGCACTTAAAAGTTTTTATTTCTGTATATATATTTCTGAGTTATTTCTATACATTAAGAGAAACTTCAGGGGCTGGTAGAGTGGCTCAGGTGGTAACATGCCTCCCTACCAAGGATGAGACCCTGGGTTCAAACCCCACTCCTGCCAAAATTACAAAGAGATTTTACTTTCATGACCTCAGACTTACGGGTTTTCTTTCTTGGAATCATTTGAGATTGTGATGTGAATGATTCTCTATCCTCCCACAGTTACTTTTACATATCCCTGGTAACTCTGGGTCACTACCTCAAATGACTCTGCCAACATAAAACACGCACTCTTGTCTGACACCCAAAGGAAAGCCTTTGTCTCTGTTCTAGGAAGTGCTTTTTTTTTTTTTTTTCTTTTTTAAGAAAGGATTTTACGTTTAGCAGGGATGTTTATTAAAAGTCCACTTCTGTTCTATAAAATTCTGAAAAGTGAGTGTTCATGCATGGTCTGTCTGATAATTATATTTCATGTTTAAAATACTGTCCAGCTTGGTCATTTAATAAAACTGGACCGTACAGAATTTTAAACCACATGATGCTTAATTTGTTAAATGATTAGTTTGCTTGAAATGCGATCTTTTCACAGTTGAATTGGTAGCTTGCCCCCCCATCCCCCAGAATGTATTTGTCATCAGATATTTCCATTTATTGGTTTGGAAAGTTGTGATTTTGAAGTTTAAACGTTACTGCTTTGACATAATTTTAGTTTGCATTGACTTTTTCTTTTTAAGGAATGGGAATGGAAGGCATAGGATTTGGAATAAATAAAATGGGAGGTAAGAAATTTAAAATGAAATACAAATTAATCACTTTTAGGTATGTTTTTCCTCTCTTCTTCCTCTTTTCTTCCTTGTCTTTCAAGCCCTGCATGACATCTGCACTTCGGTTTCCAAAAGATTTGGGTCTAGAAATGACTTTTCTTACTTGTCCATTGTCTTTGCTGGTGTTGGCTTTCACTTCTGGCTTTCTTGCTGACTAGCTCTGTGACCTTGGGCAAATCATTCCATCTCTCTGGACCTCTTTTTGCTTTGTGTATTCATTGAGGGGGTTGGATCAAATGAGCTTTCTGAAGATGGTGATGTTTTGTTTTTTTTAATTTTGTGAAAACAAGGGCACAACAGTTTTGTTTTTCAAAAGCTCTTAAACTTGGTAAGTTCTTGGTAGAAAATGCTGAAAGCAAAACATGTGAAAACATTCTTCTTTCCTTGATCAGTCTGAGTAGTATCATTGGGATGGCACTAAAATGTACATCTTTGTTGCAGGCATGGAGGGACCCTTTGGTGGTGGTATGGAAAACATGGGGCGATTTGGATCTGGGATGAACATGGGCCGGATAAATGGTAAGATTTGTGTTTTCTCCTCCTGGTGCCTAACCTTTGCTGGCTGTGGGCTCCCCAGTGATCTTTATAGACTGCAGACCATCTTTGAATGATGTCCTACTTTTGCTTCTGAATCAGATGTTTTTGAGTTGCTTTAATTATTTCAAAAGCTTCCTTATTGTCTCCAGCACTCAAAAACATGTAGACATCTGTGGTTATGTCTTGCAAACTTAAAAATTATTCCACATGTGATGGGTTGTTTGAAGATTTTGATCAGGTTCATGGAATGATCCCAGGGGTGCTTGGGTGGGTAGTTCTTGATCATCTGCCTAGATGATTCCAAGCTGTGGGCAGAGAAGAGGCATTAATAAAAACCATAAACTCCTTTAATGTAGCATTTACACATCACAAATTTTGGTGTTTTCTGTCAAAACTTACTGTTCTCCCAACCTCTTAACAAAAGTATAGTATCAATTTTAGTATTAACAGTGTGTTACTCCATTTAGTCCTTGCAAGAACCACATGACACGTAGGTACTGTTCTCCCCATTTCATCGGAAGCTGAGGCACAGAGAGTGACTTGCCTAAGTTCACATGGCTAGTAAATGGTGGTGCCAGAATGTGAACCCAGGTTGGCTCCAGAACCTGGCTCTTCATCATGCCTCGATCCTGCCTTTTAGAAACGCCTCCAGCACAGCGTCAGCCCCGGTGCTGAGAAAGTGGAAGTCTTTATTTTTTAAATCATCTGTTTGCTGGTTGATTCTTTGCCCCTCCACCTGCTGGAAAGCTGCTATTTTTATTTATAAAACTGGAATGAGACATTATTAAGGATTTGGGTTTAAATGTTTCTCTGCTGGTCTGTAGGAATGTATAATGTCAAAGTAGTGTGGAGTGAGCAAGCATCTTAATAAGCTTAGGCTATTCAGCAGACTGTGCTGCCTCCAGAGTGCAGAGTTGAGGGGTAGGGATTTACTGCTTTCTCCTGCGGTGCCTTGTATATGATGGTGAAAAGATGTAGGAAGGTAGTCACTGTCAGTAATATGTGGACAGAGGTTCATGTTTCCAGTGTGTTCTTGGGCTTGCCTACTGCTCTTAGGTTCCTGAGAGTTTAATAAAAGTGAAAACTTGAAGTCTGGCTTGAATGTATGAGCTCAGAACAGATCATTAGGGAAGAAACTTTGGGTTGTTGCTCTGAGGAGAGGAGTGGTGAGGGTGGGCATGGGAGCTCTGCTGAGCATGTGACAAACTAGTAATTGTAATCCAGTGAATAAGATTCTTAACTTTGCTGGGGGTGTGGCTCAAGTGTATAAGAGCTGGCCTAGCAAGCTCTCACTGAGCAAGCAAGCAGGCACGGGGCTCTGGGTTCATTCCCCAGTACTGCAAAAAAATTGAGACATTTTAGATTTGATTTAAGTTAATTGGCACTCTGTGGTCCTGTTGACAGTTGGAAAGATTAGTTCTGAGGTCTGCTGCATGTGATTTCCTTTTCTGAGGGTGGGAGGGCATATGACCTTCACAGATGTTGCTACTCTGCGATTTCTGTTTGGCCACTTGAGCTGACTGACCCCTGCCCACCCTCAGGCATTTCCAACAGATAGCAAACCTATGAGGTTTACTTAGGTGTTCAAACTATGAATAAGTCCATCTTTGCCAGAGTTCTTCTTAGTTCATAATGCCTGAACCTCCTTCCACATCTCTTAATTGTTTACTTGATTGAATGGATGAGGATGCATGCCTGCATATAAGCATTCTTTGTGATTATAAAATAAATAAATCGTGTCCATTATATACCACCTGTTTACCTGATATGTAAGGAATAAGACTAATAATAGAATTTTTTTTTTAATGTTGTGCTGGGGATAGAACCCAGGGCTTCATGTTATGAGAGGAAAGAGCTCTATCACTGAGCTGTATACCCAGCCCAATAATACTAGTTTTTTCCAGGATGTCTCAGTAGGGGAGGGAAACAAAGTGGAACACATTTGAGTCATGAGGTTACAGGAAAAAAGTAGCCTATGAAAGTCTTTCTCAAGCTGGTGTCAGCTGTCATTGCTCCCCCGCCAATGGAAGTTCAGAGCTCTTTTTTTTAAAATACATTTCCAAAAAATGATGAAGTTGCCTATTACATAGCTGGAACTAGCCAGTCTATACGTGGGCATATTTCTCTGTTTTGTTCAGGTATGCTTCTGTGTTAGAGGAGCCTTTGCCTCAGCCTTACCAGGCCTGTGACCTTGGTCAAGTTACTAAATGATGTAAGCCTCAGTTTCTTTGTGCAGGAGCAGTGGTGGTGGTGTGGGTAGTGCAGGTAGGGGTTGATTTTGAGGGTTCAGTGAAATTATAACAGATAGTCTGTGGCTGGGCATGTGTTGAGTTGCCCAGTGGGTGGGCATTGCTGAATTGCAGGCTCTTATGCAGTCTGCCTTTGATGGTGTGTGCTGTAGGTGTACCTGTTTGGTTTCATCAAAGTTTTAAATTGGTCCTTCTTAGGAGACTAAAGAGGCTGTTTTCAGTAATTTGCTTGTGATGCCTCTTTAAGGAAAAAAGGGTGGATGCTGATTCCTGTAGAAGAGTTGTATATGCTGACTTGGTGTTGGCTGTTGTGGGTCTATAGTGTTGTTTCGAATGTTTGAAACAAAACAGTATTCCTGGAAAGGCCTAGGGTAATATTTTTTTCCACAGAGATGGAACGTGGCATGGGTGGAGGATTTGAGAGAGACTTTGCCAGAAACGAGATGGGAATGTCTCGAAGCTTTGGAGAGCCCCTTGGCAGAGGAATGGGTAAGATGGCCCCTTGGACCCCACGTGGGCGGGGTCCCTGGGCTTATAGGCTGCCCAAGCTCAGCCTGATGTTGGGGCTTCTTTCTCAGGCAAAGTCTGCTGGTTTTCCTTAGGCTTTTTAAAAATCATCTGTCTTATAGACCTGTTAGTCCTTTATAGCACTGTTTTTCTTTCAGTCTTTCAGTAGCTTCTTTTTAAAGTTTCTGCATTCTGTAGAAACTGTTGTATTTATATAACTCTGTTAGCTCTCTAGACCAGGTAGAGTTTTTCAAAGCCCTGCTAAGGGGGTGGGAGTCTCCCTCCTCCAGGGCCTAAGATACTTATTGATAGCTTTGGAACAGATCTAGATTGGCCAGGGATGTTTTCTTGCATGGAAAGCCTTGGGTATTGGACTATCTCAGTACAGAAATTCTTTTTTTCTGTTTGGATTAAATGGAAAAGCAGTTTCTATGCTTTTCAGTAGATACTATCTTTCTCCACTCAGCCTACATGTTTCTGAGAATTTGAATTCTCGTTTGTTAGCGGGGAGCAAGTAGATCTACTGTTTTTGTCAAAGACAGCTTAGAGCCATGGATACCTCCCCCATCTCTGCCCATCTCTTATCCTGTGCAGTACAGGGTTGCTGGGCGATATTCTCTAAGAGACTTGAAGGACACTTGTAGATGGGATCAGAATTTTAGGCTTTTTGTGTCTGGTTGATATTAGCTGTATTCTTAGAATTTATGAAGGCCCTAGAAATACTGTGTTAAAAATCCATCCTTCATCTCAGCTTCTCAACTGTCCAGGTTGTCTTTAGTCCTTCCATCTGCAGTGTCTTTTACTGAAGGTTAGGAACTGCTGGAACTGTCTCCCAGAATGACCTGTTTGGTGGAGTTTTTCATTTTCCCTGACAGTGGTTAGCTGAATTGAACAAATGGCTTTCTTGGGGAGAGGTTTTTTTTTTTTTTTTTGTCTTTTCTTTTTTGGTGCTGGGATCGAACCCAGGGCCTCACGCATGCTAGGCAAGCACTGTACCACTGAGCTACATCCCAGCCCACAAATGGCTTTCTTAACCACTGTGTTTTTTTGTTTGTTTTTGGTGGGACCTGGGTTTAAACTCAGGGCCTATACCTCAAGCCACTCCACCAACCGTTTTTTTTGTGATGGGTTTTTTTCAAGACAGGGTCTCGTGAACTATTGCCCAGGCTGGCTTCACACTGCAATCCTGCTGATCTCTGCCTCCTGAGTAGTTGGATTGCAGTTGTGAGCCACCCGGCCTGGCTTCAAATTGTTTTTAAAGCTTTAGAATTTGAGGGGAGGGTGAGTTCATATCTGTATGTAACTATGATAATTTAAGTTTTCTGTTGCCATGGACTGGCTTCATTTTCATTCTTGGAGTAGTTGGGATTTAAAAAAAAAAAATGTATTGTCATTTGGCCTCGTGGATGCCTGAGGTGACGTGTAACTTTACATCCATAATTCCTTTTTCTTGCTCTGAGTCTTCAGTCATTGCTACTTTGTGGCCCCTGTCAACTCTGTGGTGAGGCTGTTAGCCTGTTCTTGTCCCTGAAGTGGCACAGGAGTGGATGTGGGCTTCTTGCCTGTGGAGCTACTTCATGTGACAACAGGAAATTCTTCCTGCTAGATCTGAATGGAAATGCCACCTGCAGGCCTGTTCACTACTGCTTTGGCACCTTTCTTTTTAGGATTATGAGGTCTTTGCCTGGAATTCCCTGATGCTACTTGTGATTAGAGCCAAAGTAGTAAAATAACAGGTCTAAGTTTTTTTCAGATTAGTTAGCTGGGTTAGTTTTTGGATTCAGTTCTTGGTCTTTTTTTTCTATGTAATTGAGAGTTGAATCATCAGGGCGCCACCTTATGTAGTGCCTTCTGCTCGTTGTCTCTTCTCATATCATGGCAGTAGATCTTTGCATATCTTTGTGCAAACACCTATACTTGTTGCTTTGAAGATAAGTCTGTGGTCCTTTACCTTGAGGGATGTGGTACAGCTGAAGAGATGATACTCAGAGTAGCCCAGAAGAGCACCAGAGGTCAGGATATGGAAGTGGTCTAGTGAAAAAGTACATGGAGGGGTTGATTCCCAGGACCTCAGGCAGCCATGTGAGGTATGTTAGCACCTAAAAAGGCATCACTCTGGACACCTGGTACATGTGCTCTCCTCAGAGTAGCAGTGCAGGGAGACAGTGCAGGGGGTGCAGCTGAAACTAGAGGGCTGGGGTCATGAGTGGTGGCATAGGCAGTGGGTGTGTTGGCAGACAGGTCAGATGGTGTTCGGTGCAGTGGGGTAGGAGGTATAGGAGAAGAACAGGTGGAGAATTAGTTCAGGGAGGCCTGTCAAATGGCCATGGAAAGAAATTTGGCTTTTTTCAAATACATGTTGTACTGATTGAAAGCTTTTGCTTTCAGTGGTTTGAGCTGAGTGCTGTTTTAGGAAAATATAGTGAACATAGGCCTCACTGGAACAGGATCTCCAGTGTCACATGGAAGAATGAGCTCAGTATTTGCTGGCAGGCAGGACCTAGTCCATTGTTTTCAGTGTGCTTTCCTTCCCACCTTTCTCTTGTGGCTAGTTAATTGGAGTATAAAACACAGCTGGTGAGGTAGGTTTTAATTACTTGTGTATGGTGATAGTATGAGATGTACTTTTGAGACCTTTGTCCAAGTTGCTGGTATACTTAGAACCAGAGAAGTTATCCCACATAACAAAAGATTGAAGAGAAACTTTAAAAGGGGACACTAGTGACATCATTAGGCAGATGTTAAGGAAGTTTTCGATGTGCTGTTGAGCTGCAAATAGCATTGTGTTGTGTGTGGGACAGTGGAGTTTATTTTCTGAAGCTTCATCACTTAGTCACCATCATCACACCCAGCTTATTTCAGGCAAGCTTGCATGTAGGTGCTGGTTTTCCCCTTTGCTGTTGTGAGTAGCCACAGCTTGAATGGTCTCTAATCAGAAGCAGTTCTGAGGATGTGTAGGCTTCAGGCATCTAAGCCAGGAGTCCCAGAGGGGACCTGATTTCCTGCCCAGGTGAGACGGGGAAGCCTCACTATTGAGGGTCCAGACCAGCTTTGGAAAACTGCTGCTGAGCAAGGGCTGAGGGCTCTGTTCTTGCTCTTTGAGTTCAGCTCATGGATGCACACGGTTCCTCGCTCTGCTGGACGCATTCGCAGGGATTCCTGCAAACAGCCTCAGACTCTGGAGCTACATGAGGTCCTAGGATTGTGACCCATCGTCAAGGACTCTTCAGTTTTCTGTCATACGATCTTGTCTGTGTATGTGTTTCTCAAACCCCTTCCCCTTTCCCTTTTTCTTTCTTTTGAAAAAATTTTTATCAGTAGTATTTCTACTCTGGAATCTGTAATGAGCAAGTTTCTATTACCATAGAGAAATTTGGCTAATTATTTTTTCTTCCTGATTTCCTTAGAAATCCTAAGTAATGCACTGAAGAGAGGAGAGATCATTGCAAAGCAGGGAGGAGGTAGGAAACGCTTAGTTTGATGTTTTGATTTTTAGAACAGGCTGTTACATTGGGGGACAGCAGAGCAGTGTGACAAACATGGGCTCTGACACAGACTGCCCAGGGTGGGAGCCAGCTCTGCCTTTTCCTAGCTGTGCGATGTGTGGCAAGTGACTGAACCTCTCTTTTCGTGCTACTTACCTGTAAAATGGGGATGCAATAGTACCTACCTGAGGGTTGTCGTGAAGAGTAAATAAGCTAACTCTCACATAAAAGCTCTTGTGTAAGTGCTTTGTGTTAGCCATTGTCATTATTACCATACTGGTGTAGTTAGGGGACCTTCTTTTGTTCCATACTCTAAAAGTATAAATTTTCAAAAGTAAATGTTTTTTTACTTGATTGTAAAACTCTGATACATAAGTTACTTTCTAAAATGTGTATATGTACTCATAAAGATTCCAAAAATGTCGAAGAGAAAGTAGTGTTTGCAGGCCCATTGCCCAGTGGTGAGTGTAAACATTTTGGTATATATTCTTCCATGATACAGTTTTATGAGCACTTAGATCTAAATGTACTTTTTCAGTTGAGTTTTTTTTCTCTGAGGATCTGGGCCTGCCCTTGGCATCTCTGCCTCCTGGGTATTTCTGTGGAGGGCTGGTTGAAGAGCTCTGCTGGGTATCATTTCTTCCCTAGTTGTGTTACTGTTGGGGAAGCACTCTTTTCTCTTCTAATAAGAGGAAGTTAGATGGTTTCCAGCCATTCTGCTCTAAAGTCTTAACATTCTGAAAGTTGTGCTTGTTTTTGCCATTTGGTAGTGTGCTGCTTTACAGCTAAGAAATGGGCTTGGAGAGGTGGAGTGACTTGTGCCAGGTCACAGCCTTTGTCAGCTACAAAGCCAGTTAGAAGTTTCTGGGTGTCCTCTTCCTGCACTTGCATCTTGAAGTAGGCTGTGTGGGTCAGTAATGGGCTGGCTATTGACTGGACTGCCCCTGTTCAGAGGTGGGCAATATGAGCTTGTGGAGCTTTGAGCTCTGCATGTGGGAAGTGCTGGGGAGTGGCCTTGATGCTGGAGCAAAAGCCTCCTTGTCCAGAGTCGCAAACACCACCAACACGGGTCGTTCTGTACTGCTGACTGACCCTAGGCCTCCTCCAGAATTACACCCCACACTGGTATTGGCTTCTTTCTTCCAAAGCCAGTGAAGTTACACTTCGGCAGTGATTTCCCTGATAAAGTAAGAACATGGGAAATGGCCAGCTATGTGTGTTTGTACACACAGGATGTTGTATATGGGTGTTTTGTTTCCTTTATCTCTGCTTGATTATATGGCTGTATAATTGCTTCTTTATGTCCTGAAAATGCTAAGGAAATGCAGACTGGCCACTAGCAGGACATCTTAAGGGGACAAGTTGGGAGAGAGTAAAGGTTGTGTGTGACTCTGAATTATCTCCACATCACTCCTGTTGGTTATACCAAGGAACTATGAGTGTGGGGTTTCTGTTCCTCTCTCCTCAAGCATTTCTTGATGTTTAGTGATGGTGAAACTGCAAGGGTCTTAGGAACTAATTTGTGGCTCACAAAGTTTGCCACAGGCACTAGTACTGCAGAAGCAACATGGAGGTGAGGTTTTGTTCTTTTTAAATTTTGTGGAAATTTCACTTTGTGTCACAGAGTGGGAAGAATGATTGTAAGAACCCCATGCACTCATTATCCAGCTTTAGCAGTTACTAACATTTCATGTCTTAATTCTAAGTTGTTGAGGGACTAAACTTCTTATTTGTGTGTGAGCTTGTGAAGTAAAGTGCCCAGGTTGGCATGGTGCATGCACTCCTGCACAAATCCCTCATGCCCACCTGTGTTTTGTGTCCCTGTTTCAGGTGGAGGAGGAGGCAGCGTCCCCGGAATTGAGAGGATGGGCCCTGGCATTGACCGCATTGGGGGTGCCGGCATGGAGCGCATGGGCGCAGGCCTGGGCCACGGCATGGATCGAGTGGGCTCGGAGATCGAGCGCATGGGCCTGGTCATGGACCGCATGGGCTCAGTTGAGCGCATGGGCTCTGGCATCGAGCGCATGGGCCCCCTGGGCCTCGACCACATGGCCTCCAGCATCGAGCGCATGGGCCAGACCATGGAGCGCATTGGCTCTGGTGTGGAGCGCATGGGTGCCGGCATGGGCTTCGGCCTGGAGCGCATGGCCGCACCCATTGACCGTGTGGGCCAGACCATTGAGCGCATGGGCTCTGGTGTGGAGCGCATGGGCCCTGCCATCGAACGCATGGGCCTGAGCATGGAGCGCATGGTGCCCGCAGGCATGGGGGCCGGCCTGGAGCGCATGGGCCCTGTGATGGATCGCATGGCCACTGGCCTGGAGCGCATGGGTGCCAACAACCTGGAGCGGATGGGCCTGGAGCGCATGGGCGCCAACAGCCTCGAGCGCATGGGCCTGGAGCGAATGGGCGCCAATAGCCTGGAGCGCATGGGCCCGGCCATGGGCCCCGCCTTAGGCGCTGGCATTGAGCGCATGGGCCTGGCCATGGGTGGTGGTGGCGGTGCCAGCTTCGACCGCGCCATTGAGATGGAACGTGGAAACTTTGGAGGAAGCTTCGCAGGTTCCTTTGGTGGAGCTGGAGGCCATGCTCCTGGGGTGGCCAGGAAGGCCTGCCAGATATTTGTGAGAAATGTAAGTGGCTCTTCAGGAACTCAGTGTTGAAGGGGGACCTGGGCAGCATGGAGAGCACACCTTGTCCCTGTCCCCAGAATCTAGTGCTGGAGTATGAGGCAGGAATATGAGAGCTTATGGCAGGAATGGTAGTCCTGTGATTGCCTTGGCTTTTTTGACTTGCCAGGTGATGGAGTAGACTGAGGTGAAAGACAGTGGTTTCTAATCCCTTAGCTTGAGGAGCACCTAAGGCTTGGCACAGTGATTTTGAGAAAGGTGGCTCTAACTGAATTATCTGTAACAACTCAGCTGCTTTTAGCCACTGTTTAGTGGTTGTGTGGGCTATCCACACCAGCCTCTTGAGTGCTGTGTTCCCTGACTGATGTTACCATAGACTAGAGATAAAGTTGCAGGGAGTGTGCTGACTTTGCCACATCAGAAAACTCATCCTGGGTAGACTTGTTTGCTCTGTGCTGAGCATCCCAATGTAGTCCTTAGCCAGTTTTTCTGTGTGATGAGAAATTCTTTTTATGTATGTGTGGGCCACTGGGAATGAACCCACTGGGGGGATGTAGCTCTGCCACCGAGCTATAACCCCAGCCTGAGAATTCTTAAAAATCATCCTCATAGACTGTTGTGATGTTTGTACATTAAGGTGTGGTTGGATTGCACATTAGTGTACCTCTTTTTTTCCCCTCAGCTCCCATTTGATTTTACTTGGAAGATGCTAAAGGACAAATTCAACGAATGTGGTAAGTGTCTGAGAAAGGCTCTCTAGGTGCTTTCCTGTGTTGTGTATTGTTGGTGATGCTTAGTCAAACAAGGAAGTTTCATTTCTAGTCTTCACAGCCACTGTCCATTAGCTCTAGCATAACGATGGGCCTTGCCATTGTTCTGCCTCTGCAAATACTCTGACTGGAATTGAGTGTCCTGGTATGTGTCAGGTACTTTTCACCTGTGTTCTTTTTTTTCCTTTTACAGTATTTTTGAGACAGAATCTTGCTACATAGCCCAAGCTGGCCTTTGAACTCTTAAATGCTCCTCCCTAGCCTCCTGAGTGCTGGGATTATGGGTGTGCACTACCACCCATAAGCTTCCTTTAGAATTTTGAAAGGAAGTAGTGTTTTCCTTTTTTTACAGATGAGTCAGCAAAGCCACCTTTCTAGGGTTATGTGGCTTGTCAGAGCTATAAGCCACATCCAAGACAAAATTGCTTTTCCCCATAGTACTGCTGGTTTGGTGCCTCAAATTGCACTCACAGTGTGGTCAGCAAGTGCTGTGGGTGAGACTGCACAGGTCTGGACATGTTTGTTTCTTGGCATACCAGGCAACCCTTCTGGAAGGCTTACTTTGTGATTGAAACGAAGTTCGTCGTCTTTCCCTGCCCTTTGGGGTGAACCCTCATTGCACTGCTCCTTTTCATCTGTGTTAGACCTAACCCAAAGTTTGGGTGGCTGCCAGCTCCTCTTTTTTTCTCATTTATTGTTTCAGGATTGGCTCACATTTCACCACTCTTGCCACTTCTCCCTGTTTTTTTCTGGAGGAAAGCTGTTGATTCAGAGCCTGCTTTTTTCCCTCTTCCTGTTGCAGTTTTCACATCGTAGCTAGATTTTCTGAAAAATCAAAAGGAGTCCTGCTACTTCCCACCTCTAAGAAAGTGCACATGTACAAGTCTCTTCATCTTGCTGACCTTGAACCCGAGCTCTAAGTGTTCCCCTGAAATGCTCTGGTTCCAGCCATTCCTGGCAGGAGTCTTTTCTGTTGAATTTCTACTTAAGCCCTTTCAGAATTTTACCGTGAGAAGCCCCTGGAATGTTTTCCCTAGAGCATTATTGGTCCCCTGTACCCTCCTGCACTATCCTTGTCCCTCACTGGAGTTGAGCCTTGTGTATGTGCTCTTACCTGTAGACCCTGTGTCCACAGTGCTTAACACATTCTTGGGTGCTTTGTAGGTGCTTGAGGTGAATGTGTGTAATCTGCTGGCCAGTTTTTACCTGGCTTACATTGGGACAGTACAGTAGTGATTGGTTTTGTGACTGAAGGTGGCAATGTATCAAAAACGGAGCCCCTACAATTTTTATGTCTGAAGTGGACTTCACCCAACCCCTTCTCTTTGAAATTTCCTGGACTGTAAAGGGGAGCAGACTGTTCTCCTGCTCACAGAACAATGGCAATGTGGCAGAGGGGCTGTAGTCACTGTGTTGGTGTTTTGAGCATTTGCACTTCATGCTCAAGGGTCTCTCTCCTTTTTGACTGTGTCACCAAAGTTCAACAGGTGATCTGGACTGAGTGGAGCCCAGACTGAGGCTGAGCTCTTAGTTTGCCTGACATGTGTGGTCTCTTCTTCCCTCCCTGTGCTAGGCCATGTGCTGTACGCTGACATCAAGATGGAGAACGGGAAGTCCAAGGGGTGCGGTGTGGTTAAATTTGAGTCGCCAGAGGTGGCTGAAAGAGCCTGCCGGATGATGAATGGCATGAAGCTGAGTGGCCGAGAGATAGATGTTCGAATCGATAGAAATGCTTAAGCGGTTGCCTTTTTTAAACATCAATACCAGACCTCTGAATTTGTATTTTTTCTTGTTAACCATTTTAATTTGTTGGCTGGATGTATAAAGATGTTTAAAAAATTCAGTTGCTTTTTGGGGTAATTCGAATTACTTTTTTAATGACTGGGGTTCCATTTGACTGTTTGCATTGAGATTGCAATGTGCGCAATTTTTTTTGTAGTTGTGGCATCTTGTTGACATCAAATATGACTTTGATAATAAATACCAGTTCCTGAAAGCAGTTTGCTCTTGCGTGTGTATTGTGGGGGCAGTCACCTGTCGTTTTGGGAGCTGAAGCCACTTTGGCTTCTTTCTTCCTTCAGAGCTGTGACCCTGAGGGACCTCACCCCTGTTGTTTGTCTGAGAGCCCCAGGGATGAGGGGGACAAGGGCCCTGGCCACATTAGGAAAACTTCTGTGGAAGCCTCATTTTGAGGGTGTCTTTGATTCACCAGTGCTGATAATAAAAATATTTTTTTTTGGTGGTACTGGGGTTTGAACTCAGGGCCTCACACTTGCTAGGCAGCCATTCTACCACTTGAACCACTCCACCAGTCCCTGCAGTCGAACATTTTAGAGCAGTCCTGAAAGCCATCTTATCTGCTCCCTTGTGATTTTATTCTGTGGGGTCCAAACAATGTCAGGCTCATTTCTAGTTTGTCAGAAGTTTGGGATAAACTTGATACCGTAGCCCTGTCAGTCCACTCACCAGTGAAGGGCTGTCATAAACTCACTTGGTGAGAGACTGGCTGCTGCTTGTCCTGGATGTGGGGTGTGTGCTGCTACCCAGCTCTCCCCCAACTCTGACAGGCAACTGATTTTTTCCTTTGTTACCTTTATAGCTGAGGGGTGAAGTGCCCCACTCACATATACACGTGTATGTGCAGTGATAGTAGGTACCCAGACTTCACTGTGTGCGAGTTAGGAGGTCAAGAAAAGACAAGAAGCAAGGATTGCTTTCAAAGTTGACTTTATGTGGTCACGTGTGCTCCTGGGCAGCTGTCTCTGCCAAACTGGAATCCAGGTTCCTGGCTTAGTGGCTGGCTGGGATGGTAGGCTGTCCTGAGCCTCACCTGTGGGCTTTAATGTCCTCGGGGGAATGGTTGGCTGTCCAGAGGGTCTGCAAAGAATGGCTTTCAAGTGACCCTTCTCCCCAGAGGCGTGGTAGTGAGCAGCCCCTCTGGAAACACCATGGTCCCTTCTAGCCCTCCTGAATGGTCTACTTACCCCAGAAGCCAACGTCATCATACACCTCCGTTTCCCTGGTGGAGAGCTTAATCAGATTAGGTGGCAGTCCCCACTATCTCCCACCAGAGCAGGGCCAGCCAGTACTCACAGGGGCAGGAGTGCAGTTCTGGGTACGTAGCCATCTGAAGTAGGAGAGAATAGGCATGGTGGATTCTTATCCCTGGCTGGCTCCCATCCTTCCCTGGGTACCCAGCCCACTCACATTTGCCCTTGGGGTCCCTGCACAGCATCTCGTCCTTGTTCGTGAATTCGATCACCTCCAGAATCTCGCCACGACGGATCCCCAGATGCTTGCCACCCCCACGCCGGGTTTTGGCATTGGGGTCAATCATCATCCTCGTGTGAATCACGATCTCTCCTTCAAACTAAGGGGCAAGATGTTAGATCTTCTGCTTATACTGTTAATGCAGGCATCCTGCCTTCTCTCCCGGTCCTAGCCCTCCAGGACTCTTGCTTGGCTTGGGGGTCCATACCTTGAACTTCTTCCGGAACTCCCTCTCTGCTTTTTCTGCTTTCCTGATCTGTTTCAGCAACTTTGGGTCCATGGGTGGCAACTGCTGTGACTGAGGAGCCTTCTCTTTCCTGATACAGAATTGGAATGCTCATGAGCAAGAAGTGGTCCTCTTCCAACCCTGTCTCACCCCCTTTGTCTTGTACCTGTCTGGGTCTTGTGGCGGCCTCCTGGTGACTTGCTGAGTAGATGGCACTTCATCTGGGGGCAGTTAACACCAAGTCAGGGCTAGGACCCTCTAGCCCAGCCTCTACCCCACCCAGTGGCTTGACATGGAGTGAGCCTGCCCTGTGTCCGTTCTCAAGACCTCTCTGAGTCTGGCACCTTCGTGGGCCTTTCTCAGGGCTCATTAGTTCTAGTGGATTGCCTTACATTTCTTAATTTCACATGCTGGCATGGCAGAAACTGCTCTACCCTGTTGACTTGTTCTGACCTTCACAACCACCTTATTTGTGCTAGTAGGTGATAACTTGCTGCTGAGTAAAATAAAGGCTCAGAGAAGTCAACCTAGGTGGTAGAGGCAGGGTGGATTTTTGCATCCCTCCCGCCCTCCAAGTCTCAGGGCCTACACCTTGATTCATTCCACCAGTCTTTTTCTATTTATTTATTTTTTTTTTTTGTGATGTCAAGATACGGTCTCACAAACTGCCTGGCCTGGCTTCAGACCACAATTTCCTAATCTCTCTCCTGAGTAGCTAGGATTACAGACATGCGTCACTAACGCCTGGCCTGTGCCACTTCTTACAATGGACCAGTCTTCTGGGTATGAGCCCTGCTGGCCAAGGGTGTGGCTGAAAGCAGGAGCCTCTGGAACCCCACAAGTGAAGTTGAACCCGAGGTCCCTGCTTGTCCTTTTTATCATCCCTCATATCAGGCAGTCCACTGAGGGGCATCTGTATTAGACCCATTCAACCAGTCAGCACTGATCTAGGGCTCAGCATCAGACAATAATGTCTTCAGGGCTCCCACCCAGATTACAGTCCTTCCATCGCTCCTGCATCAAAGGCTGCCTGGAGGTGGAGGGGTCACCCAGTCAGGAGCATATATAAGTGTGCCACCTCAGGTCCCTGGGGCCTGCTGTGCTGGGTTAACCTGAGCAGGTCACTCACTGCCTGCCTTCTACTGTAAGCCTACTCATATTCTGAGAAAGGCTGGACCCTTCCCCTTTAGCACAGGAGCCCCCAGTTTTCTAGAGACCAACTGGAACTATCACTGCTCCAAGGAAGGAGCCATTAGTCCTGACCCACTTGGTCCACCCTGCCAGTAAAAGGATAAGTTTGAAAATGACAAAGCAAGCCAGGTATGGTGGTGCATACCTGTAATCCTAGCTACTTGGGAAGCGGAGACAGGAGGATCAAGAGTTTGCGGCTAGCCTGTACAAGATTAATGAGGCTCAAAATGCAAAGAAAAGGTGTGGCTCCAGTGGTAGAGTGCTTGCCTAGCTAGCTGGAGGCTCTGGTTAAGTCCCCCAAAGCATCTGCGTGCATGGGATCAGGCATCCAGCATCCTGAGGAGAGACCCTGGGAGGTATGGTATTTGATCATGGTCTTAAGCTGGGTCTGGGGAGGAGGTTATATGGTTATAGGGTGCAAGGTGGAGTTGTGTCTGTCTGGTTTGGGTGGACTGGTGGGGACCCTGGAAGTGGAGTGGCTAGAATGCTAAGCAGTTGCCTTCCCCACAGCCCCCAGACCCAAGCCACAGAGCCTCCCTGTAGCGGAAGCAGAAGGGGCCCTGTCAGGAAGCTGTGCTCAGGAAGGTGTTGCAAGCAGCTCCCGGGGATTGCCCAGAGGAAGCAAAAGGGGCCCAGGAAGGAGCAAGGGCTGGACAATCTGAAGGCAGCCTTGTTTGGTATGGTGGTGGGAGGGCAGGAACATCCTAAAGGCTAGATTACCTGGCTCCCTTCAGGAAGCCCTTTGCATATACAGGACCGGGAGCCCCCACAGCTCTGGATGTGCTGTGAGCTGGGCAAGTCTCAGATCCTGGAACTTCCGGGTTGATGCCATGGAGGTGATGATGCCTTGGGTCAGGGGTGGGGGTGAAGCTGCAGTCAGTGAAATGCTTGCCTGCCTGGAAGCCCTTATTGTACACATGGCGGTGCTAACCCTGAAGCAGGCCTGGAGGCAGAAGTCTGCCTGCCTTCCCCGCTCCCGACCTCCAGAAGCATGGACTGAAGAAAGAAAAGAGTCCTTTGGAACTCCAGAGCAGAGTGGTATCCCTTCCGGCCACTGTCACACCCATCGCCAGCCTGCACCGCTCTCTTTAAATCCAGGCCCACGGTCCTGCCCAGCGTCATCCCCTTGGTACCTTGAACACAGCTCTAACCTAACATGGAACCTGGCTGGCATCTTGTCCAACTTTGTGGTGGCTCTGCTGTACACCTGAGCATTAGGCTCTAAACTTAGGACTCACCATGCAGTGAGCTTGCTCACCTCACCCCAAACACACTGCCAGGTCCTGCTGTTTTTGATCTCTGGATTCTTCATGGCTATCTAGGCTCCCTGCCACCCGGAGCCACTCCTGCCCACAACAACCTTCTCACTGGCTACTGGCTTCTGGGCTTCCTCTTCCTCCCAGTCTGGCCCACCAGGAGCCAGTGTGACCTGGATCACTTCTTGGCCTTACACCAGGAGCATGGCAGAAAGTGCCCTTGAAAAGAAAGCTTCCCATGTGTCTAGGAAAGCCACCCACAAACCTCTGCTCCTGGGGCTGGGGCTGGAATCATCTGTGGGTTCCACGTCATCGTACAGCTCATAGATCTCATCTGGGTCCCTGCAGGGATACATGAGATGAGGCCCTCCCCCCCAACCCCATCCCTGGGCCTGGTCCCCTTCCTCTCCACACTCACTGTGGGATGTCTTTAGGCTGTTGGGCCTGGAAGTGGGTCACAGTGGAAGAGCAGGTGCTCTGTAGAGCTGTGGAGAAGAGAGCATGGGAGGGAGGCAGTCCTGCCCCGGAGCCTCAGGCCATCTCTACTTGAACCACCCACCTTAACCCACCTGTGGATGCTGCCATTGGTCTCCGAAAGCTGTGGATATTGATGGGGCCTGGGGGCAGTGGGGGCTTGGCTGGAGGGTCTCCCAGACTGCTGGCTGAGGGCAGAGGCCTTCGCCGGGGTAGGTGGTGGGCTTTGAAGTCTTCTGACCTCCATCGGGGGCTCCCACTGGCTCCAAATCCTGGACTTAGTGGGAACCTGTGGGTGGAGCTCACGATGGCAGTGGGCAGTGAGCTCTCAGAAACCGAGCCAGGGAGTGGTGACTTTTGAGGGACAACCCTGAAAAACACGGGCTGGGGGTGCTTCTTGAGCACAACATTGGGCTCAGGCTGGGAGAGCTTGCGGGGTGGCCCCCTGTGCTCGGGCTGTGGAAACTTCCTGGGGAGCAAGTTGAACTCTGGCTCTGAGGACGTCCTGGGGAGACCACCCAGCTCAGGCTGTGGGGGCTTCTTGGAAAGTGGCTTGAACTCGGGCTGCCGTGGCCTCTTAGGAAGCATACTGACCTCGGGCTCTGAGGATGTCCTGGTAAGTTCACCAAACTCCAATTGTGGGGGCTTCCTGGGGATGTCACTTAGCTGAGGCTGTGGGGGCTTCTTGGGAAATGTACTGAAGCCCAGCTGTGGGGGGTAGGATTGGGGTTCACTGGACTCAAGCTTCCAGGGCAGAGTATGAGGGAGCTCACCAGACTCAGGCTGTGGCAGGGACTTCTTAGAGAGGCTACTGGCCTGAGGCTGTGGGGACTTCCTGGGAAAAGTGCTGAAGTCAGGCTTTGGGGAGTGAGGGTGGGGCTCCCTGTGACCAGACTTTGAGGGGGACGTCTGAGTGACCTCCACAAACTCAGGCTGGGGCAAGGACTTCTTGGGGAGGCCATTGCCCTGCAGCTGTGGGGGTTTCTTGGGAAAGGCACTGAACTGGGTCTGTGAGGGCATCTGGGAGGCCTCGCTGGATTCAGATTGCCAGAACTTCTTAGTTAATGGACTGGGTTTGGGTTCTAAGGGGGGCTTGACAGGGGTGCTGAGCTGGGGCTGCAGAGGCTTCTGGGCAAGTGTGCTAGGCTCTGGCTGCAAGGCCTTCTGAGTAGCCCCACTGACCTCGGGCTGTGGGGGCTTCTTGGGAAACTGAGTGGCCTCAAGCTGCCGGGGCTTCTTGGGGAAATCCGTAAATTGGGGCTGTGAGGGATTCTTGGGGAGATCAGCCAACTGGGGCTGTGGGAATTTCTTGGCATCAGTGAATTCAGGCTGCAGGGACTTCTTGGGGAGATCATTGAACTCAGGCTGCAGGGGCTTCTTGGGGACATCAGTGAACTCAGGCTGCGGAGGCTTTGTGGGGAGACCAGTGAAATCAGGCTGCGCAGGCTTCTTGGGGAGATCAGTGATCTCTGGCTGTGGGAGCTTCTTGGACTGTTCACTTAACTCAGGCGGTGGGAACTTCTTCAGCAGTTTGTTGAACTCAGGCTTTGGAGGCTTTTTGGGAAGTTCACTGGGCTCTGGCTGAGAGGCCTGGAACTTGGCTTGGAGGCTTCGGAAATTCTGATGGTTCTCCTAGAGTTCACAAGGCATCAGGTAAGCTCGTTCACACAGAAGAGTGGGTGGTGGAAAGATCTGGCAGTTATAGACACCCAAATCTATCACCACCATCCTGTTCTGCGGCGCCCAACTGGCTCTCAGCCCTGCTTCTCTTTTTTTTTTTTAGTACTAGGGTTTGAACTCAGAGCCTACATCTTGAGTATCTCCACCAGTCTTTTTTTGTGATGAGTTTCATTGAGATAGGGTCTCATAAACTATTTGCCCAGGTTTTGATCCTTCTGATCTCTGCCTCCTGAATAGTTAGGATTATAGTGTGAACCACCGGCGCCCGGCTAGGCCTGTTTCTTTTTGGCTAAGAACTACCAGCTGACCTCCTGGGAGCCACACCTTCCTGACTTTTCCCCTTAGGAGTCAAACTTCACCCCAAGCAGGACCCATCTCCAGAAGCTTCTCCCCATGCCTGCACCCCCCAAACACTCCTTCTCCCAGTTGGAGGTACCTTCTCAAGATCCTTGACCCCTTAGCCTTCCACCTCTCCATGTCCTTTCAGTTTTAATTTCAAAACACATCCGGTATCCAACCACTTCTCACTGCCTCCACCGTCCCCCCGGCTGGAGGAACTGCTCCCCCACTGCCCAGATTATTGTAACAGGCCCTTCCTGGTGCTGCTCCCCACCCCCAGACTTGCTCAGTTCCCCCCGCAGCAGTTGAAGGAAGCCCTCTTACCTTATCCACAAGGAAAAACGAACCATCCCTGAACCACCCAGCTGGCCCCCTCTGCCCTGCCCTGCCCCTTGTTCGGGACATGTACCCCCAACTGCATTAGTCTCTCTAATGAGACAGGATCTCCTTATTCCAATCAATTCCTCCGTCTCCTTGCTCCCCATCCCTGCCCATCTTCTTATCTGCCACAGATAAGAAATATTTTTTTTTCTTGTGTTGGTTTTCTGTAATATGTCTTGACTTTTTTTTTTTCCAGGCGCTGGGGATGGAACCCAACAATTGTGCATGCTAAACAAGCACTATACTACTGAGCTACACCCCCAGCCCCATGTGGGGGTTTGTTTTGTTCTGCTTTTTTTTTGTGGTTCTGGGGTTTGAACTCAAGGCCTACTCCTTGAGCCATTCCACCAGTCCTTTTTTGTGATGGGCTTTTTTGAGATAGGGTCTTGTGAACTATTTGCCCAGGCTGGCTTTGAATCTTGATCCTCCTGATCTCTGCCTCCTGAGTAGCTAGGATTACAGTGTGAGCCACTGGTGCATGACATGTTTTGCTTTGTTTGAGACAGCGTCTCACTATGTAACCCAGGCTGGCCTTGAGTTCACGATCCCAGTGGTGGAATAACAGATGTGCACCACACAATGCCCAGCTTGCCTGGCTTTTTAAAATTTTGATTTTTGTTTCGGTATGCACATACCCCTATTTCTTCTTAACCCCTGCAGGGAAGAGACTTGGCTCATTTATTGCTGATCTCTCAGTGCCTAGCACATAGTAGGCACACAGTCAGTATTTGCAGAAATAATATACAGGCCCACAAAGACAAGCATATACTCTGAGATGTGCCCAATAGCCTGGGTGTCTCAGTCCCTGACACCCAGGTTATTGGGCCGAGAGGCTCAGTCAACAGCCCTGTGAGGACTAGCAGGCAGTCTTCCCCCATCCCCACAACGGGCATCTGCTGGAACATGCACCATTCAGGGCATGCCCAGAATGTTCCTGGTGTCCTTGAAGATGTTATGTACTGTGGGTCACAGACACAGGTAGATGCTCAGGAAGGCCAGGCTGCCTCTAAGGAGGCTCTGCCTTGGGCCCCCTAGCCTGTCTTCACCTGGGATCAAAGAGATTGGAGGAACAATTGAACCTTGTCCCTGTTTGTGCCTCACTTTACCTAACCAAGATCCTGAAGACCAGGCTCACTCCTGGGAAAAGAGGTGATTCTTGCTGGGGCCTGAAATGCCACTGTTAAAGCTCCCAGCCTGGGTGACCACAGGGCTAGATAAGTCGGGGTTAGCAGGTCATGACTTGGTGACTAGCTAGGGGGAAGGGGCAGTGGGTGCATGACCCACTTAGTTACCCCACAGGAAGCCTCTGCTCTCAACTCAGCTGCCTGTTCCCAGGTTGTCGTTCACGCTATCTCGGGGAGAGAGGAATCATCCCAGGCAGGCCCACCTGCCCTTTCACAGTCACAGACCGGGCCTGGACCATAGGAGCCGGAGCTGTGCCCTGCTGCTTCCTCCTACCTTTCGGCCTTTGCCTGAGTCGTTCTGTTTCTCCGCACTGTTTTCCTAGCCTCCACCTTCCATTTCCACCCTTGGGGCATGCCTTTCAGTTCCCACCTGTTTTGCCCCTTGCTTCTCTGCCAGTTACAGGCCTCTCCCAGGTCTTGAGGACTCACCATGGCTGCAGGTGGATGATGGGCCACAGGGTGAGTGGGCTCTAAGCCGAGGTGGCTGCCTTCAGGAAGTAACTGTGGCTTCTGCTCCACGGGCCAGCACAAAAGGTGGGGGCTGCCTTCGGGGTGGGAGGGCAGACGAGGAAGGAAAGGAGGCGGAGACCGCCTCAGTCTGTCCACAGATCCTGCCAGGCACTTCTGTTCTCCCCTTGAGTACCTGTCCTGCCTGTTACTGTCCCCAAGCATATGTTGGGCATCAGTGTATCTCTCACACACAATCACTAGCTGTCACTAGTTTTTTTTTGGTGGTACTAGGGTTTGAACTCAATCTCATGTTTGCTAGGCAGGTGCTCTACCACTTTTGAGCCACTCCACCAGCTTTTTTTGTGTCAGGTATTTTCGAGATGAGGGTCTCATGAATTATTTGCCTGGGCTGTCTTCGAACCTCAATCTTACTGATCTCTGCCTCCTAAATAGGATTATAGGTGTGAGCTGCCACTGAGCTAAATAACTTTGTTTTCTCTTTTTCTGTCTTTCTTTGGTATCATGGGGTTTGAATTCACAGCCTTGTGCTTGCTAGGCAGGCGCTCTACAACTTGAGCCACTCTGCCAGTCCTGTCATTAGTTTGTTGACTCTCTGCTGTCCCTTTATTCTTACCACTTTGGCGGCCTGACCTCTGGACTTGAGTGCCAGGCCCTAGTGCCCTTCCACCTTCAAAGGGGCAATCTGAAATGGAATTCAGTCAGGGCCAGAGAGCAACGGGGTGGGGGGGTGTCATCTCAGTGGGGAGACCCAGGACGTGGGGGTGGGGGTTGGTGGGATGGTAAGAACACATCTGCCTGCCCTTGTTGCCTCATTTGCCTTCCTCATTTCAACACTTCTCCCCCTCTCTACAGGACTTCCCCATTAGGGGGCAGATGTCCCATTGGCTGGTGCCTGGGGCACAGAGCTCAGCTGGGATGGCAGATTTGCAGGGGTGGGTGGTGTCACAGCTTGTCCCCAGGGTGGAATGGGTTCTGGGGATACCCCACATTCCCAGTGGTTGAAGGGAGAAGAAAGGAGAGCAGAAAGGCCAAACCAGGACAGTTAAATACAATGTCCTCAGGAAATTGGGGGCCTCAGTCACAATAGGTGAAGGAAGAAGATGCCTACCGGGAGAGTGTAGAACCCTGATTCTCAGTTTGGCCATACATTGGAATCATTGAGCTGTTTACAAATAGAACCTCCAGAGGTTCTGACTTTTTTGGGCTGGGGTGTGCCCTGGGCAGGGAGACTTTTTAGACCCTGGCCTGGTGGTTCTATTGCATGGCTGAGCTGAGAGGCTCTGTGTGCTGGGAGGCTCTGTCTGGGGGAGTCACTCCCAGACACTGTGAAAGTGCAGGCTCTGGCTCAGGTGGTGAGTCAGATCCCAGGGGGAGTGAGGCTGCTGGTCATGGGCCACACTTGAAGTAGCAAGAACATAGGTGACTCTAGGGAATAAACCAGGTGCGCTTTCATAAGCTAATTTAAATGGGAAGGACTCAGCTGAGGCTGGAAGGTTAGACTGGGCTCTATTTTTACATCTCCTTCAAGAGCACAGCGTCAAGATTTTGACGCCTCTGTGCCTCTGTATTTCTGAGTCACAGTTCCCAGATGTGGGTCCTCCTTTAAACAGGAGACTGGGAAGGCAAGGGTGACCAAGGCTGGGGCCTCTCTGGGTTTTCAGTCACCATGATGAAATGAAATGGGGAAGAATGAAAGAACAAGCGACTGTTGGACCAGAGCATACAGTAAGTGCTCAGTCAAGGCAAGCTAAAGGGTTAAATAACAGTTGAGGATTCTCGGCCAGCCACTCAGTAGTGTGGACGTACCCAACTTTGGGGCAATGGGGATCGAAGCCCCTGCACGGTGCGCGCAAGGGACTTGGGGTGGCGCGAAGGCCTCTGTCACGACCGCCAGGGGGCGTGTCCCCTCTCCTTTGTGTACTTGGCGCCTTGGTTGCGGTTCCCGGCCGGGGTCCGTGCAGCAATGGCCGTGGCTCTGACCAGGTGGCTTCAACTGATAGAGAATCAGAAGCCCCAAGAGAGCTCCGGCCAGGGCCTGCCTGGAGGAGTGCGGTTCTTTGGGGCGCGGCTCTGGGACTCTGCGAGGAGGGAGAGAGGTCGGGAACGCGGAGCAGTCGGAAGCCCGGAATAGGGAGCTCGACCTGGCTGGCATCAGGAGCAGGAGCTGGGGATACGCTCTACCTCTCCTAACCCCATTGCGGGTAACCCAGCCGGCACCTGCGGGTGACAAAACTGTTGCTGGTAATTGCCGGGCTGTAGAGCGGCATCTGGCCGGCCTCTTGGCGCAGTTAAGCCTCTTGGAGCCGCTCAGCTTGTTCCTCTGGTCACTTCTGTGCGCGCCGGGGTTCAGGCTGCGTTGGCCCAGGATCATCCTTTTTTTCATCCCCAGTCTGACGCTCTTAGGCGCCCCCTATGGGACAGCCAGGGCACTAAGCGGACTCGGCTTTCTATGAGTTAGGGGCAGAGAACACTCTGTGAGGTCCCAACGTGGCCAGGAAAGAGGCGGCGGCAATGCTGGAGCCCAGAAGAGACTTTGGGTGGGTGGGTGGGGGGACAGTAAGGCTTCCCAGGGCAGCAAATGTTGGACGTACGTGGTAGGCGGTAAGGCTAGCAGGTACTTTTGGAGTAGACAGGGTGCAGTGGAAGCTCCCTGGGGCCTGAGGGCAGAGTTTCTGCTGCTCCAAAAGGCTACATAGGCGGTGTGGACCCCCTGGGACTCATGGAGGGGCTGTTCTGTCTCAGAGGGCGATGGGTGGGAGAGAGGTACTTGACCAAAGTGCTGGCTCTGGACCTCTGCCGGCTGGGAAGTATCATGGCCTGGATGGGGGTGGCCAATTGAGGAACCTGATGGGAAGACTTCCTAGGGGCCACTGGTTACCCTGGAGATGGGTTGGGGGCCTGAGGGACAGAAGACATGGCTCTATCTCTGGAGGTGAAGTAGGAGATGGACCAGAGCAGGATCTCCAAGGGTGCTGGGCCTTTCTTATCTGTGACAACTTGGGCCCAGCCTCTTGGGCAGGGCAGAATCAGCAGATTACCCCAGACTTGGAACTGAGCGTGGCAGTCTTAGCCTCACCTTCTCCATTGGACAATGAGACTCTTAACACCCTGCCACCCACAGGATCCCAGGTAATCATGGGCTTGGTGGCCAGAGAGGGAGTCGCTGAGCAGTTATTTCCCAACCTTCTCCTCTCCCCGCACCAGGTCCCCCTTTTAATCTTCCCAGAGACTCCAAAGCATGAACATGATGACACCCATTTTAAGAACTTAAGAAGGCAAGGTGCATAGAAGTTGACCCTGCCAGGGTCACACAGGTTCTGAGACTTCTGGCTGAGAAGGGGGGAGTTCAGAGGGCCTTGGAGTCCCAGGGTCCTCTGATGGCCATTCTGACTCCACCCCACAGCTGGTGAAAAATGACAACCACTCAGCAGGGGCCTTTAGGTCCTGGAAGAGTAGACACCAGCTTGAGTCACCTGGACCCCAGAGGTGTAGCAGGCAGGCTGGTGGGCTCTCTGGGTCCAGGTGGCTTGGGTCTCATCTGTCCAGGATCCTGTTCCTGCCTCTCACAGAAGCTGCAGGGCTGGTGGGGCTTGGAACGCTTACCCAACCTTAAGGTGACACGAGCTTAGTTGCCTCATCCTGTCCACCTGGATGGTTTCATTTCAGAGTCTGGGGTGAATGTACTGGGGGACCAGGATGAGGAGGGAGAAGAAGATGGAGGAGCCGAGGCAGGGGTAGGATCTGGGGGGTCTCACCCAGGGGATTACTGGCTTCTTTGCTGCAGGATGAAGAGGTGATAGGTGATAATTCTGATATGGGGTCAGAAGATCGGGGGAAGGGGAGGTTAAGGAGTGGTTGGGGCTAAGGAGGTCCTTGGGTTCTTGCTTCCAGGATGTCTGTGGTCTCCAGAAGGAGCATGAAGGAAGGATGAGGAGGGGACGGGGAAGGTCAAGATAGGCCTAGTGGGCTACAGGGAGAACAGGATCTTCATCCCGTAGCTGTTGAAAGGTACTGGGCAGGAGAGGGGCAGTATCAGAAGAGTGTTTCCAGTGGTGTTTAGACTTGAAGGGAAGGGCAGGAGGAGTTGCCTGGGAAGTGGGAGAGAGATGAGGCCTGGGCTAGGAGACTATATGTCTGAAAGGAAAGGGAAGGATGCAAAGTGGGGGTATAACTAGCCTCCAAGGAGTGACTGAACAATGCCTGGACTTCCATATCCAGCAGGCTTGGTTAGCCTGGCTCTTGAACCAGGACACATGGCTTCCCATGATGAGGACCAAGATGAGGCAGGAGGGAGCCCAGGCTTCCCAGAGCTGGAATAGGGGCAGAAGCCAGCAGCAGGAAGATGTACAGGACATCAAGGAGGGTGGAGATGAGGCTTGGGCCCCCAGTCTGCCCTTTCCTCCCCACCCCTACATGACTCTCCCCTTCCCCTCCTAAGTTTTCTCTCTTTGCGAGTCCACTGGCCTCAGGATCAGGGGGTCCATCCAGACCAGCCTTGAACTTTCTCAGAAGCAGCCTTTCAGCCTGTGACTACTGGAACTTTATTTTCAGTATTGGAGTCTGAACTAGGGGCCTGACGCTCTGTCACTTGAGCCACATCCTCAGGCCTGACTCCTGAAAAAAAATTTTTTGCAGCACTTGAATTTGAACTCAGGGCCGCACACTTGCTAAGCAGACCCTCTACCACTTAAGTCACTCTGCCAGCCCACCTGGAACTTTTTAAATAAATAAAACCCTGAAAAATCCCATCCTATCTTGATTTTTCTTTTTTGGCAGTACTGGGATTTGAACTCAGGGCCTTACTCTTGCTGGGCAGGTGATTTTACCACTTGAGCCACTCTACCAGCACTTTTTTGTGAAGTTTTTTTTGAGATAGGCTCTCTAGAATTTGCCTGCGGTGGCATCGAACTCGATACTCCTGAGCTCTGCCTCCTAAGTAGCTAGGATTATAGGCGTGAGCCACCGGTGCCAGGCTTCCATCTGATTTCAAAGTAGTGGGGCAGGATGGTGGCACTGAACGGTCCACCCCTTCTACAGGTGGCTGGGTGGCACTGAGCCGAAGACTTGGGTCCCAGGGTTTTAGGTGATGGGGTTTATGGCGACAGGGAGCTGTGAGGGGACATGTCATGTACTAAAGTTGCCCCTCCCACAGTGTTAGCACCCTAAGTCCACTAGGTGCCAAGGGACCCACACACAGCACAGGCTGGCTCATCGCGCCTCGTTTATTGTCCCCACTCCTCAAATTACAAAAATTCCCATACCCTACGATCCAGCCCAACGCAGGGGGTTCAAAGCTGTGAGAAAACCGGAAGCTCCCCTTCTGACAGCAGCGGCGACACAGCAGATGCAAGAGGGGTCAGATCTGGGTGGGGCAGAGGAGGGGGCACCTGAGCCTCTGGCTCCCCGCCCTCTCCGCCCACGCATTTCTCAGCCTTACCCGCAGGGGCGTCGGGGCGCGGCTGCCCGGGCGCCGGGGCTGCGGGGGCGCCGGGGCGGTGGTCTTGCAGGTGCAGTGTCATGGCGGGCCGCGAGGCCGTGGAGAAGGCGCACTGCATGCACGAATAGCGGCCGCGCGTGTGCTCCCACACGATGCGGCTCGAGGCCGCGTACCCTGCGGGCAGGCAGGCAGCGGGACCCCGTCAATCCCAGGCCTCACCCCAGAGGTCCTGTCCACCAAGGATGATGGACGCGGGCGAGGGCAGGTCAGATCTTGACCTGCCTCCCCATCAGCACCCGGGCGCTCAAGTCAAGCCTGGGCCCGTTTGCCACTGCTATGGAGGGCACTAAACTTGGCTGATCCTAATCATCTGCTCCCATCCCCGGAACTGCCGAACTGGGGAAGGACCGCTCCGAGGTGAACGGGGCGCGAGTTTCACACAGGAATGCCGGCGCAGATAAAGGTGTAGTTACCAGTAATTTTAAAGGCAAAATCATGTATTTTAGGGAGTGGCATTTCTGGCCACCTGGGAAGGGAGCGGGCACTGCTGACCCCCAGCAATCCACGGAAAGAAAGCCCCTCCACCCTACCCTGGTGGTCACCTGCACGCACCTGAGGGCGCATCGGAGCCGCCCTGCGGTCTTCGGGGGCTGCCGCCAGCACCTGCTGTGAACGGGCGGGTCAAGTTCAGAGTGAGGGTAAGCCCAGCCAGCCCTTCTGGCGGCCCCTCCCCGACACTCACCTTGACTCTTTTTCCAGACGGCGGCGCTGGAGGCTGGCGGCCCGGGAGCGGCAGCCAGGAAAGGACGCAGGCGGGAGGGGCTTAGGCCAAAGGGCGCGGGGTTCAGGTAGGGTAGGAAGGGCCCAGTGGAGGCAGAGGTGGGGGTCGCGAAGGACTCGAGGAGCGGGAACGGCAGGCCAGCCGCCGACGCTGTGTCGGACTCTGGGGGGCGCTCGGACGCAGGTGACTCCTTGTCCAGGGCCGAGGGTGGCGGCGGGGCGGGGCTCTGAGCATGCTCTGCGCACACATGCAGATGCTTGAACAGCGAGCGGTGAGTGCGGAAGCGCAGGAGGCAGTTCTCACACCTGGAGGCGGGCACAGGGCCGGGCTGTCTCCGGGACAATGAGGAAGGGGCCTATTCACAGCTACCTAGGATCCCGTGGGAAGGAAATCTTGGGTTCAATTTTTGGATGCCGCCCCATCTGTGGGAAGGAGCTTTCTCTATGTGCCCTCCCCTGCTGTGGCAGTGACCCTTCCGGGCCCCTGCAGCTCTGGGAAAATACCGAAAGAAGCCTCAATTTTAAGGTGTACCCACACTCATGTATTCCCCTTTGGGGCTTTGCCCTCAGTCCCTGAGACTTGCTCTGTTACTTCTTTTGGGCATGCAGTGAGGGGCTTCCTCAGGGTACGCCCACACCCCATACCCAACTCGCCCCGCACACACATAGGAAGGGATAAAGGTCTGGACTCCTTGGTGAAGGAGGTCAGCGTCTCACTTGAAGTAGCGGTTGGGTTTGTAATGCAGTTTGCCGTGGGCCACCAGCTCCTGCATGCTGGGAAAGATCTCGGAGCAGCTCAGGGCCGAGCAGCGGAAGAGCTTTCCTGGCAGGGATGGACAGAGGAGTGGAGTGGGACGGCCAAAGCTGGCCCTGGGGATTCTGCCTACCACTGCCTCCCCACCACTTACCTCCCCTGGCCCTACCTTCCAGTGACTGTGTGGGTGGGCAGTGGGTTCGGAGATGCTGTGCCAGTTCTCGAACGCTGGGGAAACTAAGGCAACAGCCAGGGCTAGAGCAGGGAATTTGTTTCCCTGCAAGATACATACAGCGAGAGTCACCAATCCCTTCTTTATTGACACTGCCTTCCCTCTTTCCCCAGGGATCTGAACAAGCACCCCCACCAGGCTGACCTGCCAGAAAACAGGAGATGGACTGGCCTGGCTCATCACTGGAGCCATGCCTGGCATACACTTGGTGTTCAGTAAATGGTGAGACAGTCCCCTAAATGGGCCCCAAGTTTGGAGATACTCCACACTCCTTATTCCTATTGTTGCAGGACCTGTGATTCCCCAGAAGGCCCCATCACAGGTCACCTGCTGGTGGACGCCGTCTGGGAGGCCGCAGGTCCTCACTGGTCCCAGAGACTGTGCTGGTCAGAACAGGGCTGGGTCCAGGACCAGGCTGGCAGCTGTCAGGGGCTGGAGAGGCACCCTGCTGTGTCCCTCCAGGACCTCCATGTTCCCACACTGGGGGTGGGGCTGTCTGGTCAGGGCCTGGCTCCTCCTCCATGGAGGAGAAGGTGGCTGTAGCAGCCACAGCCTGAGACAACCCCTCCTTGTCGTTCTCATTGGACCTGGGCTCCGTCGTGGCCAGCATGTCGGGGCTGGGCCTGGAGGGTTCCTCCTCCTAGTGGAAGAGGCGGAGAAAACGCGAGTTGGTTCAGGGTTCGCCTAGGCCAACCAGGGAACCACTCCCACTCCAAAGGACCACCAGGTTCAACATTCCTGAATCCCTCTACCCTCCCCCCACAGCAGACATCATCCAGCATCCCGCATTCTAAGGAGTCACCAGCAAGAGGGGAGCAGAGGTCCTGCCTCCCAAATCCCAAATGCAGGAGGGGTTATCTTTCAGGAGTTACACATATGAAAGAAGCATCACTCATTTTCAACTGGGGCAGGAAAAAGGAGCTTGGGGAGGGGGCGTGGCCTAGAGGGAGAGGGCGGGGTTAAGACTATGAAGGTGGGTACTTGTTCAGGGAGCGACTAGGACGATGTTGGGGCCAGAAGTGGATTGTGTTATAGTGGGGATATACTGGCCGGGCTCGAGCTACGAGGGAGAACTTGGAGGTGCTGAGGGCCCGGATGTGTGAGGTTTAGGGGCGGAACGACAGCCTGACCCGCGCGGCCCAGGCCAGGCGCGGTCCGGAAGTAGGAGCAAGACTCTCGCTGAGTGACACCTAGCGGCGGGCGGGTGCCCGGATGTGGGGGCGGGGTCGGCCGGAGGGTGGTGCGCGACAGGGTCGCTCCCTGCCAATCCCCACTGCTCCGCCATGCCTGCGCTCCAGGGGCCGCGCTCACCATCTTTCACCCAGCTCGACCTCTTGCTCCCGCGACTTCGGTTGCTCCGTCTCTGGAGGCGGCGGTTCCGCGGCGATGCAGGCTCGCGTTCACGTCGGCGCCATTTTTCGTCTCCTAGATCTCGCGAGAACAGGGACGGGGTCTGAGCGGGGCGCTCTGCGAGGGGGCGGGGTCTGAGGCTCTTTAGGCTGTAGTCGGGCTGGACGCGGATTCAGATTTGCAAACCTAAGGCAATCATGGAGCACAGAGATCCCGCATGGGGGAATCTTTCCAGGTCCCAGTGTCCTCGTATGCAAAATGGCTACCTTCATCCCCGCGCATCCTATCCCATCCCATCACCGGTCCTCGAAAGGCAATAAACAGGAATTTTGTTTTTGGAGAAAATTGGCAACAATTTCTTTTTGTGGTGGGACTGGAACTCAGGGCTTCCCGCTTGCAAAGCAGGCGCTCTACCGCTGGAGCCACACCTTCAGACCATTTTGCTCAGGTTATTTCGGAGATGGGGTGGCGGGGTCTCTCGTACTATTTGCCTGGGCTGGCCTCGAACCGCGAAACTAACAATCTCAGTCCCTTAAGTAGCTAGTAGAGGTGGGTCACCCGGCGCCCGGCAGTCATCAAATTTTTTCAGTTTATCTGGCTATGCAGTTGAAATGGATCTGTTGTAACAGCCAAGAACAGGAAACATAGTTTGTCCCCCATCCCCCTCTTGGAAACAAATTAATTGTTGGTCTTCAGACTTATAATGAATCCTCAGGTATGTTTTTTCTGAAGATGGATGGGGCGCCCTGTGGGCACCGGTATGAAGTGGTCCTCTGTCCGTCGTACGTTCTTCCTCTTTTTTTTTTTTTTTTTAATTCTTTTGTAGTACTGGGATTTGAACTCGGGGCCTACACCTTGAGTCACTCCACCAACCCTTTGTGTGTGTTTGATGACTTTTTTTAGAGCTAGAGTCTCGTGAACGATTTGCCTGGGCTGGCTTCTCACCGCCATCCTCCTTATTTTTGCCTCCTGATTGAATAGCTAGGATTACAGGCATGAGCCACTGGCTCCTGGCCCCATCCTTTGCTCTTGGAGTGCCTTCTGTGTGCTTGGTATTGATCTCAGTGCTGGAGGTCCTGAGGTTAACAGGACAGCTTTCCTTGCCCTTAGGGAACTCATATCTTAAAATAGGGAAACAGACTATTGTCTGTTAGAAACAAATGCAGAAAACTATCTTGGGTTTATTCCGTGCAAGGAAGAAAACAAAACTTACAGGTGACAGTCATGGGTCTGGGAGGCCTGTCCCAGAAAGTGACTTCTCAGCTGTTGGCTGATGATGAGTAGTGAGTGAATAGAAGGTCAGGAAAACAGAGCACTTTGGGAAGCTGGCACAAATGTCCTGAGGTGGGGAGGGGCAAGCTTGTCTTTGTCAAGGAACAGTGAGGGTAGAATGAAGTGGGGTGTGGAGGTCAGAAAGTAAACTTGGTGCTGGATGGGATCTTGCAGAGAACTTGTCAGTAGTGGAAAGAAAACTGTGGTTTCTAGTGTAACTCCCCAGGAATTTTCAGCAGAGGGAAGTGCAGCATCTGATCTCTGGCAGTCATTTGGAGCATGGGCTTTTGGGGCAGATGTAAAATAGATCTCATATTTCAGATCTCTAGAATACATTATTAGATAATTCAAAGGGTTTTTGTTGAGTCAGGCAAGGGTAGACTTTAGGTGAGGTGTTTCTATCAGTATTTTTTTTTAATTAATTTTTCTGAAACAGGGTCTCGCTATGTAGCCCATTCTGGCCTGGAACTCCTGATCTTTCTGCCTCAGTCTCTGGAGTGCTGGAATTACAGGAATGTACTACCACACAGGGGGCTACAGAATTTTGACACAAGGTGGAGAGGTGTGTATGTGCATGCTTGGGGAAGATAGGTGCAATCTGGGGAGGGGTGGGGTGAGGTCTCAGAAGGGACAGGGCCCCACCTCAGAAGGGAAGGGAGAGGAAGGACTGGATTTTAGAAATTTGGTGAAAGAATGCACAGGATATGAGGTTCAGGGCTGGGTGGGGCCAAGATGATACATATAACCTAAATATATGAAGCTGTCAGTTTTTGGGGTTCAAGCTTGCTAGGCAGGTGCTCTTATCACTTGAGCCACTGTGCCAGCCCCTTTTTATGGTGGGTTTTGTTGACATAGGGTCTCGAGAACTATTTGCTCTGGCTGGCTTCTAACTTCGATCCTTCTGATCTCTGCCTCCCAAGTAGCTAGGATTTAAAAAAATTATTGGAGTGCTGTTAGCACTTTTATTTTTTCTGTTTTGTTTTATTGAGGCAGTAGGGATCAAACCCAGGACCTTCTACAGGGCTGGGCAAATGCTCTACCACTGTGCTACATCACCAGTTCCAAGTAGCTAGGATTATAGGCATGAACCACCAGTGCCCAGCAAGCTGTCTGGTAGAATACATCAAATCCACTCTCTCTCCATCCCCAGCATCCCAGCCCACACTCATCCATCCATCTTGCTCAGAGGCTTTACTTCCTGCAAATGGGGTGCCCTCCAAGGCAGTGGTGCTATGGGGGGGATGTACCTCAAAGTGTCGGGAGGGGAAGACAATCTGTGTTGAGCTTTGAGGACAGAAAAGGTAGATGGAAGCCCTGATTATAGAATTATTCTCCTTCCCCTTTTTGCATGCTAGGCAAGTGCCCTACAACTGAGCTACACCCCAGCCCCACCTCATTCTTTTTCCGCACTCAGGAAATGCCCAGCCCATGAGGTTGGTGGCTCACATAGCCCTACCCCAACCTGTCCTCAAACTCAAGTCTTGCAGACAGCGAGGCACACAGTGGTGTTGTGCAGCAGAGTAAAGAAACTCAAAGATAGAGGTGTCCAGGAACATTCAAGGAATTGTTAAATGCTTTCCCAGAATGATTGACATTAAGAGGGCTGTTGAGACCCAGTTGCAGCTTTTTGATTTTTTTTTTTCCAGCCAAGCTTGGTTTCCCATGGTCAATGCAGAAGGGAAAAAGTATGGATTGTATCTGCTGGACATTCAGTCCATCTTGGATACCTCATGCCTCATTCTCCAGAGGGACGGACGTCTTCTGCCTGGAGTGCCAATGGTGGGACCGGAGTTTGAACTCAGAGCTTTGCATTTGTAAAGCAGGTGCTCTATCTCTTGAGTTACACCTCCAGTTCATTTTGCTCTGGTTATTTTGGAGATGGGATCATGTGAACTATTTTTCCAGGCTGGCTTCAAACCACGAGCCTCCCGATCTCAGTCTCCAAGAGCTATGATTATAGGCATGGGCCACAGGCACCCAGCTCCAGCTTAGATCCTTGTGTGGTGGTTGCCACCATGAGCCACAGAGACAGAGCAGCTTCAGCCTTCCTGGCCTCCTTACCGGTGCTCACCACCCTCCTCTGCATCCCTCCTGTCCTGACCCCATTAGTCTTGCACTGTCTCTCCCAGACTGGCTGCTCTTTGAAGGGCTGTCCAAAGACTAAAAGGGCATAGGCGTGAGATGGCAAGCAGGAACCATGGGTAACCCAGAGTGGCTGGGGCGGGGGAGCCATGTGGGAAGCTGCCTTCATCCCCACGGTCTACTCAGGTACTGGATGGGCTTGGGGGCTGTAGATTTGAGGCCAACAGCACCCACTAAACCATTTGGGATGAAGTTTCTGAAAAGAAAGTGGAGCGAAATCAAGCAGGGGCATAGATGAATGGCCATGCTTTGCTCTGTGGAATCTTGGGTAAGTGACTGAATCTCTCCACACCTCTTATTTTTCCACCTGTAAAATGGGAGAATTAGCCAGGTGTGGTAGCATGCACCTATGGTCCAGGTACTTGGGAGGCTGAGGTAGAAGGATCATTTGAGCTTAGGAGTTTAGGGTCAGCCTTGGTGCCATAGTAAAAGCCATCGCCCCACCTCAGAAAATCAAAACAAAAGCTGGGGGCCACTTCACAGGACTGTGAACACATAGTCCTTATTGTGGGTGTGCAGAAATTTGCTCCCTGCATTCACCTGGCACATGTTTATTGCCTCTGATGAAGGAAAGAGGGAGACCACAGTTATCAAGGTCCTGTCACCCCAACTGTGCCTGGCATTTTGCCCACAGGACAGGGCATGATGCATTACACACACACACACACACACACACACACACACACACACACACACACGGCAGCTGGGAGGTAGGTTCCGCAGGTAATTCTGTTGGACACATGAAGAAACGGAGACTTCAACAGCAAGTGTGACGTGAAGAAGGCCAGGTCTTGGCAGGGGGTGCTGCAGTGGTGACCCCCGTTACCAAGCTGGAGGACACAGGCCTGGATGTTCAGGCCAGTGCAGCCAAGGCAATGGACGCTCCCGCTGGTAGGGCCTGGTTCCTTGGCAGGCAGGGGCCTGGGCGGGCAGGAGGACACAATCCCAGGCTGCTAGTTCAGATTTTCTCCACATAGTTTCCTGGGAAGAGACCCTCCTGACCATGCAGTCGGCCTTTCCACCAGCCTGAGGAATCTGTAGAAAGAAGAGCCTGAGGTGGTGCCCATTGTAACCTGAAGAAAGCCCCTGTGCTGGCTTTGTGTCTGTCATTTTTTTGGTGGAACTGGGTTTTGAACTCAGAGCCTCACAAAGCAGGTGCTGTACTGCTTGAACCACACCTCCAGTCCATTTTGCTATGGTTATTTTGGAGATGGAGTCTTGTGAAATATTTGTCCAGGCTGGCTTCAAACCGCAATCCTACCAATCTCAGCCTCCCAGGTACCTAGGATTATAGGCATGAACCACCGGCACCCAGCTCTGGCTATCTTATTCATTACCACATTCTTTTTACTTTTGGAGATACTGGGGTTTGAATACAGGGCCTCACACTTGGTAGGCAGGTGCTCTATCACTTGAACAATACCCCAAGCCCCATTGCTTTAATTATGTTCCAGATAGGGTTTCACGTTTTTGCCTCAGACTGCAATCCTCCTACCTAAGCCTCCCTTGTAGCTGGAATTACAGGCATGTACCACCATACCCAGCCCTTTTTTTTGTGTGTGTGGGACAGGAGTTTGAACTCAGGGCTTTATGCTTGCAAAGCAAGCCCACACCTCCAGTCCTTGTTGGTTTTTTGAGACTATCTCTCTCTCACTCCATGTATCCTAGATTAGCTGGAACTTGCTAAATAGCCTAGGATGTCCTTGAACTCACTATTCTCTTGCCTCAGCCTCCCTGGTGCTGAGATCACAGGTGTGTACCAACACATATGGCTATCTCCACGTTCTTTTTTTTTGTGGTACTAGAGATTGAATTCAAGGTTTTTGAGTACAGGGCAAGCAAGCACTCTACCTTGTATCTCCATTTTCTTTCTTTCTTTTCTGTTTTTAATTTTTCTTGATATTGAAATTTGAACTTAGGGCCTACACCTTTAGCCACTCTGCCAGCCCTTTTTTTGTGATGCGTTTTTTCAAGATAGGGTCTCATGACCTATTTGAACTTTGATCCTCCTGATCTCTGTGATCCTCCTCTCATGAGTAGCTAGGATTACAGGCATGAGCCACTGGCGCCCAGCTGTCCATTTTCTTAACTTGGGTCAAGGCAGGGGCTGAAGATAGTCGTCAACAGATGGAAGGAGTGATAGAGGAGACAACCACAAGCTCACACACTGTCTTTTTTCTTTTCTTTTTTTTTTGGGTGGAACTGGGGTTTGAATTCAGGGCTTTGCATTTGTAAAGAAGGTGCTTTACTGCTTGAGCCACACCTGCAGTTCATTTTGCTCTGGTTATTTTGGAGATGGGTTCTTGTGAACTATTTGCCTAGGCTGGCTTTGAACTATGATCCTCCCAATCTCAGCCTCCCAAGTAGTTAGGATTACAGGCGTGAGCCACCAGAGCCTGGTTCATACACTGTCCTTTTAATTTTTAAAAAATTTTTGTGGGTGTGGTGTTAGGGTGGGAACCCAGGCCCTCATGCAAGGGCAAGGGCTCTACCACCGAGTTACATCCCCAGCCCGCTGACACTTAATACACCATTTGCTTATGTTCTTCTCTCACCCATCTCCTACGGGTCTCTCCTCCCAGCCCCCAGGGTGGACCCAGAAATGACCAGGTCTCCATGAGGCTCTCACATTCACATGAGGCACTTCTGACGTGTGATGAGTCCCCTGCTCTTATGGGGACAGACCAAGAGATGAAGGTAGGAGGTGGCCTAGGCCATCTAGACTCAGCTTTCCTCCCACTCATAAGGTGCCTAGGAGATCAATTCTTAATTAACATACTTGACAAGGAGAAAAATGAGGTTTTAGCTGGGGCATGGTGGTACATAACTGTAATCCCTGAACTTGGGAGGCTAAGGCATGAAGACCATGAGTTTGAGGCCAGCCTGGGCTATATAGTGAGACTCTATCTCAAAAAACAAAACAAAACAAAACAGAGAAGGAGGCTCAGGTACCAAGTGTGATGCACTAAGGTCCTAGGATGGCTCAGGAGGTGACCTTCAGACCCAAGGCTATCTACCCTATCAGGCACTGGCATAGGAGAAGGTGCTTCTGGTGGATCTGTGACTGGGTCACCTCTGTTACTGCATGCAAGGGTGTGCAGTAATGGAAGGGCTGCCAGGCTGTGGATCACTCCCCACCCTCAGCCTCTGCCCTGGTACACACACCTTCCATGAGAATCTCGATGACTTCATTCACGTTGAAGCTTAGCTCATCCACGTCTTGGCCTACATATTGGTACAGTGCCCGACACCTCGGGCCATGTGTCCGTGGTTGGGGCTTGGGTCGGCCCACGCCAGGCACAGGTCTCTGTCCCACACTGCGCTTTCTCTGCATACTGTGAGGACAGGAGTTGTTCATCAGAGCCCCAGACACCCCCCTATCCCCTGCCTGCCTCCTAGGGCTTCCCTCCCACCCCACCTACCCTGCTACTCCCTGGTCAGGCACGTTGAGGAATTCTGTGTTGTGCTCTGAGGGTGGCTGTGCCCGGGGACGTCTGCTGGCCCCCAGGGTTGAGGATGGAGGGCCTCGGGGAGGCTTCTGGGAGCTCCTTTCAGATGTGATCTCCAGGGGCAGGGGACCTCCTCTGGCAGAAGGGGGCACCCCATTTCGCTCCAGGCCTGTGGTGGAAGCAAGAATGGGAATATTTAAGGAGCACTGGCTTCTACCCAGTGCGGTAAGGATTGGCTCTAAGGAAGGGACTCTGGAGATAGAAGAGCCTAGGGGAAGACTTTGGAAGGAGTTGTCCCCCCCCCAGGAAGGCTTTTGGGGGTGGGGCTTGGAGGATGAATGAATTCAACAAGTGGGGAGGAATTTGGAAGGCAGGCAGAGAAACAAAGTCCAAGCAAAGGCCTGGAAGTAAGATTAAATTTGGTGAGCTGGCAAAATAAAATGTAGTTTGCACAATGGGAGTATAGTGTTGGAGAAAAGTTCGGTGGCTGGCTGCAGTTGGATCTAGAAGGGTGTTCAGTGGGAGATGGGGGATATCTAAGGAGTTCTGGACAGAGAAGGGAGTAAGCCACTGAGCTTATTAAATTCCAGTGACAGACAGAGTCGGTGGAGGCCCTTTGTGCCGAGCACCAAATCAACCTCATTAAGGCTTGATGACAACAAGAAACCAGGGGAATGGGTAGGCCTCTGTAAAATTCACCCGTAAAGTGGTTGGTTGCAGTTGGATGGTGGTTAAGGACTTTGGCAAAGAACCTCAGGCCAAGAATACCATTGAAGAGTACTTCAAATTCAAGAAATGAATAAAAAAAATTTCCATCGACAGTAGGTCTGGTTTAGGCCACGAAGTTCACAAGAGGCAAAGGGAGGCACTAAGGGGTACCTCCTCACCTCTGGGGGGCCCAGGTGCTGCCCTGGTAGGAGCTGGGGCTGACCTTCTGGGTCTTCCTTGGGCTATTCCCTTCCTCGTGGGCTCTGGAAAGGAAAAGAAGGCAGGGATTTTATTGGTGGCCAGCTCTCTGTGGCTCTGTCTCCAGACCGCACCCCTCAGACTCATTGGCTCTCCCACCAGCACCACTCCCTAGTTGTTCATTGGGAACGCCTAGTGATTGGCTCCGCCCCTCGAGGCCCCACCCCTGATAGGCCCTCAGTCTTTGGGTCCACCCACTCGGGTAGATCATGCCCCTATCAGTTGCCAGTTTTAGGGTGCCATGCCCTTCCACGCTTCCCACTTATTGGTCACTTCTCTAAGGCCTTGCCCTCTTTGTCTCTGGACCCACCCCTACGTGACCCTAGTCCATTCTTGAGCAGCCTCACTGGCTCCGCCCCCGCAGTCTTGATTGGTCCCCTTGTTGGCCCCGCCTTTTACAGGGCCCGCCTCTTCCAGAGTAGACGTCCCTCTTTGGCTCCGCCCCCGGCTCCCCGCGGACTCACTGGAGCTCTTAGGCAATCCGTCACCCACGCTGACAGTCAGGGTCCGGCCACTAGCTTTGAGCACCGCCAGGTCGCTGGAGCCACGGGAGAAGGTGACACTGCGGGTGCCGCCTCCGCCCCAGCCCTCCTTCTTTACTCGGAACTGTAGTCTGTGAGAAAGAAGGAGGCTTGAGGGCACCAGCTCGGGTTCCTTTTCCCACCCTACCTTCGCAGGGATGGGGGAGTGGGCAAAGCAGGAGAAAAGCTCTGTGCCCAGGCCAGCCAAAGGATGGTGCTGGGATGTGTGTGTGTGGAGCATACGTGTCGCTGAAGGTGAGGGGCAGGGGCCTCCGTGCCACCTCTTCAAAGCGCTTGCACAGAAGGCTGAGGAACTCGGTCTTGAAGATACTCTCCAGGAAGCTGTCCGCAGTGTCCTCTTGGAGGATGAAGAAGTCGTCCTGTCGTGTGCTGGGGAAAGGTGGGAGAAAGACAGGTGAGGCTAGTGGAAGAACTGACTTGTGGGATCTAACAGGGCAGGGTCAGGTAGGAGCAGGTGAGAAAAAAAGAAAAAAGATCAGGAAAAGGTGATAATTGAGGGTCAGGTGAAGTCTAGCAAGAGAGTAAGGCACAGCGACAGAAGCTGTTGAGAAAGGATCATGAATGTCCGAGCAGGTAAACGTGGCAGGTAGGGTCAAGCGAAGGCTACAGGTGTAGCTGCAAGTAAGACGAACATGGTGATAAACATACACAAAAGCAAACACAATCATGTACAAACTCAGATGTAGAACATGTTTGTACAGTGGAGGTACTCTATGGAACTCGGGGAAGGAGGGAAAGGAATAGAGAATGACAGAGCATCGGTAATACTTTAAAACATAAGATCTGTGCAGGTAGAGGATAAAAGGATATGCATTGAAAGCTGTTGAAAAATAGGGAATGGTAGGTAAAAGGGGAAGGGAGAGCAATGGAAGAGGATGAACAAACCAAAGTAAAGTAGATTTACAGTGGGGACACACTGAGAAATCCCTTTGAACATCAGCTTAAATATTAATAAAAGAAAGGACTGTAAAATAAGTACAGTGTGTGGGGGTACTTGTGGGAGGGGGAGGGTGAATGAAGGAGATTAAGGTGAGAGTATATGGTTGATAGACTTCATGTATTTATATGAAATAGAACAAGGAAACCTCTTGCAATTGCTTTAAGCGGGGAGGGTTTGAGAGGGAGTGATCTAACCAATGTACAATATAACCCTAATTGGAATTGTCACAATGAATCCCCCTTGTACAATGATTATACCCTAATTTAAAAAAATGATCATGGTAACAGGTTGGGTAATAAGTATGGGGGCAGCTAAGGATCACAAGGGAGCATGTGAGGGTCACTGTGGGGCAGGTGGGGGAACCTTACCTGAGGGAGACCCCTCGCAGGGCCTGTATGTCCAGCTTCTTCTTCAAGACTTCACGCACCTGGCCCTTCTCAGGTCCCTTCTTCACTTTCTCTCGCCCAATCACATACACACACTTAGGTGTCAGGATCAAGTCCCGCTTGATGGGCTGTGGAGATGCAGAACCAGAGGCTGGCGGATAGAGCCCAGGGCATGAGGAGTTTGGCTCTGGAGGAGCAACCCTAGCACAGGGGTGGAGCTGGCAGGTCAGGAGAAGGTCAGAATGGGGGGGGGGGAAGTCCCTCCAGGTGAAGGTACATGAGTTGTTAAGTTGTATAAGAAATAGAAGGAAAACATGAAGCCCTGAGTTCAAACCCAGTTCCACCAAAGGAGAAAAAACAATTAAAGAAATAGAAGGAAGTAAAGTGAGGGTATCTAGAGCAGTGAACAGGTGAAGCACCTGCTTGATACAGGTGCCTAACTCTTGGACCAGGATCATGTGACTATAGTCACCTCGTGTGTGTGTGTGTGTGTGTGTGTGTGTGTGTGTGTGTGTGTGTGTGTGTTTGCAGTGCTGGGGACTGAACTCAGGGCCTTGCAAATACCAAGTATGTGCTGTACCATTGAGACACACTCCAGTCAGTTGGGTGGGGGCATCTATTCCCAAAGGGTTTTTTTTTTTTTTTTGGTGCTGGGGATGGAATCCAGGACTTCCTTGTAAGCTAAACACTGAGCTATACCCTCAGCCCAGCTCATGTAAACATATGGTTCAAATGAGGGTGTACAAGTCAGGTAGCTAGATAAGAGTAGATGGGTCACAGGCTGGGTGTGATTATGCACGCCAATAATCCCAGCTGTTGGTGGCTGAGGCAAAAAGATCGTGAGTGCTAGGTCAGCTTAGGCTATATAGTGAGACCCTGTCTCAATCAAAACAAAAAGTCATGAGTGCCTGACACCAGTGACTCACACCTGTAATCCTAGCTACTCAGGAGGCAGAGATCAGGAGGATCACAGTTGGAAGCCAACCCTGGGCAAATTTGAGAGACCCTATCTCAAAAAAAAAAATCACAAAAAAAGGGCCAGAGCATCTGCCTGGCAAGTGTGAGGCTCCAAGTGCAAAACCCAGTGCCAAAAAAAAAAAAAAAAGAGTCATGCACATGAATAGGGGCAGATGTGTATGAAGCATATAAGTTTATACAGGAAGGCAGGTGAGGATGTACCTGGTGGAAGGGTGTTGTCTGGGGATATCTGCCTAGGTGAAACTCTCAGGAATGGTGATGGACCAGCTGAGAGGGTCTACCTGCCACACAGACCTGTCCTAGCAAGTGAAAGTGTATGGGTCAGGTGAAGATACCCAAGCCTGGTCAAGATGTCTGGACTGTAAGGGTGTAAGTTGTACAGATCAGGTGAGATATACCTGCACAAGAACTTGGCCAAGGCAGGTGGGGTGTCCCAGCAAACACATATAGGTTATCTGCAAGTATGCTTGCCACATAGAGCTTTCTACAGTAGGGGCAAGGTAAGTTTCTGGGTAGGTGAGTCAGGTGAGTTGTACCTGGTAGATGGGAATGTTTGGTCTAGGTGAAGACATACCTGTGGGTAGGAGTGTCCAGGACAAGTGACTAGAGTTCACCTGCGTTCAGGGCTATCTGGGCTTGGAGAGGATATGTCTGTGGTGAAGGTGCTTAGGCTAAGTGAGAGTGTCTCAGTCAGGTGGACAAAAATACCTAGACCAGGTTGAGAGCACAAATCTGGTGAGGGCTGTTTGGGCCAGTTGGGCATGTGGATTAGGCTCCCTGGGTCTGGTGAGAGTGAACCTGTGGACAGGTGTATGTGGGCCAGGTAAATGTGTATTTAATGAACAGGTGTGTCGATGCTGGGTGAGGCTGATGGATAGATATGTCCAGGATATCCTCTGGTGTGTGCTTCTGGCAAGGTGAATGTGTAATTACAGACAGGTATATCTGGTCAGGTGAGGGTGTACCTGATGTCAGGTGTGTCTGGGCTGTATGAGGGCATGTTCGATATATAGCTGTATCTATCATGTGGAGTGTATAACTGGGCAGGTGCATCCGGACCAGGTGAGGGTGTACCTGTATGGAGGCTAGGAAAATATATACCTGTGGACAGGTGTGTCTTGGCCAGGTAGGGGGGTACCTCTGGTTCGTGTGCTAGGCTGGAGATGGTCTCAGATGTGCCCACTGCTCGTGCCTCACCTTGAAGCGGCGGTCATACTTGGTGACTGAGTCGGCAAAATCCACACGCTCCCTCTTGGCTAGGAACTGGCGCAGCTCTGGGCATTCCTCCAGCCCCAGGTAGTCCCCCACAAAGTTTCGGTTGATGCTGTTCCGTCTCCGTTCCTTCTTGTTGAGCAGGATGTTGGAAGCTGTGAGGACACAGGGTCTAGAGTAAAGGTCATGGCCTAGTCTTCTGTCCATCTGCGCTCACCCCAAGCCTCCCATCCGAAGCCTCTCACCTTCCTCCCGCATCTCCTCATATTTCCGGACTGCTATGTGGCGACGCCAGGCCTTCTGGATGGTGCGGGCAAAGCCATCAAACTTCCGCTCTCGCATCTCCTCCAGCAGGAAAAGCTGGGCAGGAGGGTGGGGTGGTCAGTCCTGGTGTCTCCCCAAAGACTGCATTCTCTGGTTTCCCTCAGTCCTCTCCACCCCACATACCCAAACACATACTCTGTGGTCAATTTTTGTTTTGAGCAGTACTGGTGTTTGAACTCAGGGCTTCATCTTGCTAGCCAGGTGCTCTACCACTTGAGCCACTCTACCAGCCCTGTTTTGTGTTGGGCATTTCCGAGATAAGGTCTCTTGAACTATTTGCCCAGGCTGGCTTGATCCACGATCCTCCTGATCTCTGCCTCCTGAGTAGCTAGGATTACAGGCGTGAGCCACCAGCACCCGGCTGGGGTCAAAGGTTTTCTTCCTCCAGACGATTAAACCCAGGGTTCCTTCCAATATGGGGCTCACACTTCTGCCTTAAATTATAACTGGGTTTGTCTTGTTGACTTCAAATCCCAGCTCTGTCACTTGCCATGTGGCCTTGCCAGAGATGCTATGACATCACAGTTTCTCACATCACTAATGAAGTTAATGTACACCAAGTGTACCCCAGCTTCACATAGGGTCAATGGAGCCACTGCACATCTTAGAAAACCAACAAGATAAAGTAAGTGTGCAAATGTATGTAAGGCTGTCCTGTTCTGGCCATCATGCGGCTGTGCAGTATAAAATCTGAGCAGTGGTGCATGTCAGCCCAGAAAGGAAACTTGCCAAAAGCTGACAAAAGTCTTTTGAGTTGCAAGATTCTATCCCAGAGGAACTTAGAGAATAAACTATATTATAGTAAGTCAGAAACTTTGTGAGGAATTTCTGCTTGTTCGGAATAACGACAGGTGGACATACCAAGGAAAGGAAGTAACTGAACATTATAGTTTTATTTTGGTGGGAATGGGGTTTGAACTCAGGGCTTCACACTTGCAAAGCAGGCCCTCTTGAGCCACACCTCTAGTTCATTGTGCTGTGCTTATTTTAGAGATGGAGTCTTGTGAACTATGTCCCTGGGCTGGCCTTGAACTGTAATCCTTGAGATTTCAGCCTCCCAAGTAGCTAGGATACAGGTGTGAGCCACCAACGTCCAACTGAACATTAAAATCTAATAGCCAGGAAGCTGGACATGGTGGTTCTTACCTATAATCCCAGTCCTTTGGACAATGAGGCAGGAGGATTACAAGTTTGAGGGCAGCCTGGGTTACATAGCGAGACCCTCTCTCAAAAGCAAACAGCTATAAAATATTATAGCTAGGTATGGTGTTTCATTCCTGTAATCTAAGCTGCTTAGGAGGTAGGATGCAGGAGGACTGTGAGATGGAGGCCAGCCTGAGGAACAGAGCAAGTTCCAGACCAGCCTAAAAACAGTGGTGTGCTGGTCACAGAATAGAACAATCGATTGGAATAAGGCTGATGCCTGGAAAACATACAAATTTAAATAGAAATTTAGTAATAAAAAGGATAGTGTCATTAATCAGCAATGATGGGAAATATAGAAAATTAAAATTTGGGCTTTATTTAAAAAATAACTAGCACTCTTCACCCAGAGGAATTTGTCACATACCTAAATATTACATTGCTGCTAAGAGCCTTGCTGCAAAGAGTTTGCATCTGCTTTTGTTTCTTAGACCAATACTCTATAGTCGTGTGGCCTTGTGTGCAAGGCCTGGTGTGTTCTGTGGTTTGCTGAGGGGGATAGGGAAGGGAGACCAGCCATGCAGAACTGGGGTGGGCCAGTCAACCTGGGACCACCTTCCTCACCTTTAGCTGTTCACAGCACCTCCAGCCTTTCCCTCCCTCCCTCCCTTCTCTTCCTAACCTTGTTATTTATGCAAGTAGGTTTAAAATCTTTTTTTTTTTTCTATTAAAATCTTAAAATGTCTAATGTTAAAGGGCAAGAGACCTAATGAAATCTGAGCTTGGTTTGCTGTAGTGGGCTAAAGAATGTTCCCTTCAAGCCGGGTGCTGGTGGCTCACACCTAACTCTAGTTACTCAGGAGGCAGAGATCAGCAGGATTGTGGTTCAAAGACAGCCCTGAGCAGATAGTTCATGAGACCCTATCTTGAAAATACCCAACACAAAAAAGGACTGGTGAAGTAGCTCAAGTAGTAGTGTGCCTGCCTAGCAAAAAAAAAAAAAAAATCCCCCCAAATTCAAGCCCACTTAGAATCTGAATGAATGAATGTAAACTTATTCAGAAATGGAGTCTGTGCAATGTCATCAAGTTAAAATAGATCATCCTGGGCCCGATGTGGTGGCTCTGGTCTGGAATCCCAGCTACTTGGAAGGTGGAGCTCAGGAGAATCACAGCCTGGGCAAAAAGTTAGCAAGACCCCATCTTAATCAATAAATCAGGTGTGCTGGTATGCATCTGTAATCCCAGCTAAGTGGGTGCCTTAGGTAAGAAGATCACAGTCTGGGCAAAAGTGTGAAACCCTATCTAAAAAAAATTACCTAAAAAGCAAAAGGGGGCTTGGCTCAAGTGGCAGAGTGCTTGCCTAACAGGTGCTAGACCCTGAGTTCAAACCTCAGTATCACCAGAGATAGAGGGATACAAGGAAAGAAGGCAGAGATTGAAGGGATGCGTCTATAAGCCAGAAGCATCAAAGATTGCTGGCAACCACCTGAATTTAGGGGAGGCACAAAGCGTTCTTCCTTAGGGCCTCCAGAGGGAGCATGGCCCTGCTGACACCTTAATTTCAGAGTCAAGGCCTCCAGACCTGTGACAATAAATCTATGTTGTGATATCTAGTTTGTGGTTCTTTGTTGTAGCAGTGCTGGTAACCTTGGACATTGGCAAAAAATGCCAAGGGCAGGTAAGATGTTCCAAGAATGTTCTGCGTTTATTTAAAAGGAATAAAATTCAAATCAAGGGCTTAGGGTATAGCTTAGTGGTAGAGAGGTGGGCTTAGCACGAGTGAGGCCCTGGGTTCAATCTCCAGTAACACACATGTGTGCACACACACACACACACATCCACATCCACACACACATCAACTCAGTTTTGTCCCAACACAAGTGCATTTTTAGGTGAGAAAGTCTCCAACTCCATTAAGCTAATTTAATTCCTCGATTTATATGGCACAAACTTTCCACATTTCTCTCCCCCTTTTTTGTCTCCCCCCCACCGTGTTTTTCTATTCTCATTTTACTAAAATTGTTTTCACCTGAGTTAGTTTTTTCCTGTATAAATATTCAGTCTTCTGTCCCTATAAAAATTGACCACCAAACTTCTGTCATTCTGAGTTCATTATTCCTACCCAGTCTTCCCCAAATCAAAATCTGCATGCTAAAATTTTTGTCACAACTTGATCTTTCTTTTTCTTCCTTCCTTCTTTCCTTCCTTCCTTCCTTCCTTCTTTCCTCTTCCTTTCTCTTTTCTCTCTCGTTCTTTTTCTTTCTCTTTGTTCCTCCCTCCCTCGCCTTCTCTTTCTCTTTTCTTCCCATCTCTCTTTTTCTCCCTTCCCTTTCCTTTCCCCCTTCCCTTTCCTTCCCTTGGTATGTAACTCAGGCTGCCCTGGAACTCACATCACAATCTTCCTGCCCCAGCCTCCTTAGTGCTGAGATTACAGTGTGCATCACCAGGCCTGGGTCCAGAATTTAATTTTCCTTTATATTATATAGTCTTTGACAGAGCTGATTTTGTTTTACCTATTTTTTCTTGTTCTGTATTAATTTTTTGGTCTGCCATGAGCCACTGGTACCCCTCTAATACATACTTTTGTTTTCTTTTTGGTGCTGCAGATGAACCTCACACAGGCTAGGCAAGCATTCTACCACTGAGTCACACCCTCAACATGAGGATAGCTACTTTCATTTTTATTTATTTATTTTGGTGGCACTGGGTTGAACTCAGGGCTTCACACTTGCTAGGCAGGTGCTTTTACTGCTTGAGCCACCCTCCATCAGCCCTGTTTTGTGTTGGGGATTTTTGAGATAGAATCTTGTGAACTATTAGCCCAGGCTGGCTTCGAACTGTAATCCTGCTGATCTGTGCCTCCTGGCAGCTAGGATTATAGGCATGAGCCACCAGCGCCTGGTGAATAGCTACTTTTAAGTTACAGTAACATAAGAGGAATCAGCTGGACAATCTGATTGTCTTCATAAAGTCCACCTCTGGTGTGATTAGAACAGTGCCACCATTATGCATATGACAGGCAACTGGCTGGGCCTTCAGTCTGGCTCCCACCCCTGCATACCTTCCCCAGTGCACCAGCTTGTCCCAGGCTGCAGGAACCTGGGAGTCCAAGGTGGCAGCACAGGGCAGCCAGGCAGGTTCTTAGGGGATTCCCTGTTCCAATTTTTTGTTCTTGTCATTGTCCCTTTGTTTATTGAAAGCAACAGCTACAAGTAGATGTGACTTTCAACTTTGGGTTAAGAGGCTAAGTGCTGATCATAGCACTCCTTAGGGGTTATCTCTACATTGAGGGTGTGAGCAGGGTTGCACCTGCTCAAGGCAGGTTCTGCAATAAGAAAATACCTACCTTGAAGCTGGGGTGTATGACTCCAGTGTAGAGTGCCTGCCTAGCAAGCGCTAGACTCTGAGTGTAAACCCTAGTACCATCAGAGAGAGAGAGAGAGAGAGAGAGAGAGAGAGAGAGAGAGAGCTGGGGATATAGCTCAGTGGTAGAGCCCTTTCCTCTCATGTGTAAGGCCCTGGGCTTGATCCTCAGCATTGAAAAAAAAAAATCCTGCTTTGACATTAATCTCAAGGCCAAGAAACTCAATGTACTTATGAATAAAGAAAAGAAGGAGAAGATAGGAAAGGAGGGAGGGGAAGAGGAAAAAAAGGAAATTAAATGGCCACGTGCCAGTGGTTCACATCTGTAATCCCAGCTACTTGGGAGGCAGAGATCAGGAAGATTGCGATTTGAAGTCAGCCTGGGCAAATAGTTCTTGAGACCCTATCTTGAAAAATACTCAATGCAAAAAAGGGCTGGTGAAATGGCTCAAGCGGTAGAGTTCAATTGGTAGAGTGCTTGCCTAGCAAAGCATGAAACCTTGAGTTCAAACTCCTGTACCACCACCAAAAAAAAAAAAAGGAAGAAGGAAAGAAAGACCAAAATGAAAGAAAAGAAAAAGAGAAAGGACTAGAGGACTAGGGTGTGGATCAGTGATACAGCACTTGCCTAGCATGTGTGAGGCCCTGAGTTCTATCTCCAGTATGGCAAAGGAAGAGAGACAGCTAGGCCTGATGGTACATAGCTATAATCCTAGTACTCAAGAGGTTGAGACAGGAGAATCACAAGTTCAAGGCCAGTCTGGGCTATATAGCAACACATTGTCTCAAAACACATGACAGGGAGAGAAGAAAACGGATGGCACAAAGGAAGAAGTAAAGAGAAGGAAAAACAGGATTTTTGTGGATAAGTGACAGCCCCTCATTTTTCCCAAGGGGTTGGTCACCACAAACTGTGACATGTTGTTCCTCCTGACCACCAAGAACTGTCCAGCAAGTGTAATTTTTTTCCCCCGAGCACCATATATATACCAGGTAGCAGCTCATGTTTTGTGTGATCCTTACCCTAGCCCATATAGGGTGGCTATTACTTCCCCCAATTCCATATAGGGTGGCTCTTACTTCCCCCACTTCAGAAATTGGGGGAAGTAAGAGCCACCCTATATGGGCTATATAGAAGGTGAGTATGTCTATCCAAGGTCACAAGGTAGCCTGAAGGGCCTGAGGTCACATCACAGGCTGCTCTCCCTCTTCCTCTCCCTCCGTCTCTCCCTATCATACTTGAGATTGAACGCAGGGCCTTGCACATGCTAGGCAAGAACTCTACTACTGAGCCCCACCCTCCTAGCCCGCATCTTGACTTTGCTTTTGTTTTTGAGACAGGATCTCAATACCTTTTACAAAGGCTGGGTTTGAACTCGAGATCCTCCTGCCTCAGATAGCTGGGATTAAAGATGTGTACCACCACATTCCACTTCTCTTTTTCTGTCAACCTCTCTCTAAAACTCTCCTCTTTGTGAGACAGGGTCTCACTATGTAGCCCAGGCTGGCCTCAAACTCTCCATCCTCCTGCCTAAGCCTTCCAAGTGCTGGCATTATGTGCTTGTGCTATCACCCCCGGTTTTTTCCTCTATGTATCTCTTAATCTCTGTCAATATCTTTCTCAGTCTTTCAATCTCATTTATTCATTCCCCTCTCCCTCCCCTCTTTGTGTTGGGGACGGAACCTAGTGCCTCATGCATGGTAGGTAGGAAGTGCTCTGCCACTGATGTACACCCCAACCTGAACTACACCTCCAAACTCAATCTCAGTCTCTCGATGTTTCTCAGTTTCTCTCTCAGTGTTTCTCTACCCTCTCTTTCTCACTCCCTCATACCCACTTACCGACTCTGGGTTCTTGACAAAGACCTTGGTGCTCCCCATCTGGTACTGGTCTGGTTCCATATTGACTGCCCGAAGCAGGTGCTGGACGCCCTGGCGTTCGTCCCCACGCCACCGTGGCCATGTCTCGGGGGTCAGAATGGCATACCTGGAAGGCAGAGGGGGGACATATGAGGGATTTGAGGCACATGGGACTGGCTGGCTGTTCTCATGGGGGGCCGAGGGGAGCTGGGTGCCTCACCTCTGCAGGAACTTTGAGAACTGGCGGCGGTAGGCGAAGCCAGCTCTGCGCACGCGGATGTTCTCCCTGAGGCCCAGGTATTCCACCTGGTGTTTGACCCTGTTGGGAAGGTGGCCTGAGTCCCCAAGGGGTGGAAATGGCAGAACAGGAGTCTGGGGGTCTGCATCTGTGCTGGGGGCAGTTTAGAGGATGAGTTCTGAGGTTGGTTGGGGAGGGTGTTCAGGGTTCAGCCTAGAAGTGAGGTGGGGCAAGAGGGTTTGGGAAGGGATCTGGGCACATCCTGGTGGTTGGTTTAGGAGTTGATTCTGGAGTCAGGGTCTGGGGAATTGGAGAAGGGTGATGTGCAAATCCCTGGACAATCCCAGAGTCAGTCTGGAGTCACCTCTGGGGTCAGAAGTGTCTTGCTCAATTCTTGCTCTAACTCTGGAGGGGTTTTAAGCTTGTGTTAGGGGCCTGTCTGGAATGGATCCTAGAGTTGGGGGTCAGTCTGTGGGTCAGGTGGCATGGATTGGTCCAATCAGTGGCCAGACCTGGCCAGCAGGGTGTCACCTGCTCTCTTCCCAGTCTCGGGGTCGCTTGGTCTCATTGGGTTTGATGCAGCGGATGTAGTGGGGTGTGCACCTCTTCAGTGTGGCCACCAGGTCATTGGCTTGTTTCTGAGACAGAGGGAATGGCAGGGGTGAGGCCAGTGTCCTCTCTGGCCTGTCTTTTCTCTCCACCCAAGAAATAGAAACATGGGGCAAGAAGCAGTGTACCTAATAAACCACAGGTGAGCACATCTCCACTAGTGTCCTCCATGTGCACTGATGTTGTGTATCTACCCAACTCTCAAATTCCAAGACTAGGAGCTCTTGTGTCTACCATGTCTACAACATAACTTGGCATATAGTAAGTGCTAGGAGATGTTTGTTGACTGAGTAACAGAACAATCAAGAGAACACATTGTCTAGAATATTTCTGCCTGTCCTTCAGGGGGATAGTGACATTGGAAGTAGGGAATTGTGTGTGTGTGTGTGCATGAGAAGTCAGCTTTGGGTTATGCATTTTAGTCACTTGAGGAAAGGCACAGGACTAGAAAGGAAATCCTAGGGAATGAGGGGAAGCAGCACGAAAAACTCAGGTTCTGCTGTGTGTGGCACTGGCAAGTGGCTGCCCCTCTCTGAGCCCTGGTCTCCCCATCTACTAGAGGGGCCTGAGACAGTTCCTTGTGTGTATAAATGTTCCATGTTTGCTACCTACACAGAGTAAGTGCTCACTGAATGGTTGTTAATATAAGATGGGACCCCATGTTCATTGCAGCATTATTCTCTACAACTAAAATATGAAAGCAGCCCAAGTGCTCAATGAATGAATAGATAAACACAGTGTGGTCCATCCACGAAATGGAATATTATTCAGCCACGAAAGGAAGGAAATACTGACGCATGCTGCAATGTGGATGAACCTTGAAGACATGCTTATTGAAATCAGACAGACACAAAAAGACAAATACTATATGTATGCACTCATGGGAGCCTAGTGTGACCACGTTCATATGGACAGAAAGAGAATGGTGAGTGGGGAGGGGGATTATCATTTCATCAGGACAGAGCTTCAGTTTGGGAAGATGAGAAAGTTCTGGAGACGGATAGTGGGGATGCTTGTACAACAGTGTGAATGTGCTTAATGCCACTGAGCTGCATACTTAACAAGGGAAAGATAGCCAGCTTTATGTGACATGTATTTTATATATTAAAAAATAGTGGGATGGGGGTGAAGTGCAGCAGCAGAGTGCAGGCTTAGCATGTGAGAGGCCCTGAGTTCAATCCCCAGGACTTGCAAAGAAAAAGAGAAAAGGAAAGAAGGAAGGGAGGAAGGGAGGGAGGGAAAGAGGAGAGAGAGAGAGAGAAAGGAAGGAAGGAAGAGAGAGAAAGAAAGAAAGATATGTGGCAATGGCTAAGGAAGCTGATCCAAGCTTCCTGGACCCAGAGCTGGAAGAAGACCCTGCTGACTGGAGGGTGCCACAGACAGACAGAGGCAGATGGCTCAGGGATGGGAGGCAAAAAGATATTAGAAGGAAAGAAACAGTCTGGAGACTGGACAGGGTGGAACCCAGCCCTTCCCATACCCAATTCCCCCTTGCCTGCCTCAGGCCCACCTTGATCTTGGAGCCAGCGGTGCTGGGGCGGCCCTTCTTATCTACATCCAGCTTCTCAGGAAAGAGCATCCGGAGGAAGGCCCTGGGCAGGACAGAGAAGGAGGTGGAGGTGCAGCTGGACGCTAAAGCATCCTACCCAGAGATGGGGCTGCCTTGGTGCCATGACGCAAAACATGGTTCTCTCTGAATGTGGTGGTGTCAGGGCTGCGATGGGTGAGATGCGGAGGATTGGTGTTGTCATTATCTTGATTTGTCTGCAGTTTTTAGTCCTCCTTCATGATCTTGTATGACTTGGGTAGCAAGTAAAGTGGAACAAGTTAAATTAATTAGTAAAATATATCAATTGGCAAAGCACCTTCCACAGGGGCAGGCCCCCTAAAACCATCACACATCTACATTCTTGCATGCGTATGCAAAGAAATACGTACAAACATGCTTGTGTTGAATCCCTGCTGATGATAGCCAAAGATGGGAAACGCCCTAAGTGTCCATCCACTGGCTATTGGTTAAATAAGCTTTTGGTCTGTTATTGGTTCTCTTCCTCATCTTAGTAAGACTTTCCCTGAGTTCCTAAGAGAAAATGAGAGGGATGCTTAATGGATGTGGGATTTCTCTTTGGGATGATGAAAACATTCTAGAACTAGATAGTGGTGATGGTTGCACGGCATTGTGTGTGAATGTGTTTAATGCTACTGAATTTACATGTTAATTGGTGAAAAAGAAGATTTTGTTATGTGTGTTTTACCACAGTTAAAATAAAATGAATGGATGTTCTCCCTACTCTGAGTTTTCTTTCAAAACTCTTTTGCCAGTTGTTCTTAGACTTCAGCAGGTATCAGAATCATCAGGAGAGTTTGTCAAAACACACATTGCTGGGCCACACAGTCTGAGTTTCTCATCCACAGGTCTGAGTTGTGGCTCAATGATTTCCAACAAATTCCCAGGTAATGCTGATGCTGCCAGTCCAGAGACCCAAGTTTTGAGAATTAGGGCTCTAGTCCTGTGCTTTCCAATATAGCAGCCACTGGACTTTCCAATATAGTGGTCCTTACTTTCCAATATGGCGGTCACTGGCTTTCCAATATGGCGGCCACTGGCTTTTCAACATGGCAGTCACTGGCTTTCTAGTATTGCTGCTTTTGGTTACATGTGACTTTTGAGGCTCTTGAAACGTGGCCTGTCCATAACTGAGATGTTCTGTAAGCATTAAATTATGCTTTGGATTCCAAAGAGTACACAGTATGGAATAAGAAAATGTAAATAATTTCATTGATAATTTGTTACATTGATTGCATGTTGAAATTATAATATTTTGAGCATACTGTATTAAGTAGAACATTGACATGTTTACCTGTTTCATCTGTTTACATCTTCACTTTTTTAGTATGCTTGCTAGAATTTTTTTTTAAGATAGGATCTCACTATGTAGTGCAGGCTGGCCTCAAACTCACAATCCTCCTGCCTCAGCCTCCTGAGTGCTGGGATTACAGGTGTGTACCAGCATGCTCACTGGAAATTTAAAACTATACAGGTGGGAGGATTGGCTGCAAGTTGTCACAAGAGATCTTTTGAGGGTGATACAAATGTTCCAAAGTTGGATTGTGGTGATGGTAGCACTAATCTGCCATCTTGCTAAAAAACATTAAATTCTATACTTTATAAAATGGCTGAATATGATAGTGTGGAAATTGTACTTCAATAAGGCTGTGCTAAAATAATTACACATGTGACTTGGAAGATATTGGATATGGATTATGTTGCACAGCCTGGTGTAGGCTAACGGCTCTCAAACTCTAATGTGGATCCCTGGGTGGTGTGGAGGGACTCTTGTTAAAATGCAGATTCTGACTCAGTCCTTCAGGAGGGGAGCCTCAGATTCTGCATTTGTGACGTGTTCAGAGGATGCTTATGTTGCTGGTCTAAGAACCATGTTTCAAACATAGACCACTATCTTCTTATATTTGATGAGATTATGAAAGCTGATGCTGTGAAGATGAAGTCTTTCTTGTTAGACCACAAAATCAGAGCTGGGACATTATGGAGGGAGAGGGCTACTGCCTGTCTGTCTGAGACAAGTACATTCCCAAGGACTTTTTTTTTTGTGGGACTGAAGTTTGAACTCAGGGCTTCACTCTTGCTAGGCAAGTGGTTACTCCTTGAACCACACCTCTAGTCCTTTTTGCTCTGGTTATTTTTTGACATAGGGTCTCACTTTTGGCCTGGACAGGCCTGCACCTCTATCCTGATCTCAGCCTTCCACGTAGCTGGGATGACAGGCATGAACCACTGTTCCTGCCTTCTCCAAAGGACTTTCTAAAGGCTCAAAAGAGACTGCCCCCACCCCCTTGTTTTACAAGCATCCCATTCTTTGCACACCTCAGACATAAGCAGAGATTTGTGTAACAAAATTCATCTTTAGCATTTTGTAAGACTGCATAATTCAGATGGATGCTCTGGACAGAACATTTGCCCAGCAATGGCACCTCGACAAATGAGCTGACACCAATTCCTATTTTGGGTTTGCAAGAACAATGTACTCTGTATTCAAGTACCTTTCCTGCATTTCTCCTTTAAACTTTTCTGCCTTTAAACCTCCCCCTTTCTTCTGAAATCCCAGCTACTCCAGAGGTGGAGATTTGCCCAAGCCAGCCTGGGCAAAAAGTTCACAAGACCCCATCTCAAAAAAAAGCTGGGTGTGGTGGTGCATACTTGTTATTCCAGCTATGCAGTAAGAGTAAGTAGAATGATTGAAGTCAAGACTGGTCCCTGGTAAAACAGGTGAACTGCTCTGAAAAGTAAACTAAAGTAAAAAGGGATGGGGTATGGCTTAAATGGTAGAGCACCTGTCTAGCAAGAGTGAGGCCCTGACTTCAAACAACCAATAGTGCCAGACAAAAAACAAAAGGCAAATGGTCAGTGGGTGAACTATGTGTATTCATACAGGGAAATGCAAAGTGTAATGCATTTTCACTGTACCAGAAAGGCAGCTGTCCAATCAACGTACACTTGGATTTGCAGGGAAGAGTTCTGGATGGAGATGTAAGAAAATGATCCCAAGGGTTTCCTCTGGGGAGGAATCCTGGGGGCTAGGAGAGCAGGATTCACTTGTGCGTGCTGGGGATGGAACCCAGGGCCTCCTGCATGTTAGGTAAGCACTCTTCCATTGAGCTATACAACCCCAGTCTCTGGAGTTAGTTTTAGATCAGAACCAGGTCTTGTCTGCCAGTTACCCCCACAGTCTCTGGCATGATGGAAACTCCAGGGAAGATGGAGTGGTCACCAATCCTCCCTCCATCCCCATGGTGGAGGCATTCTGTATGCCTGGGACCACTCACTGCTCACTAGTCTGCATCAGTTCTATAAGATCCGAGAAGAGAACATCTCTGTTTCTCTCACAGAAGCCACTGACGTCGTAGGAGACCTGGAGGAAGACAGCGTTGGGAGGCATGAGGAGCAGAGACTTGGATGTGTGTGGGCAGAGATGATTATAGCCCAGGGGGTAGTGGGGGAACCAAATGGGGCCTGCTCAGGGATGAGAGGGTGGGGTTATCTGCAGTTCTGACTGTGGGAATCAATGGTTCAGAATAGTGGGTTAGGAGATGTGGCTTGGATGTTCAAGTTGAAGTTGGAAGTTGTAGTCTGGGGCCAGAAGGGAAAGGTGACAGGGATTACAGCCCAGATTAGGGGTAGGACTGGGGAGGGGCTGCAACTTGGATCAGAGGTGGGGAGAGGTGGAAGTTATAGGGTAGATTGGAGGATAGGAGGCTACAGCCAGCAATCCTTGAGATCTCCCGCTTAGAGTCAGAAGATTACACTGGGTGTCTGTCCTGTCACTTGGGGGTTTGGGGATACTGTCAGGAGTGGTTTACAGTCATAGCGTGTGGAAGGGGGCCTTTGGGCAGGGTTGTGACTGGGTCTTCTGTTAAAGTGGGCACTCTCAGTGGTCCTGCTTCTGGCTTTTGCAAAAAACAGATACTCTAGCCCAGTGGATTCCTGAGGCCAGTGGATTCCTGTGGCCTCAGATAGGGGTTTGTATGGGGCTCCAGCACATTTTTGGTGGCTTGCAGCATAGGCCTGGGGGCCTCGAGAATTTGCTTTCCAAATTGGGATCAGGAAGGTGTGGGTGGGATGTGTGCTGCCTTAGGGTGGATGGTGGGAGTTGTAAGACATATTGGGATTTGGGGTGGTCTGCTGGCCTGTTGGGCATGGGTCCTAGCGGTGGGTCCTAGCGGCCTGTTGCCCAAATTGGGGTCCACGAGTGGTGTTCTGTCTTGTGTGTTAGGGGGAGCTGCCCTGCTAGTTGGGCTGTAATCAGGGGCCAGTGCGTGTCTGCAGCCCTAGCTGAGGGACCATGAGCCAGATCCAGGTAACTTTGCGGGGAAATTCCTTGGGGTCATTGGGAAGGTTTGTGGTTCTGGTCAGCTGGAGGAGGAGGGAGGTTGGTGGAATTCTGCAGCCCTGACTGGAAGTCCTGGCAGGATCCTTCCAGTCTGGGTGTTGGAGGGCTGCAACCTTGAGCCCCTGGGGTTAGTGAGGGGTACCTATGGGGGCTACCATGGTGCAGGTGGGGTTCGGGGTGCCACCTACTTTGCCAGCATAGTGGTGGATGACGAAGCCAGAGCTCCAGCTATTGAAGTGCTCATGGGTGCCCACAGCCGCCTGCAGCTTCTGCAGTAATGTCTGGTCTGCACCGCCGCCTGTGGCATGCATGGTGGCGCACACGTCGTCCAGCACGCTCATGATACCTGGGGGGCTCTGTCGGGAAAGTGGAGGTGGGGCTCAGTCAGGTCAAGGTCTCCCCCATCCTGCTCACCAGCTCCCAGTGAGCTGGGGAGCTGGGAGGGGGCTTCCCAAAACAAATGCAAAGGGTGGTGGTGGAGGGCCTGGGTATGTGGGAGTGGGGCTGCTGTGGAAGCTTCTGGGGTGCCAGAGGTGGTGGTGGGGCACTCCTCATGGGGTCCATGTCTCTTTATCTTCTCCAGATTAGAATCACTTGTTAGCATACCTATCAACTTGGAACTCTCTTATTCTGAGCATGACTGCCTGGGGGAGTGTTTGTTGAGTGAATAAATGAAAGGTGGGCACAATCAGTGGGGTGGATGGGGGATATTTCAAGTGTTGTCCATCTGCTGGAGGGCAAGGGGTGAGGGTAGTGGGCCCTAAGGTGCCATAAATCCTTTCTGGGTCTACCAGGCCCAGCTCCAGGGCCCACTGCCCACTGGGACGCCCCCAAATTTGGCCCAGACCTCACCAGCTTGTTTTCGATGAGGTCACAGACGACTTTGTTGTTGAAATACTCAATGGGGGTCCAGCGGATGCCCTCTTGCACATACTCCTCCTGGGGGTGGAAGAGGGGCGGAGATGGGAGCGGTTGAAGGAGGTGTGGCCAGTGCATCCCACCTCATTCATCTCTTAGGACTGTCTGGCAACAAAGCCAATTGACCCTGTGTGAGGCAGGCTGGAAGTGCCAGGGAACTATGTCCCTGCCTCTGGCCCCCACAGATCAACAGCCAACAGGAATTGATGTAAAAATACCCAGCCTCCTCTGCTGGGCCAACTCTGCAGTGTGGGTTTTTTTTTTTTTTTGGCAGCACTGGGGTTTGAACTAAGGACCAGGTGCTCTACCACTTGAGCCACTCTGCCAGTCCTTTTTTGTGTTGGATATTTTCTTCTTCTTCTTCTTCTTCTTCTTTTTTTTTAGGGGGGAGGGGGAGGGGTACCAGAGTTTGAACTCAAGGCCTACACTATGAATCACTCCACCAGCCCTTTTTTGTAATGGTTTGTTTTTGAGATAGGGTCTTGTGAACTATTTGCCTAGGCTGGCTTTGAACTTTGATCCTCCTGATCTCTGCCTCCTGAGTAGCTAGGATTACAGGAGTGAGCCACCAGTGTGCAGCCTGTGTTGGGTATTTTCAAGATAGGGTCTTGAAAACTATTTTCCCAGGCTGATTTGGAACCACAGTCTTCCTGATCTTTGTCATCTGAGTAGCTAGAATTACCATGTGCTTTACAAAGCTTCCCACAAATTCCAGAGAGTTAAGTCCCAGTTGGCCATGGTATAACCTGCTCAGTTACACCCTATTTGGGCTCTTTTAAAATCCCTGTCTCATTTCCTCATTACCTTCTTGGTGTTTCCCAACATCACCTTCCAGATAAACCCTTTGCCCCTGAATCCTTGCCTCAGGCTCTGCATCTGGGGAATAGGCAAAATCAAATGACAAGGACTTTGTTTTTCTTTTGAGGTGCTGGGGATGGAACACAGGGATCTTGCCTTTCAGGCAAGTGCTCTACCACAGACCTGCATTCACCTCCTGTCCTCAGCAGGGAGTTTTGCCTCTCTTATTCCCAGCTGTCTCTCCTGCCCCTTGAACAGTGTCCGACACACAGCAGCTGGTCAATAAATGTTCCTTTTGGGGGCAGGTGGTACTGAGGATTGATCTCAGGACCTTGAGCTTGCTCAGCAAGTGCTCTACCACTTGAGCCATGCCCCAGAAGGTTTCTTTTTTCTTTCTTTTTTCCTCTTTCAATTTTTTCTTTTCTTTCTCTCTTTTTTTTTTTTTTGAGATAGGAGCTTACTATGTTGCCCAGGCTGGGCTCAAACTCCTGATACTCCTGCCTCAGCCTCCTAAGTGCTGGGATTACAGGTGTAATCCCAGGGACTTTTGTTCTGTTGCCCAGGCAGGCCTTGAACTCTGTGGCTCAAATGATATTCCTGCCTTAGTCTCCTCAGTACCGGGGACTACAGGCTCCTGCCACTGTACCTGGCTGATAATTATTGAATGAATGAACCATGAGTCTTTTGCCCAGCCCTTGTCCAAGCTGTAGTGCAGAAGGAAATCTTATGATGTTGAATGTCTACCAAAGACCCATGTGTTAAAGGATTAGTCCCCAGGGTGGCACTATTGGGAGATAGTGGAACCTTTGGGGCATGGGGCTTAGTGGGAGGGCTTTAGGTCATTGGTGTGCCTTAAAGGGCACACCAGCCCTTCCCTCCCTCTCTCCCTGGCTATGAGACTCACTCCATCATATGCCTCCTGCCATTGCTATCCAGAATTTCCATTAGAAACCTAAAGCTACAGGCCCATCCAGTCTTGGACTGGAACCTCCAAAACTGAGCCAGAATAAACCATTTCTCTTTATAAGGTGATTCTCTCGGGTATTTCATTATAGCAATAGAAAACTGACTAACACAGCAAGTAAGCAGAGAGAGGTGGGAATGGGAGCAGGGTGGGCTCCTCAGTGGCTCAGTGATTCTCACAGTTGAACTCCACCCCAAGTGCCCTGTCCCTGGCTACGCAGTTGCCCTGCCCACCTGCTCTGCCTTCAGGGTGAGCTCGATGAAGATTTGTTGGAGCTTTTCGTTGACGAAGTTGATGCAGAATTGCTCAAAGCCATTTTTCTGCCAAGGAAGGAAAAGGGTCCCTCCGTCAATGGGCTGATGCTGGAGGCTTTTATGGTCACTGGGCTGCCCCAAGGCTACAGAGAGGAGAGGTGTGGGATGGGGGTTGGGGACACAGGGGCTGAACCTGGAAGATCTCGAAGCCATAGATGTCAAGCACACCAATACTGTACTCTTCCTGGGGCTTCTGCATGGCGCGGTTGATTGCCTGTGGTGCAGGTGGGGACAGAAAATCAGTGGACATCCAGACAAACCCATGCCACCTGACCTCCACTCCCTTTTATTTATTTATATAGTTTTTTTAACGGTACTCGGGTTTGAACTCAGGGCCTCACTCTTGCTAGGCAAGCACTCTACAACTTGAGCCACCCCGTCAGTCCTGTTTTGTGTTGGATATTTTTGATATAGAGTTGTATGAACTATTTTACAGGTCTGGTCTTGACCTGCACTCCTGATCTCTGCCTCCCGAGGAGCTAGGATTACAGGTGTGAGCCACCAATGCCCAGTGACTTCCACTCTTTTGGTATGCTCTTAAGCAAGTTCATGGACTCTGTCCCCTTCACCAGCTCTCTCTTGCCACCCCTGAGTCACCCATCTGAGAAACCCAAGTGGTGGAACACTGGGGTTTCCGTCTCAGGACCTGACTTTTCCACTGATTCTCTTTGTGCCTCTTTTTTCTCATCTCTAAAATGGATTAATAATAGCAAATTCTAGGGACTGGAATATGACTCATTGGTAAAGTGCTTGCCTAACAACACAAGGCCCTGGATTCCATTCCCAGCACCACATACACACACACAAATTGAAAAGCAACTCTAGGTTGAGGGTCCCTTATTTGAAATGCATGGGCCCAGAAGTGTTTTGGTTCCAGATTTGGGAGTATTTTCATATGCACAATGAGATAGCTTGAGGATGGGACCGAAGTCCAAACAAAATTCATTTATATTTCATATACACCTTATATACATTGCCCAGGCATATTTTTCTTGTGGTGGTACTGGGGTTTGAACTACTGCCTGGCACTTGCCAGGCAGGCACTCTACCATTTGAGCCCCAACCAGTTTTGCTTTCATTTATTTTTTGAGGTAGGGTCTCATGCTTTTTCCCAGGCTGGGATTACAGGCATGCCCAACCCCCAAAGGTAATTTTATACACTATTTTTGTACACCTGGGTGTTTTGACTGGGACCCACCTATGAGGTCAGACATGGAATTTTCCATTTATTGCATCATGTCAGCACTCAAAAGTTTGGAATTTTGGAGTATTTGGGATTTTCAGATTAGAGATGCTCAATATGTACTTGATAGAGATTTTCTTTGTGTGTGTGTGTGCTGCTGGGGATGGAACTCAGGGCATGGAGCATGGTAGGCAAGTACTTAACCACTGAACTATACCTACAGCCCTTACAGGGATTTTTCTGATGATTAATGAAATTGATGTATATAAAACACTGAGAACAGTGCCTGGCACACACCAACTGTCATATAACATTCTTCTGCATTTTTTTTTTGTGTGGTAAACTGGGGTTTGAGCTCAGGGCTTTGTACTTGCAAAGCAGGTGCTTTTCTGTTTGAGTCACATCGTCAGTCCACTTTTCTCTGATTATTTTGGAGATGGAGTCTCACAAACTGTTTGCCCAGGCTGGCCTCGAGCTATGATCCTCTGGCTCTTGGTCACCCATGTAGCTAAGATTACAGGTGTGACACTGGCCATGGCTTTTTTTTTTTTAATGATACTGGGGTTTGAACTCAGGGCCTCACACTTGCTAGGCAGTCACTCTACTGATTGACCTACACCCCAAGTCCTTTTTACTCTAGTTGTTTTTCAGATAGGAGCTCATGTTTATATCTAGGCTGGTGTGGACTGTGATTCTCCTATGTATACCTTGTGTTTGGTTAAGAGCACAGGTATGAGCCACCATACTGGCTTGTTGGTTGAGATGGGGTCTTGCTAACTTTTTGCCTGGGCTTGCCTTGAACTACAATCCTCCCAGTCTCCGCCTCCTGAGTAGCTGGGATTACAGGCTCAAGCCACTATGCCCAGCCATATTGCGATTATTCTCGTCCTTGATATGTCATGTTCCCTTTCAGCCCCATCCCATCCATCACTGATTCCTTTACAACCCTACAAATGGCTCTTGATGTTAGATACGGCCACCCACCTCTCTCTACAACCATTGCCCTGATGGGGCTTGCATGGGTCCAGCAATCCCTCTCTCTGCAGGCTGCCCATAATGAAAGCTGAGCCCTGGCAAGATGAAGACAGACAAGCCTGTCTTCCCCACTTGGCTGCTCCAAGCCCAGACTTGGCAGGTACCAGACATCCACTCAGCACCTCAGCCTGGTCCTACAGCCCTGGTCTCACTCACCTCCACCAGGAAGTCAAAGAGGCGGGCATAGAGTCCCTTGGCCAGGGCATCTCGGGTGTAGGCTGCCTGTTCCACGTTGAGGGTCACGTCAATGGACTCAGTTCGTCCACCCCAGCGGCTGTCCATCTTACGGCTGGTCAGCTTCTCCTGTAGTCGCCCACTGTCAACGCTCAGCAGGTAGGCAGGAAAGGCCAGGACTGCCAGACCAAGACGTAAGGAGGCAGCTGATAAGGCTCTTGGGACACATGTGGGCACCTCCCTTTCTCCCCATCTTGCTTGGTGACACTGATGTTGTCCTTGGGGGTTCTGAACTAGGAGGAAGCAGTTCCCACATACGAGGCCTCTGTCCTTCCTCCTCAGTAACACACTCACGGTCCACACTTTCCACTCGGGCATAATTCCCCTCTTCACAGAAGCTGATGTTCCCCAGGTGCAAGATCCCGGCCACGAGCTGCAGGACCAATTGCTGGATGTTGGGAGGGATCCCAATGACCTGCATGGCACTCTGTGGGAACAAGAGGGACACAGCTTGTGACACCAACCTCGGTCTCCACCCTCACTCCAGGCTCAGGCTCCTGAGGTCTCAGCAAGAACTCAGGGGTGAGGACATTTGGATGCCTGACTTGCCTTTTTCATCTACTTGCTCTGTGACCTTGGGTAAGTCCCTGTACCCCCTCTGGACCTTGGTTTTCTGACTTGGATGTGAAAGACTTCCCTGGGCTGAGGGACTGGCTGAGGATGGTGCTCACCAGGGTCTCATTGAAGTCGCTCCGGTCATCAGTTCCATCTACCTTGTAGGTGTCCGATTGGTTGAGGTAGTAATAGTAGTCAGGTGTCATGAGCCCCAGGTTCTGCCTTTGCTCTTGGGAGGCCCCTTCCAGGAGCTGGAGGGCGTGCAAAGCTCAAGTGTCTGGAGGTGACTCTGTACGGTCCTTGGTCACGGGCTCCCAGACACTGACCTTCCCCTGTCTCCCTCCCCCGCTCCTGGGATCCAGGTGGGGCTCCCTCTGTCCCAGCCACACAGCCCCTTCCCTGCACCTGGTAGTAGATATGGAAGTTCCTCTCATTCTCATTCTGCATGACCACGCGAGACTTCTCCAGCAAGAAGTTGGAGATCTTGCCCCCATCTGGCTCCCCACCTCGGCTGAACTGAATCTCGAAGTACTTGCCCTGAATCCCAGAAAATCATGTCAACCCCAGAAGTGCAAGCGAAGTGAGGTTTGGGGTCTTAGGAGCCTGGCCTCTCTTCCCCTCTTCCTCCTCTGACCTTAACTCACCTTTCTCTCCTCTCTGCCACTTCCTGACGACTTTTCCTTTGAGCCTCCTGCTTCCCTCACAGCTCAGGTTGTGTCCTGGGCCAGGAATGCCCCACTTTTACCACCCCTTCTGATCCTGCACCTCGTTCAGGGTACCCAGCCCTGTGCCTGTCACATTTTATCGGCCAGTTCCCATGTTCTTCCATCATAACCCAGAGGCTTCTGTGTCTTCTGTGGGACTCTATTAATTATTAATTATTTAATTATAATTAATTAATATTAATTAATTAATATTATTAATCTCAGTGGTCCTTTTGTGTTCCCCCTGAGCCCAAAGCAAAGGCCCCACAAGCCCCTTCTTTGGTCTCTGATACCATCTGGGCATCTGGATTCTGCCCTGGCTAGAGGTTGGAGAACAGAAAAATCTCCTATGCCTCCTTTCTTTTTTTCTTTTTCTTCTTTTTTATTTTGTGGTGGTACTGGGGTTTGAACTTGGGCCTTACTCTTGTTAGGCAGGTGCTGTAACACATGAGCCGTACCTCGAGTCCTTTTTTTTGTTGGGTATTTTCAAGATAGGGTCTCGAGAACTATTTTCCTGGGCTAGCCTTGAACCTCAATCCTCTTGATCTCTGCCTTCCCAATAGCTAGGATTATAGGCATAACCAGTGCCTGGCTTTGTCTCCTTTCTACCACTCTTATCCACCTCCATCCAATGACAATGCAAATTACATCTTCATTCTACACAATTAAACACCCATAACATATAACAACTACTTATTCTATTGTGCACTAAGATTATATAACTTTTATATATGCTTTGAAAATCATCCATGTTTTGTGTGTACTAGGAGTTTGAAAACAAAGATGATGTGATTTCATTTACTTGAAATTCTAAACAGGTGAAAATAATATATGGCAAAAAATAAATTAGAGGAGTGGTTGCTTCTAGGGTTGGCTGGGAATAGAGATCAATGGGAAAAGCACAAGAGGGAACTTTCTAGAGTGACAGTGATACTCTAAGTTGGTAGGGGTCTTGGGTTGCATTTGTCCACACTCAAAGAATGGTCCACATTGGATCTATGTATTTTGCTGTATGCAAATATTACTCCAGACAAAATGAATGCCAGGTGTGGTGGTGGACACCAGTAATTCCAACATTTGTAAGACTGAGGCAGGAGGATTGAGAGCTCAAGGCCAGCCTGGGCTATAGTAAGATCCTGTCTCAAAAAATAAGAAAAATTAAAGAAATAAGAGCTGCAAATTTTATATTGGATAATAATTAATGATCTGCATGCTGAAGTGTTGGGGGTATATGTGGTACATGTTTATTTTGCAGTGTATCAAAAATAATATGTCCCCCATACATATGTGTAATTATAATATGTCAATAAAAATAATGTGGATGAGCCTACTACTTAGGGGGCAGAGATCAGGAGTATTGAGGTGCCAGGCCAGGTCAGGCAAACAATCTGTGAGTCCCTCTCTTCAAAATATCCAACACAAAACAGGGCTGGTGGAGTGGCTCAAGTGGTAGAAAACACCTGCCTAACAAGCATGAGACCCTGAGTTCAAATCCCAGTGCTGCCAATAATAGTAATCAATAATAATAATGTGGATGAGTAGGTAGTGGAGATTCAGTGAAGGGAATAAAGGTTGAGGGTCTCTTATCAAAATACTTGGGGTCAGAAAGTTTGCATGTTTTGGGTGTTTTTGGAGTTTGGAATATTTGATACATATAATGACATATCTTGGGAATAGGACCCAAGTCTAAGCATGAAATTCCTTTATGATTCATACACACTTTTACACATGGCCTGAAGGTGCTCTATTTTTAGTATGGCTGCGTTTTGACTATGACTCAACGCATGAGGTCAGGGGTGGAATTTTCCACTTGTGGCATTGAGTTTGTATTTAAAAGGTTTTGAATTTTGGAGCATTTTGGATTTCAGAGTTTTTAGATTAGGGCTGTTCAGCCTGTATAGTGAAATGTTCATGGTGGAATCTAAGAAATGGGCACATGGATGTTTACTGGAGTACTTTTAACCTTTCTGTATGGTTGAAATTTTTCCTAATAAAATGGGACAAATATTTAGCATACTTATATGAAAACGTGTTACAGATAATGCTATAAAATATTTAGGTAACTAAAAATTTATTATTTTTCATTTGGTGATACTGGGGTTTGAACTCAGGATCTTGTGCTTGCTAGGCAGGTGCTCTACCACTTGAGCCACAACCTAAAAATCTTATTAGTGAATGGAATAGATATCCATATATTGGCATTATACTGAAGTTACTGAGGTCTATGTGATGGATATGAACATTAGAAATTACATATTTTTTTTCATCCAGGCCACACAGCTAAATAGGGAGAGAATTAGACTATAAACCCAGATCCTAAGAACTATTTGTTGAATGAAGGAATAAATTGCACCTGAAATGCTAAAAGGAACAGAGGTAGCATGACAGCAGTCAGGGGAGTGTTTAAAGATGTTACACAGAAGTGTCATGGCCTCACAGTTTCTGGGGGACCACATATAGGAAGTGAGTCTCCCATGCGGAAGTAGTTGTTTCCTCCTGAATTCCCACAGGGCTTTGGTCCTGGCTCTGTGTGTGTGTGTGTGTGTGTGTGTGTGTGTGTGTGTGTGTGTGTGTAGTTCCAAGCAAGGTTGTATTCACTCACAAAGCGGCTGGAATTGTTGTTGCGCACAGTCTTGGCGTTGCCAAAGGCCTCTAGCAGTGGATTTGACTGCAGGATGATGTCCTTGACGTGCTGGGGGCAGAGGCAGGTGGGAAGAGGCCAGTCTGGGTTAGTTGGAGAAGAGCTACTGGCAGCTGGGGGAGTCCCAGCCTATCCTGTTCTTGCCTTACCTGGACCTTCTCTCCCCCACCAGACACCTTAGAGATGTAGCCCATGATGTATTTGGCGGCCACTGTCTTCCCAGCTCCGCTCTCTCCACTGGGGGTGGATGGAGGAAGGAACAGTCAGTGGGGAGGAGTAGTGGAGAGGGAACTTTCTAATGTCTAACCATTCATTCATTCATGCATTGAGCACTTACTGTGTCCCAGATACTCTTCCCGGTACTAGGGATATAATAGTGAACAAGACAGATAAAAATCCAGGCCCACATAGAGCTGATATGTACTAGGAACCAATGGACAATAATGGAATGAATAAATAAGATACATTGTGTGTTAAGTGGTACAAGGAAAGTGGAACAGGGCGGTAGGGGCAGAGAGGGACAGCTTGGTTTGGATTGGGAGTTCCAGGCAAACCACTCTTGGGGGGATGGTGATATTTGAATGAGTATAGAGTTCACCCCTCTCCTGCAGTACCTGATAATGACACACTGGTTCTCGCAGTCGATGAGCATGTTCCGGTACATGTTGTCGGTGAGGGCGTAGATGTGCGGGGGATTCTCGTACTGGGCCTGGTGGGGGAGGGCAGGTCTCAGCACAGGGCTAGGGGCTGGGGGTCTTAGGGTTGGGACTGTTCCTCCCGCCTGACCCCAGCCTCACCGCGCCCTGGTAGAGGTCTATCTCGCGGTCAGTGAAGTAGGGCATCTGCTTGAAGGGGTTCACAGAGATAAGCACGGAGCCGATGTATGTCTGAGAGGCAGTTAAGGATCATACAGTGTTCCAGTTTGTCCCTCAAGAACCCCTGTCCCTTCATCCTGTTCCCATGGGAGGGAGAGATGGAGACACTCAGATGTATTTCAAGTCCCTTAGGAAAAAACAGGGCTGGGTCCAGAAAGGGGGGTATGGGATGTGCTGTGGTTGAGCTACCATAGGATGGGGGGAGCAGCGGCAGCCACAACTGTCCCCAACCACAACCCTGTTGTTACCTCATCTGTTCTCTGTCCTCCAACCTGGTGTCCTAACTGCCCACCTCTCCATTCATTCATCCTCCTGTCTATCTCTGGCTCAGGCATCCCTATGTCCTTATGCACTGTCACACCTCTGCCATCCTTTTCCCTTGTCATGTCATCCTCTCCCCTTGTCATGTCATCCTCTCCTCTATTGCTCTGTCATTTTCCTTTCCTTCCAGCCCTTCCCTGCCTGCGGCCCAGGGTACAAAGATGTAGTCATCCATGAAACGCTTGCGAAGGTTGGCCACGATGGCGTCCTCTGTGATCTGGGGCAGCAGCACCATGTCATCCACGCCACTCTGTTTCACGTTGTGGCTTTGCCAGTGGAAACGCTCCTTGCTGCCCTGGGGGTGGGGTGGCAGGATGGGAGTTAAGCCCTGCAGGGGGTACTGTGGGAGTGCCTGGCTCACCTCCGCCACCAGCTTCTGAGTCTGCCCCACCTCAGCCACCTCCATCTCTCCTTCCCCATCTTGAGGACACCAGGAGAGGAAGGCAAGGTCCCAGCCAGCCAGGCTCCCTGTCTAAACCAGAATGATGGCTCTGGTTCATTCTCAAGCCCTCTCTTATGGTCCCTCTGTCCATCCATCCCTCCACTTTGTATGCCCCTGCCATGGAGGAGACAGGGATTCCCAGCCCAGTGGGGCTCTGACAGGCTGTGGAAGGGAGGAAAGAGGACAGAAGCTTGATGGGGGAGTCCACTTGCCCTCATTCTCACTTCCTTCCCACTCCCTGTCCAGATCTAGGCTGCGTTATCCCTGACCTCTCTGTGGCATTTGACTCATTGCCTAGTCCCTTCACCTTGAGGACAGTCCTTTCTCCACTCTGTCTACTGGTCATGCATTCCAACCTGCCCTCTGAACCCTTCTGGGCCACCACATGGCTGTGACCCTGCCCTGTGTACCCTCTGTGACCCTGTTCTTCACCTTCCTGCCTACACTGTTACATTCTTCCCCATCTGGTACTTTAAAAAAATTAAACATTTATGTGTGTGTGTGTGTGTGTGTGTGTGTGTGTGTGTGTGTGTGTGTGTGTGTTGGGGATGAGACCCAGTGCCTTATGCATGCTGGGTGATCATTATTCCATGAAGCTATACCCCTACCCTGTAAAAAAATTTCATTTTGAGACAGGGTTTTGCTAAGTTATCCAGGCTGGTCTCAAATGTGCAACCCTGCTTTAGCCTCCCAAGTGCTGAGATTGCAGGTGTGCACTACCACTTCCTGCTTATTTCTTTCTTTATTTGTGGTGCTGGGGATGGAATCCAGGGCCTTGCACATGGTAGGCAAGTGCTGTACCACTGAGCTATATCTTCTGTCCCTCTGGATGTTTTTGCCCTGTCCTTCACTTGGCCACCTAAGCCAAGATCTAAAGGATGGATTGTCATTAATCAAGCAAGGAAGGGTGTCTGACAGAAGGATCAGCATGGACAAAGTTGTGGAGGATAGAGTGGGGAACTGGAAAAGTTCTACTTGAAGGACTAATACTTTCCAGCCCCCCTTAGGTGCTTATGAATTCTCTGTGGAATAGCCAGGCTTGTGGTGAATGCTTTTAATCCCATTGCTCAGGGGGCTGAGGCAGGAGGATCTCAAGTTCAAGGCCAGTCTGGGCTACATAGTGACAGTCTGTTTCAAGAAACAAACAAAAGGCTGGAGGAGCAGATCAAGTGGTAGAGTGCCTGCCTTTCAAGCCCTGAGTTCAAATCCTAGGACTGCAAAAAAAAATTCTTTGTGGAACAGGTTACTAGAGGGTGATGGGAAGCCACAGACAGGTCTTCAGCCATGCAGAGGTGGGATCAGATTTGCCATACGAAAATTCACAGTGACAACTCGAGTGGGAAGCCTCTTGAGGGGCTGAAGCCCTGACTCCCCCATCCTCCCTCTGCTGCTCTGTGTTGCTTGTGCTGTCACTTCTGTACCTTTGCCTGAGGCAGCTTTCCTCCTTGTGATTTGTCAAAAGCCATCTCAGCTCCAATGCAGACTCTTGTCCATGTAGCTGCAAAAGTCTGCTCTTTACTGTCAAATGCACTTAGGTTTGAACTCTCCACCCTTGCACATATACTCGTGTCTTCAGTCCTAGAGCCTCAGTTTCCCTCCTAGCCTACATCCCACTGAGAAAATGTGAGGACTGGTGACCCTACCACTTTGCCCCATCCCAGTCTGGCACGGCATAGGTACCTGGTGAATGTTAATTTTGTCAGATGCCACTTGGGCTGGGCAGGGGTGCCAGCTTCTTACCCCACCTTATTCCCCAAAGCAGTTGATCCTCACATTATCCCTGGAAGTGTGGCTGTTTTTCCCATTTTACTGATGGGACAAATGAAGCTCATAGAAGGTATCAAGTTGCTTGGCTAGGATTAGAAGCCAGATTTGCCCCATGCCAAAGGCTGGGCTCATTCAATGCCCATGGGAATTCCTCAGCAAACTCCTGTCCCCTCTGGCTGTCAGCATGTCTGGTATCTGACCGTGCCCCTTCCCCTTCTCAAGAACATTCCAAGGTTCCCTAATGTCCCCAGGAGAAAATCCCTTCCATGACTGGGCCTGGCCTCATCCCTCCTGCTTAATCCTCTAGGTCCAGCATACTTGATTCCTTTCCCTGAAATCTGCTGGGAAATTTGGATCCTCTTTGAAGATTCGACTTTGGTTGTTTTATTTTGTTGTGGTGCTGGGTATGGAACCTCGGGCTTTGCACATGCTAGGCAAGTTCTCCACTGCTACATCCCTAGCAAAGATTTGACTTTCTTTTCCAGCATCTTTTGCTCCTCTTGACCCTTGTGCATATGACAGAACCTATCACTTCCTGCCCTCAGGAGCTCCTGGTCTTGGGATGAGGACTTCCTGGAGGAGGGACATCTTGTCCGAGCCTGAGTTCACCAGACTAGGAAGCTCCATGTTGTTTATACTGTCCCTGTTTGCCACACTCCTTTCCAGCCAGGAAGTCCCAAACAGAAGCAGCATGTGTCTGAGGGGGTCAGTGTGTTTAAGGCACTGAATGAATTTGGTTGGGGTAAAGGGAGAGAGCATCCCAGGCTGACTGCACAGAGGAGTGGCCTTAAGGGACCCTGTGCCTGGGGCCTAAAGGAGGTTATGAAAACCTGAAGGAGGAAATGAGCTGTTGAAATTCAGGGCCTGGGAAGGTGCTGCAACTGGACCTCCCCAGAGTTCCTGAGGCGTCCCTCACCATAACCTCATCCACCTATTGGATATCACATCCATCAGCCTCATCTGTGAGCTCCTGAGGGCAGGGAGTTGGGCAATCAATGCTGGACCTGAAAAGGGTGCCAGGACTTATTCAAATGAATGAAAGAAGGAAGAAGGGAAGGATAAATGAATAGAGGTGAGATCAGCCGGAACCAGCTCCCATAAGGAGCTTCAAATGCCAAAGGATAGGAATTCAGGCTTCATGGTTCAGGTTGTGAACTTAGAACAGGGGTGTGGCTGATGATCCTGTAGTTTGAAAGCTCCTTTGAGACAGGAGAGCTTGGCAGAGATGGAGGGTGTACTGTTAAATCTTGATTGCCACCTCGAATGAATTGAGAGATCAGGAAAGCACACCACTTGGTATGTCTATGAGGGTGTTTCCAGACAATTAGACAATTAGATCACGAGGGCTCTGATTTAATCAGTGGTTTAATTCATTGTAGGATTCAGAGTTTGGATAGACTTTTGGGGAGTGGGGGAACTGTGGTAGGTGGGACCTGGTTGGAGGTCTGTGAAGGGTATATCTCACCCTGGCCCCTTACTACCTCTGTCTCTGCTTCCTGGCCACCATGAGGTGAGGGCCTCTGCCACACATTCCCACTGCCATGATGCTCTGCCTCACCTCAGGCCCAACGCAATGGGTCTAGCCAAACTTGGACTGAAATCTCTGAAAGCAAAGCAGGGGCTCTACCACTTGAGCCACACCTCCAGTCCATTTTGCTCTGGCTATTTTGGAGACTAAATATCTGCCTGGCTGGCCTCGAATTGCAGTCCTGATCTCAGCTTCCGAAATAGTTAGGGTTACAAGTGTGAGTCACCAGCACCCAGTTATGTATCAGGTATTTTATCACATTGATGAAAAAAGCTAACAGATGGGAGGTGGGAAAGCCAGAGAGGGGATGCTACCATCATTTGGAGAGGAAGAGAAGGGTGTGTGGGAGGAGGATTGAGCAAGGGAGATTAGAGTAGGGTTTGGGTTCAAGGTGAAGAATGAAGATGGTAGAGGGGCAGGTGATAAGGTCATTTAGGGATGCTTTGAGTCTGGGGGCTCTGTGGAACATCTGGGGGGTTGCTCAGGAGGCCAAATAGGCTGGGCTGTAACAACATAGTTGGAATCAAGGACCACTGCTTTTTTGTGATGCTGGCCATCCAACCCAGGGTCTTGCACATGCTAGATAAGCGCTCTATTAACTGAGCTACATCTCCAGCCCATGGACTATTTTTGATTGTCCTAGAGATGGTGATATGGCTGTCATTTAGTGGGTGGGACTCAGGAGAGGTAACAAATTTGCACACAATTAATAGTCCAATCTGAATGCAATTAATGAGCCTTCCCCTGGATGCTCACATAAGTGACAAATTTGCTTATGATCCCTGGAATCGAGAACCGAAGTGTTTTATATATCAAGAGAAAATCTACACCAGTTGAGTATCTCTAATCAAAATGCTTAGGACCAGAAGTGTTTTCGATTTTGTATTTTTTAAAAAATTTGGAATATATGCATATATGTAATGAGATTTTGGACTGGCTGAGTGGCTCAACTGGTAGAGCACCTGTCTAGCAAGTGTGAGGCCCTGAGTTTAAACCCAAATACTGCCTCCCCCCAATTAATGTAATGAGTTATCTTGGGGATGGAACCCAAGTCCCGACATATATGCCTAAACATAGTCTAGAGGTCATTTTATTTTTAGTGTGCCTGCGTTTTCACTGTGACCTGTCATATGAAGTCAGGTGTGGAATTTTCCACTTGTGGCATTGTGCTGACACTCAGAAAGATTTTGATGAGTGCTGGTGGCTTGCACCTGTAATCCTAACTCCTTGGGAGGCTGAGATCGAGAGGATTGTAGTTTGAGGCCAGCCCAGGCAAATAGTTGGAGACCCCATCTCCAAAATAACCAGAGCAAAATGGGACTGGCAGAGTTGCTCAAGTGATAGAGCACCTGCTTTCCAAACACAAAGTCCTGATTTCAAACCTTAGTCACCCCCCCTCCAAAAAAAAGTTTCAGATTTTGAGCTAGGAGTGGTGGTATAAATGTATAATCCTAGTACTCAGGAGGTTGAGGCAGGTAGATTGTGAGTTCGAGGCTAGTCTGGGCTATATACTAAAATTTAAAAAAAAGAAAGAAAGAACCTAAAAGAAAAGAGAGTCTGACTTTTTTTAAATTTTGAGATTATTTTTTAAGACAGAGTCTTGTTATGTAGCCCAGGTTCACACTCAAACTCAGGATCTTCCTGTCTCAGACTCCCCAATGCTGGAATTACAGGTGTGCACCATCATGCTCAAGTTATTTATTTGGCAGTACGGGGATTTGAATTCAGGACCTCACGCTTGCTAGGCAGGTACTCTATCACTTGAGCAACTCTGCCAGTTTTGTGTGTGTGTGTTGGGCATTTTTGAAATGCAAACTATCTGCCCAGGGCTGGCTTCAAGTAATGATCCTCCTGATTTCTGCCCCAGAATAGCTAGGATTATAGGTGTGAGCCAGTGGCACCTGGCTTTTTTTTTTGAGACAGAATCTGGCCATGTAGACTAGACTGGCCTCAAACTTGTGATCCTCTTGCCTCTGATTCCCAAGTGCTGGTATTTCAGAAGTGCACTACCATGCCTGGCCCTATTATTTTATTACATATGAATTTCTCTTCCATATTACACACAATTGCATTAGTTCTTTTTGAAACTACTGGAGTCAGTGTGTTCCATGGTCTGTATGTGGCATGTCAGGAATTGAAGGGGCCTGATAAGGTGTCTGTTATATGAAAGGAGTGCTGGAGCTGGAACTCACTGGTAGAACACTTGCCCCAGCATACATGGGGCTTTGGGTTCCATCCCCAGCATGACAAAAAAAAAAAGAGGGGGGAGGAGTTGGGTATAAGAATAGGGCCTGGCGGGGGTAAGGACAAGCTTGTGGGGAGCAGCGGGGTACAGCAGTTGAAGGTGGCACCCACCACAAGCAGGAGCTGCCAAAGAGGTGGGAGGTGACCTGGACAAGCAGAGGCCCAGGTGGGATGAGGGTGGGTTAGGATGAGTGGGGAGCTGCAGAGAACCAATCTGAACTACTCAAGACTGACAAACACTCAGAGAGGGACCTCAGGGAGGGCATCAGCAACCTCAGAGTCAGAAGTCAGAGTGGGAGGTGAGGAGGTGTAGACAGGCAGTGAAGATGGCCGTCAGACAATCTGGTTGAGAAGAGGAAGGACAGAGGCTGGGGTGAGAGGTGGGGACAAGGGATCGTGTGTTTCCTGTTTTCAAGAGGGGGAGGCCAGAGCATATTGGTGAGCAGGGACATGAAAATTGGGGCAGAGTGGTGTCATTTGTTGCCTCTGTGTGGCAGGAAAGGGGGAATTTGCCATTCCTCTGAGCTGATGGCTGGGTGGGGGAAAATCTGGGGGGATGGACTACACAGGGGGTGTGGGGGTAGAGGTGGAGGTAGAGAATGGGAAGTAGATTCTCTCTCTGAAGAGCTGGAGGACAGGTCTTTATGGTGACAGTAGTAAACAACAACACCCTGGTGGCATTTGTGCAGTACCAAGTTGTGGTCTAAGTTTTTTGTTTTTGTTTTTGGCCTCACACTTGCTAGGCCCTTGCTTCACCAGCCCTTTTTTTGTGATGGGTTTTCTCAAAGGGTCTTGTGAACTATTTGCCTAGGCTGGCTTCGAACTGTGATCTTCCTGATCTCTGCCTTCTGAGTAGCTAGGATTATAGGTGTGAGCCACCAGTGCCCAGCTAAGTTTTTTTTTTTTTTGATGGTGATGCTGGGACTGGAACCCAGCGCCTCATACACACTAAGCATACATTCTACTACTAAGCTACACCCTAAGCCCTGACCTAAGCTTTTTAAGTAAGTTACTTCACTTTATTCTCAACATACAGTGAGGTCAGTATTATTCTTAGGTCTATTTTGCAGAAGAGAAAACGATGGCCCTGAGAGTTTAGGGGTCACCCAGCAGGAACATGCCATGTTTGTCCCAGACAACACAGGAAGTTGTCTGTCTCCAGACCAGTTTGGGTAGGAGGTGGCTGGAGTTGGTGCTTCAGGTGAGATAAGGATGATTGGGGTGGCGACAAGCATGGTCCTGTCCATGGTTTCCCCTTTTCGGCTGGCCCTGTCTTCATGCTTCAGGGCCGCTCAGGTTGAGCTGAGACCCCAAGGCCACTTCCCCTCACTGGGGTTGGAGGCCCAGAGGCTAGCTGTATCTGGCTTCATGCTGGCCCTCTGGCACTTTTGTTCTTCAAAATTTGGTTCCTCTTCCTGTCTCTCCCCTCTTCCCTCACCCAACTGAGTGGCTTCTGTTTTTGACAGTCCTGACAGTTGCTCCCTCTCAATCCTGCCTCTGGTACCCTGGCACTGCCAGATACTCCAGGCTCCAGCATGTCATAAAAATCACAGGCTGTTTGCATGGAAGGGAGAGAACATTTTACAGTGTGTTTAGGATGGCCATGAATTTTGGTGCAGTTTGAATTGTGGCCTAGTTTGACAGCTGACCACCTGTGTGACTCCTGGGAGGCCACTTCAGTTCTCCAAGCCTCAGTTTCCCCAACTGTCAAATGGGTTTCATTATGACCTCCTCCCTGGGGTTGCATCATTGAGTGAATGGAGATAAAAAAGTAGTGAGGGAAGTGGCAGCTGATGCGTGAAGTGTTTAGTGGAATGAATTCATGTTTGGAAGAAAGCCTGGGATATTGAAGCAGATCAGTACATCAAAGGGATGAATAAAGGAGTGAGTGAGTACCCTGGGGTAAGGCTTCCCCATCCTCATGAGTATCCCCCAAGTCTTTATGGGTCAAGTTGAAACTGTTTGTTCCTAAGTTCCTCCCTTGGGGGGTGGAGGTGCAATGAAGAGGTTGTGGTCTCAGTTGACCACAAGCCAAATATGACTCAACTCTTGCTGGGGCTCTTGTGAAAGACAGTCAGGGGCTGGAGTGGCTGGGGTGGGAAGGGGGCGGTAGCTTCTTCCTTCAGCTCTTTGGAGAGGTCTCCCTAACCTGAGGCAGAAGGTGTATAAGGTGTGTGTGGGGGGGGAGGTGGGGGACAGGGGCGGGCAGGGACAGCCTTCCTGGTGTCAAAGAAGGGAGGGGCTGTTTGTGGTCAAGGTGGTGGCTCTTATGGGGCCGAGGTGAGGAAGTCCTGTAGTGAGCACATTTCCTGATCTCTTTCTGTGCACGGAGGTAGGTGGGGGCCAGGCTTATGTGGATGAAGGCCTGTTCTTGGGGGGGGGGTCTCAAAGTGGTGCTCCAAGTAGATGAAGTGAATTCCCAAAGGGAGACCATCTTGCAGGATGCTAGGTGAGGTGGGGCTCTCGGCCAGAGCTTGGAGATCCTAGGATTCTAGCTCTTTTGCTGTGGAGGGCTCAGTCCAAAAGAGGCTGGAGGGAATGGAAAGCCCATGGCACGTGGAATCAGCACATCTCCGAGGGTGCTCTCTCATGCCTAGGAGGAGGGGGAAGCTGTGGACAAGCTGGCTGGTCATAGTGTGGCCTCTGGAGTGAGTGAGTTGAAATCACTCACTTCTGGGTTGTTCAGCAGCTTGCCTAATCTCCTCTGCCTCAGTTTTCTCATTTAGAAAATAGAAACGCTGAGGGTGGCAGACCTCAAGGGGTTGCTGCACAAGTTCAACGAGACAATGGTGGTCTCATGGAATGCTAGGATTTCCCCACCTTCCCTATGGGCAGCGGCCTTGAACTTGGCCGGCCTCATGGGCCCAAGACCAGGAGGAAGGGCTGGACAAGTGAGCTTTTGCAATCCACCCCAAAAGTTCCAGGCTTACTGTTCCTGGGTGGTGATGAGCAAGAACCTCAGACTGGAGGTAGCAACAAAACAGCCACTTCCTTCCTTGCTGGGGTCCTGAGAACTGTGGTTGGTGCGAGATGTGAAGCCGCTGCTACTGGCTGCTACTGTGGCCGCTGGTAGAACCGGCTGTGGCTCCCTGGCCCCACCCTGGTCCCCAGGGGTGCCCTTGGAGGGGGGAGCTTGGTCCTGCCCTCCCCCAGCTCAGTGGGGCTCTGTGAGGACACCCAGCACCCTCCACATGTGTAGACAACATTCTGACCTCCGAAAGCTTCCAGCATCTCAGTCTCCTTGGGCAGAAGGGGAGAGGGAGCAGTTGGTCAGTTGTCTTTTGACCCAGCTGAGGCCAGTATCCTACAGGACCCTTGGCTTTCTGAGCTGGCCCCTCAGTCTAGTTGCTGGAGGCTGCACAGGGTCAGTCACACCTCCTCAACTTCCATGCAGAGGCCAGAGCTGGGGTACCCTAACCTTAGTCTCTTGCCCACTGGGGGAGAGCCTTTGGGATGAAGCCCTGGGGCTCCAAGGCCAACACCTGCCTGTTCTGGACTCAAAGTTGTCCTCTCCTCTCCCCCATCAGCTGCAGGTCTCAACAATTCTCCCTTCTGAATTCCTCCTTTTCTGTCCATCTCCTTGGCAACTGGCCCTGGCTCAAGCAGCCATAACACTGGTCTCCCTGCTTTGTGTCTGAACCTTAAAAAATAATCATATTACTCTACCATCACCACCATTGCTAACCAGTTGCTGCTGCCTCCTTCCCCACCCCTTACACCCCACGAACTCAAACAAAAACTTTGAATAACTCCAATGCCATTTCTGCCAGTCAACATTAAATAGAAGTAACAACCAAGTTCATCATGGACCTTCCCTATAATCACCCAGCGCTGTCACCATCGCCACCCACCCCTGTGACTAACTAGTCACCATCAACAATGACAGGCCACGTTTGGTGGCTCACCATTCTACTTGGGGAGGTGGAGATTGGGAGGATTGGTTTGAGGCCAGCCTGGATTTGGCGGGGAGTTAGTGAGATCCCATCTTAATCAATAAACTGGGCTTAGTGGTGCACGCCTTTGATCTCAAAGCCTACAGTTGCAGGAGGCATAAATATGCAGGAGATATAAATGGGAGGATTTGGTCCAAATGGCCTGGGCATAAACACAAGACTCTATTAAGAAAATAACTACAAAGGGCTGGTAGAGCCCCTGCCTAGTAAGCATAAGGCTCTGAGATCAAACTCCAGAACCTCCAACAAACGAGAAACAACAAAAACATAAAACAATAACAATTACCATCAAGAATAACAACCACCTTGGTATGGTGGTTTGCTCCTAGAATCCCAACACTGAGGCAGTAGGATCACAAGTTTGAGGCCAGCCTGGGCTACATAGTGAGACCCTGTCTCAAACCAGAAACAATAACCACCATTAACAACAACCACTGTCAACACCACCAGCCATTAACAACCACATGTGGTTCTTCTGATCCAATTCTGCCTCGCTGAGCTTCTGAGCCTTTCTGGTTTGTCTCAGTCTTGACAGAATTTGCACTCCAAGCTCAGAGTGTCTGCTGATGGTTTGGTTACCCAGAAGGGCTGACTACCATTAGTAATACCACAAAGCAGCAATCATTAACCATATCCCAATTAAAATCCAGCAGCAAATAGCCACCATCTTCATTGATCACCATCCCCAGAAACCAGCAAGCACAGCCAACACAGAATAACAGCAACCACTGATTGCCATCATTCTACCCAGCACCGCCAGGATTTCCAGCTGAGAACCATCAATTTCCATTAATGACCAACATTAAACACCAGCTGGCCTCAAAGTCTATGACCACCCACAAGAACCATGGTTAATGGCTGGGGCATGGCTTAAGCCATAGAGCACCTATCTGCCTAGCAAGTGTGAAGCCCTGAGTTCAAAGCCCAGTACTGCCTCAATATTTCTTTTTTGGCAGTACTGGTATTTGAACTCAGGACCAAATGCTGCTAGGCAGGCGCTCTACCTCTTGAACTACCTGCCAGCCCTTTTTTATGCTGGGTATTTTCAAGACAGGGTCTCATGAACTGTTTGCCCCAGCTGGCTTGGAACGTCGATCTTCCTGATCTCTGCTTCCTGGGTAACTAGTATTATAGGTGTGAGCTACCCATACCCAGCTAAAAACATTGTTAATACCAACTGGTAAAGATCACTCTCACTCACAGTCAATACTACCACCAGCTACCCACAGTGACTTGTCCACGGTAGCCAAGAACAAGTTACCACTACACCTGTCACCATCACTAAGTCTAGCAAAGAGAAGGCCTCCTGGACAAGGACGGCTGCCAGGTACTGACTTCATACCATGTGTTCTGTAAAGGACCTGGTGGCACTGTTTCATTGAATATTTCAACAAGTGTCTTGTTTTCCACCAACCCTCCATGACGGTTTCACCTTCCCCCATAGAGGTATTGTTTGCAGAGATGGGTTTCAGTATCTTTCTTTTCCTTTTTTTTTTGGGGGGTGGGGGTGGGGGTGAGGTGGGACTGTTGCTTTTAAGTTATTAAAGGAAGAGTCTTGTGTTTTTGCCCCAGACTGGACTTAACCAAGATCTTCCTACTTACGTAGGAGGGACATACTGTGTAGCTGGGATGAGAGGGACGCACACACTCCCATGCCTGGCTTGTTTGTTGAGACGGGTTCTTGCTAACTTTTGTCCAAGTTGTCCTTGAACTACTATCCTCCTGATCTCTACCTCCCCAGTAGTGAGATTACAGGTGTGAACTACCATACCTGGCCTTGGGATTATATTTTTATTATTTTTGTAGTTCCAGGGTTTGAACTCTGGGCCTTGCACTTGGTAGGCAGGCTCTTTAGCACTTGAGCCATGCCTCCACCTATTGGGATTATTTTTTGACGCAGGGTCTTGCTACATAGCCCGGACTGGCCTGGAGCTCTCAACCCTCCTTCCTATGACCTCCTGGGTCTTGGGAGTACAGGTATGCACCACCATGACTGGCTCTGTACTGTTGGTGTGTTTCTCCCCTCTCAGACCCCAGCTATCAAGCAGTCTGTTGACTAAGCATTTCATTGCTGTGTCTGTAGGAGGGGTTCCTTTCCTTTCAAGTAGCACATCGCTTCCTGTGTTCTTCTGATCCAATTCTGCCTCTCTGAGCTCCTGAGCCTTCCTGGTTTGGCTCAGTTTTAGCAGACTTTGCACTATGGTTTGATTCCCAGAGAGGTCATCAACCAGCGATGCCCAAGTTCTCACTGGCTTTCTGAAAGATGTTTTCAGACTAACATAGCTGTGCCTCTCATCCCACCTCCCTACCTCTGCTCTCGTCGGCCTTTTGCTCTAATAGCAAGAACCCTGTTCTAGGAACACTGCCCTCAACCTCATTGACAGAATGACAAAGAATGAAAGCTGAAGTGGCCAGCAGGTGTGTGGAGCTATGAGGGTGACGTTGCTATAAAAGTCCCTCTTAATTGTGCCTGTCACGATGCTGCTGGGTCTAGACCCATGATGGTTGTTGGTGGTCCCCCAAACCTTGTCACCACCATCAGATGACCTGAGCCTCCATAACAGCAACACTTCTGGTTACATTATGTTCCCTGCCATCCTTGCATGGTGGCATGAACAACAGTCTCCCTCCCCCTCCCCCTGCCCCTCTCCCTCCCCCTCCTCCTGCCCCTCTCCCTCCCATGCTCCTTTTTTTGTGTATGTGCTGGGGATTGAACCCAGGGCTTCCAGCATGCTAGGCAAGTGCTCTACCACTGAGCTACACCCCACTCCTGTCTCCTAACCTTCTTTCTGCCTCTGTGATTGCTACAGTCAAACCACCACCTATCACCCTCACAGCTGCACTGTCACTACAGCCCACTACCCAGGAGACACAGCTTCCTCTCCGACTTATGGATTCAGATAGCCAAACCCATACTCCAAGAATGTTCCAGGCCCCCAAAGAACAACTTCCATATCTAGACTGACTTCCAAATATGACATCTGTGTGATCAGAGGCCAAAAGAGCACAAACAACTTTGCTCAAGGCTACACGGGAAGATGAGCTGGCCAGCAGGTTTCCTACGCCTCAGGAAAGGGGACTGTCCCTGTCAATGCAAACTGTTTGATTCCCTCAGGACTTCCTTCTTTCTGCTCGCTAGTTCCTACTCCATTCTTGGTCCCGATAGCCAATCTGACTTCTTCAGATGGGAGCTTTATCCCTGGTAAGGGACACAAAGGGGCACCTCAAAGGGACTGCCTTGAGGGACCCTCAAAGGGTCCATTCCTCTCCTATCACCCCACTTTCTGGTGGTGGTCTTAGTGTCACCACCTGTCTGATGTCCCCCACCCATGCACTTCTAGAACTGACCCCTATAGGACTTACCATGGTGGGAGATGGTGTCCGGGCTCCTGGGGACCACCTGGATGGGTTGTGACAGGGGTGCGGACTCACTCAGAAGGCTCTTGGGGGTGGCTCAGGCATGGCCCTACTCCTGCTCCTTTGCCGACTCCCAGCCCTAGTTCCTCTTACAACAGCCCCTCTCTCACTTCCTTTGACGGGAGGGGCCATGGCCACAGGGGAGGGAAGCTGAGCCTTGAGGGTGAGGGCGGGGAAAAAAGCTCCAAGCCCAGCAGCTGGTGTCTGGGTTGGTGGTGCTGGTGTTTGGGGCACTGAGTCTGAACAAATAGGTCAAAGATTGCTGGCAGCCAATGCCAGACCCCAGAAAAGCCCCTTCTCCATCTCTTTAGGGACAGAGGCTACAGCAAAGGGCTTTCAGGTCAGCTGGCTGTAGGACTGGCTGCCTCATTCCAGAGTGACACTGGGAAGCTGCTCACAGTGTCCCCAGGCAAACTCCTTCTCCCAGAGTGGCCTCTGCTGGTCTCCCTATAGAATGGCCCTGCAGAGCCACAAGTGTTTGAGCTGAAAGGAACGGAGGGTGCCAGGAGCTAAGTACACCTGGAGGGTCTTGAATAAACTTATGTCAGATTCAGATCTTATATACCCCTTAACTCTGCCACTTCCTGCATGACTTCCCTGTCTTTTCATTGTAAAATGGGGACCCGGGTTTTCCTGGCACACGTAGGATCCATTACCTGTCAGCCAGTGCCTTGATTTTTTTGGAATACCACAAATGAATCTTCTGTTGGTATTTGAAGAATTGGCAGTTCTAAGAGATTGTCACCTCCTCATGCCACCCAGCGAGGAGGTGGTTGAGATAGAACCAGACTCTGAGTCTGGCAGGGACCCTGTACTCAGACTCATCTTAGGTCCAGGCCTGAAGACCCAGGATGTCTCTAGGCTCTCATGCCTGGCAACCCGCATCCTCCCAGAAGGTGTTAAAATAGGCACCCCTAGTGACCACAGCTGGGAAGGAGTCTCCAATCTCCAGAGCAAGTTTTCTGAGTTGACAGTGAAACTTTAGCATGCAAACTTCAAAGCAGGACAACCTCATTTATTGGGGGGCATCAAGGGAGTGTGGCATTATGAATCTCTGTGAGAGGCTGTTCATTTGTCCTGAAACCACTGGGTCCTGTGTGTGTTGGTCAAAGTCCTCTCTCTCTGGTTGCTGGGGATGACCTGTGAGGGGATGTGGCCCATTCTGGGCCTGGGGCAGGGGCTAGATGAGACACTGACACACACCCACTCATGCATGGAAATCTACTTAAGACAGAACTTTATTGATGTAGGGCTTCCTGGTGAGGAATGTGTGGGCCCCAGGGCAGGGCTTGTAGCACCATGATGGGGGTGACCTGGATGTTGGGGCAGGCAGGGCAGAGGTTGGGGTGGATTTTCCCCCTGGTCAGTTCAGGGGGAGGGTGTCAGGGAGGTGGTGCTAGCCCTTCTCCCCCATATCAGACCTAGATTCTAACCCCCCTTCCCAGCTGGAGCGGAGGGGTGTAACAGTGCTGGGGGCAGGGCACTGGCAGACCCCTTCCCCACCCCCACTCTTCACAGTACATATTCCGATCAAGGGTGGGGGAGTGTTGGGGACTCCCTAAGGGTGGGTGCTGGAGCAAATAGGTATCCCCTCTCTAGAGCCACCAGGGAGGGGGGATCAAACTATGAACTGGGTAAGGGGCTGAAGAGGGGTCCTGGGGGTAGCTAGCCCCTCTTCATCCCCCAACCAGGGGCCCTGCAGAGGTTTCCAATAAATAACTTCCAGCTCCATCTCACCCTTCAGTCCCAGCTCCCGCCCCCTCCGGCCCTCTCTGGTGGGGTTCCCCCTTAGCCTGTGCTCAGTTGTGGCTCCAGGTGCCGCACGCCCCCTAGCGACCCTGGCAGGTTTTGCAACACATCTGGCGGAAGTAGGCTCGACTGCAGAACTGAAATTTGAGCACCAGGGGGCAGTAGGCGACCTTGTTCACATCCTTGCATTCTGGAGGGGAGGAAAAAAGGGGCAATTAATTCTCAGCGGCCGGCGGCGGAGCAGGGGGTCTTCCGACAGATGGCTTTCGTTCTCTGTACTTCGTTTCCTCAACTGTCAAAGGGGGCCTATAATAGGACCTATGTCATTGGGCTGGTTTTAGGATTTAGAGTGTAGCAGGGTTGGAGTTGACTCCGACATATCATCAATCAGAGACGTATTCCCCCTATTCAGTGATCTTTTAGATACTATCCAGAAGAGAATACCTGTTTGGGGTTGCAATGCTCACATTAGGGAGACTCCCTAATGTGGCACCTCTTTCCAAGAGAATATACTGCTTAACCCCTTCACAGATGAGGAAACTGGGGAGAGGGCTCCCTAATGTGGCACCTCCTTCCAAGAAAATATGCTGTTTACCCCCTTGACAGATGAGGAAACTGAGGCACAGTGGTGGAAAGTGAACCCTAGTAGTTTGATTCCAGAGCCCAGAATAAATCACCTAATGTTCTCTATCAAAAGTAAATTTACAAGCCAGGTGTGGCAGCTCACACCTGTAATCCTAGCTACTTTTGAGGTGAACTGAGAAGATCAAAGTTCCAGGTCAGCCCAGGGAAAAAGTTCGAGAGGCTCCATCTTTGCAGAAAAAGTTGGAAGTGATAGTGTGTGCCTGTCATCCCAGTTACTGTGGGAAGCGAGACCCTATCTCCAAAAAGAACCAAAACAAAAACGGCTGGGGGTGTGGCTCAAGTGGTATAGTGCCTGCCTAGCAAGCTCGAAGCCATGAGTACAAACCCCAGTGCCACAAAGAAAAAAAAAAAAAAGAAAGAAAGAAAAAAAAGAAAAAGAAAGAAAAAAATTACTTAGGTGGAAAAAAATGGGTTTAGTATAAAAACTGAGGTTATCATGAGGAGGCAAATTTGTCCCTCCCCCACATTGGGCAATGTTTGGAGACATGTTTCCTCGTCACGACTGGGGAAAGGATGCTATTGACAGATAGGGAGGGGCAGAGGCCAGGTTGCTGCAAACATCCTACAAAACCACAGGGCAGAAACATAGTCAACAAAAAGTCCATAGTACCTGATTTTGGAAAAATCAGATTTAAAGGAAAAAAAAAAAATACTAGGCAAGCAATGGTACAGGTGGAAATGAAGAGGGTGAAGGTCACGGAGGTGGTTGAGGGTTAGGTACCTGAAAAGTGTGGCACTCAGTGGCACCTAATGAATGTTTTTGGGTCATTCTCCCTCCCGGCCACCATGGCCTTTTGTGGCTTCCTCAAGTCAGAGTGGTTCTGGTGTCCCCTGGCCTATTGCCCGCATACCTTCGGGGCCATCTCCAGGGGGCACACTGTCACACTTGGCCTCACACTGCTGTGTGGCGGGCGGCCTCAGGGCCTCGGTGCACTCGCGGGATGGCTGGCCAGTGTGGCTGGTGCAGCGCACCGCGCGCTGCTGCTGGCCGAGGCCGCACTGCGCGGAGCACTGCGGAGAGAGACTGAGCCACCGCGCCACCGCGCCACCGCCCCTGCCCTCACCGTGGTCCCCCAGGGTGCGCCCACCTACCTCGCCCCACTCGCTGGCCACCCAGCGGGCAGGAGGACAGCGACGCAGGTTGCAACGCATGGTGGCGGGCGGCTTGGCTGAGGGTGGGCAGTGCGCAGGGGGCAGCGTGGCGCGGTTATCCGCGCTCTTGCAAAGGACCACGCGGTGGCGGAGGCCCGGCCCGCAGCTGGGTGTGCACTGCAGTTGGAGGGGGTGTTTTATATTCAGTGTGCGTTTTCTGTTCAGGGTGTTGGCCCAGTGGAAGGTGAGTAGTGGCTAGTTGAATGTGGCCCTCTAGGGCTAGCGTGACTGCAGAAAAGTGTCCACATGGGTTTCCGGGGTCCCTGTCTCCCTTCTCTGCATTGGGAGTAGGCTGCGTGGGGATGGGCGGGAAGGCAGGGGAGGCTCACCTCGGACCAGTCCAGGGCCGCCCACTCGGGAGGGCAGGCGGGACCGTGGCAGGCTTCCAGCACGGGTGGGCGCGGCTGCGGGCAGGCGCTGTCGTCAAGCGCTTTCTCCTCGGCGGCAGACACGCGGCGCTGGCACACGACGGAGCGGCTGCGCACGCCTGCATCGCAGCTGCGGCTGCAGCGCGTCCAGTTTCCTACAACCCAGCTGTGGGGGTGCAGGAGGGTCTGGGAAACGATGCAGGGTAGGAGGCGCCCAACGAGGGAGCTTTGGGTACTAGCCCATCCCAACCCTCTCTTATGGAAACTGGCCCTGGGCAGGGCGGACTGTTGCCCCAGCAGAAAGCACCCAGTCTGCACCCAGACTGGGGACCTGGATGCATCACCTAGGAGGGAGCTGAACATGAATTTGGACTCCAGGACCATCCAGCCTTGACTCTTATCCTGATCCCATGAACCTAACCTTGACCTAATAAATCCCATAGCATGTTTTTTTTTTTTTTCTTTTCTTTTTGGTGGTACTGGGGTTTGAACTCAGGACCTCCTGTTTGCTAGGCAGGTGCTCAACAGCTTGAATCCCACCCCCAACCCTTTTTGTTATCTTTTCAGGTGGGTTCTCATGATTTTTCCCCATGCCAACCTGGAGCCCTGATTCTCCTAACCTACTGCCTCCTGGATAGTTGGGTCCTGCACCAACCTGCACCCTGACCCCCGGGAACACCCTCACCCCACCCTGGACTGGCAGGCACTCACTCTGGTGGGCAAGGCTCTGTATTGCAGGCCCGCTGCCTCTTGGGAAGTTTGCTGTGGGCGCTGCAGTAGTGAGGGGCCACGGCTGAGCTGTCCAGCTGATTTCGGCACTCCACGACCTGCACCTGGCTGCCTGGGGGAGGGGAGAAGCCCGCTGAGCCCTAGCCGGCCCAGAGAATCTGAGCCTGGTGCCAAGAGTCCACCCCGAGTTCCCCCTGGCCTCACCGCCTGCACACTGGGCTGAGCATTTGGTCCAGGGTGCATAGTGCCAGGAGTAGGGGGGCAGGGCATCCCGGGCGATGGGTGCGTTGAAACGGTAGCGGAGGGCAGGCAGCTCTGTCCGGGCCAGCACCTGGGGACATGGGAAGGAGCCAATGGAGGAGTCTCATGGAGTCTCCATCCCAAAAGGATGCTAAGGCCCTCCCAGTACTTTGTCCAGAGCCCCGCTGTTACCATGACGATGAGTGATGCATTAATGGGTCCCAGGGCTTCTAGGCTCTGGGCCAGGTCTGGCCCCTGTCGCAGGTGAAAGGTGGTCCCAGCCAGGGGCAGGCGGTGAGGCTGGGGGGTCCCCGGCAACCCCTCCAACAACAGGGACTCCTGATCTCCCTTCAAGGCTGAGGCACAGGATAGGGGTCAGAGCTCTAGTCACACTGAGCCCCCAATCCCAGTTTATCTTCAATCCTTATTCCCCCACCTTTTGCTTACCCAGGTGACTGAGAGTCAGGTTCAGGTCCTGGATGAAAATGTGGACGGAGCCTTTGGGGATCCAGACGACATCCTCGTACCCTGGACAGTGGAGTTCAGATGTCACCTACTTGTGCATCCCTCACACTCACCTGTCTTCCCTATCCATAGCCCTGATGATCACAGTTAACCATTATCGTGCTAAATGCTTACAGGGCACCCCACTGCGATCCTGCTTGGACCCTGTGAGATGCATGTACTGCCATGCCCATTTTTCAGATGGTACAACGGAGGCTCAGAGAAACTAAGTAACTCACCCAGATTTTAGCCAGAAGTGACTGGGCTGGGATTTGAACTCAAACTTTCCTGCTTCTCTAATCACCACATATCCAACCCCCTCCATCCCTGTGAGCAGCAAGGCTGGGGGGAAGGGTACTATCAAGTCCTTGATAATGACATGGGTGACATGGTGGAGTCTAGCACCAGAATTGGGTTTTCAGCAGCCGCCTCTGGCTGCCTGGATGATCTTCCACTGTTGCCCTCTTGTGTCCCCAAGAGTCCTGGCT